>NW_015622545.1:2465668-2835081 GCF_000835495.1 Cladophialophora immunda
CGCAGACGGGTATGATGCTGGAGACCAAGAGCCATCTCTGGGGCATCACGCGCAACCCCTACAACCGGAGTCTCGGGGCCGGGGGCTCCTCTGGCGGCGACGGCGCCCTGATCGCCATGCGAGGCAGCCCCATCGCGCCCAGCTCAGACATCGGGGGCTCTATCCGCGTGCCCGCGGCGTACAACGGCCTGTACTCGTTGAAACCGTCCGCAGACCGGATTCCCCGGGGCGGCCTGAGGAGTCCCGCGCCAGGGAACATCTCCATCAAGGTCTCGTGTGGGCCGCAGTGCCACAGCGTCGCGGACATGAAGATGTTCGCAAAGGTCATCAACGCGTACCCGACGGCGCAGTTCGAGCCCAACGTGGTTCCGCTGCCCTGGAGAGACGTGCAGGCTCCGAAGGGTAAGCTCAGCGTCGGACTGTGGGAGTTCGACGGCGTGGTCACGCCCCATCCTCCGATCCAGCGAGCTCTCCGGGAAACGGCGCAGAAATTGATCAGCGCCGGCCATGAAGGTAGATACAGCCCACCTCACCCGCTCCTTAACTCTGCTTCACTCCTGACATTTTGCATTCGAAGCACTAACCGTGGCGCAGTGATCCCTGTGACCCTGCCCTTCGACTGCTGGGAGGTCCTGGTCACCACGCGCAAACTGTTCTTCCAGACGGGTTTCCAGGAAGGCAAGGCGGTCCTCGCCGCCGGGGGAGAGGACATGATGCCCGGCGTCAACTTCGCGCTCACAACCTTCAACACCAAGCCCCTGGCCATCACGGAACTGTTCGCCTGCAACACGCAGATGTCCATGTGGAAGGGCCAGATGTCCGCGTGGTGGAGCGCGACAGCCGCGAAGACGTCCACGGGGAGACCCATCGACGCTCTCATCGGGCCCGTGAACCCATCGGCCAGCGCGCCACACGACATGCCAGGCTACTGCGGGTACACGTCGGTGTTCAACATCCTCGACTACCCGGCCACGACGCTGCCGCTGAAGAGTTTCCGGATCTCGGCGGAGAAGGACCCCAAGGACCCGGACTACCAGCCCGTGCAGGGCAATCCGTACGACAAGATGATTTACGACATGTGTAAGTGGCCCTGCTACAGTCGAGAATATCCTCTCTGCCGTGGCCCTTTAGCTGACTTTTCACCCCGTTGTAGACGACCCCGAGCTTTTCGCCGCTCAGCCGGTCTGCTTGCAGGTGGCGGGACGGCCGTTCCAAGACGAAGAGGTCGTGGCGGTGACCGAGGCGCTCGACCTCGTGCTCAACTCTTAGAGTATAGCGGTCTGTGTCAGATACGTACCGTTCTTGGTAGCGGATCCTACATAGGCCCCTTAATTGATTTCGATAAGAAATCCATTTCAATTTCCACCAAGGCGCATCAAACCATGGTAAGGATGTGTGTAGATGTCAGTATGACCACACCATGGCCGCTCAGCGACATTGTTTGCACTGGCTATGGCATGAACATGGGCCCGAGTGACGTTAGGAGAGGCGAAGTAACCAACGTCCACAAATGCTAACGACAATGTTAAGATTAACTAGCGACTAAATATCTATCATAGGCACGGGGGTTGCTTTGATTTGGTAGGAAAAGGAATTATGATGATCAGCCTATCATGGATGAGAATCACGCAGCCAGCCTGACCTTTTGTCTACTTCGGTGCCATAGCAATGATTCAAACGCTACTCCTTCGTCATAGTAAAGACCAAAAGCCACAACAGATCAAATCAGCAACATCCATTCACAGCTTACTCGCACTCCTCGTCCTCCGGAGAGAATTGTCCATCGCGCGCATACGGTGTACCTCCTCTTCCAACTTCGCGTTCATAACGCCCTGTGGTCTGCTCAGACCTGGCTCAGTACACGTACACGAAGAGCGGGTTCTCCTTGTCCGTCAGATCCTCGAAGCCCGTCTCGAGCCTCCCTTCGAGCACGGCCTCTGCCGCCTTGCGAGCCGGCTCGCGCTTCTTGTTGAGCCACATGATGTAAATCTGGAAGAGGATAGCGGTCACGATCATGCCAGCAAAGGTGAAGACGCATGAGCCGATGCCGAGTGCTGCAAGAAAGACGCGTTAGCTACAAGCAACAGGGCCACTGGTAAGAGCCAGATCCTGACGTACCGTAGCGTGGTGGGGATTTGAAGAACTGTGGTCCGATCACACTAGATTCCGCTGTTAATGGTGTGACATTCCCCAGAGGCCGCGGTGAGCTTACTTGGAGACGCAGAAGCCGGCCATGAGGAACATGTTGGTGACGACCTTCTTCGTGTGGCCGGCCGTGTTGGCTCCAGCCAGGGCCAGTGCGACGGCGTAGCCCGTAGGCCATGCGACAAACTAGGAGCCATTAGACGTCCGGTTCCATGTTGACACTGATTCGAAGGGGGGAGCTCACCATGTAGTAGCCGGCTAGAAGGGCGGCCTTGTTGCTGAATGGGATCACCAAGACCATGATGGATCCGGTCAATGCGATGATGTTGCAAAACACGATGCACAACGATCGGGTATTGGTGAAGCGAGCACAGATGAATGTGCCGATAATCATCACGAACAGCTCGAATCCGCCAACGGGCATGCCGAGCTGGAAGGACGTTCATGTTAGTTCTTCTTGTGTCCTGCGGTCTGGATGTTGTCTCCACGGCTTACCAGTGTCGTCTCAAGGGCAGAGAATCCGAAACCAGAGATGATCAGACTGCCGAACTGGGCGAAATACAATTAGCACTCCATCAAGAAGTCGCTGGGGACCACTCACGGTGGCAATTGAATTGGCCAGATTCCCAAAGAAAGCGAACCAGAAGAAGAAGTAGCTCTTGGGGTCCAGGAAGGCCTCCTTGACCTGGGCCATTTTGAAGGTCTTGCTGTGAATCCCGGTGTTGTTGTGGCGGACCATCTCGACGGCGGCGACTTTCTCCTCCTCGGTGAGGAACTTTGCCGTCATTTGCGACGTAGGCAGGTAAAAGTACACCACAACAGCCCAAAACACCGTCACCGCCCCGGTGACCAGGAACATCCATTTCCAAGGAGCGAGACCCCCGACGTGGATGTGCCCAAGTCCGTACGCTGAGATGCCTCCGACAATGTTTGCGATGCCGTTGGCACTGAACCAGACGCCGTACCTGAATATCTGTTCCTCGCGAGCGTAAAACGCGCTGCTGATCAGGACACAGGATGGCTGCAGGCTGTTGATCGATCAGCGCAATCGATCAGCGCAAAGCTCTTGGAGCACTTACACCGACTCAGATGCACCGAGCAAGAACCGGACAACCATGAACTTTGCAAAGCTGTTGCACAGGACGCTCAGAAAGATAATCACCGCCCAACAAGATCTGAGAGCTTATCAGTCAGGTCACGCTGCCGGGCTCCGTCATCCTTACATGGCAGCTGTGATACACGTGGACGGCGAGAAGCGTTGCGTCAAGTGAGCGACAAATGGCTGCATGGCCAAGTATCCTGAAAGCGTGTCAGTAAAGGCAAAAGAACAGGAGAAGGGAAGGGGAGATTTAGAGACTTACCAAGATAGTAGATGCTCCCAAGCCATCCAAACTCCCGCGACGAAAGATGCTACCGACTATCAGTCAGTCAAGCCCACAGGTCAGTAGGCAAACCAAACCACTCACCGCATCTTGAAGAAGCCCAAAAATGGACGCATAGTTTACCGACACCAACTCCAGGAAGGCTAACATGGTGGTGAAGCTGAGAACACAGTCGTCAACAACCGCTACCGGATCAGGAGGCTGCCCACTCACGTCAGGATGGGCAGGATATGAAAATCAATCTTGCGTAACACTCTCTTTCGCATTGCAGGGTCGAGGACATAGGGTTCCTGCTCGTCTCGATTCTTCAGGATCTCAAGTCCCAGATCGCCATTCACAACATGACTGGCTTCGACGCTGTCAGCGGGCTGAGGAGTCGTCTCGGACAAGACTCCTTTCTCGTCGGTCTTCATTGTCATTACGATAGAAGTCGGGATGAATCACAAGGCAACAAGATGCTGAAAACTTGCCAACGTAGGATACAGGTGGTCAATGGACGATCGAACCATAAAGAGCGGTGGATAGTATATAAGAGATGTTTAGACGGCTGGACGCCAACGACTGGCCGCTGATCCACTGCAATGTCAACCACGTTGCGGGATACTGATGATACCGGGGATTGGGCGCGATAAGATCGGTCCCGAAGCCATCTCAACACAATTTCTATCGGGTGGTGGTCTGTGGTGAAAAACGTATCGTTCCATATTCGCATTCTGCGCTTGATGCTGCTAGATGCATGCGCCGTGCCGTTGAGAGCCTTGAAAGGTTTCGAACGTACCCCCTGTGTAGAGATGTTGGGAGCAAGTGATAGAGATAAGTGCGATCTATCAGTGTCAGCCACATTTCGATAGCGAGGGGTTCTGTTTCTCGCCCGAATATACAAGCAGATAGTCTGATTTGCATGGGCTCTTACTGGATGTAGGGCAAGCTCGATACGCGCATGATGCCTTCGGCGCCGAAGTAAGCAGGTATCAACTCCCAGGCAGGCATGGCAGGATATCGAGTTCCCGTGTTATCCGTCCATCGGTAGGGAGTATCTAAGACCAATAGGAACATAACCGTCACATGATCTCCAGGATAATGACGCCTGAGCACCTGTAAATACCAACAAGAACTACATCACCTGGCCAAGCAGTCTTGCAACCGGCTCAAGACCTCTACTTGAAACTTCCCGTCCACTTTTTCCGCTTCGGGATCATCTAAACTGCCGTCCAAGCATATCTCTACCGCCTGTGCGTACGTCGGCCGTACGCTCTCCAGCAAAAATGGAATCCGCCTTTTCAGCAAGTGTATCAATGCAAGGGCCCTGCTCTTGTCCAGCTCCTCCTTCTTCATCACCTGGCTCAACGGTCTCCAGAGTCCAATCTCCAACAAGATGAGGCCCAGGCTAAAATAGTCGTACTCCGGCTTGTACGACTCGTAGGGGTTGTCGATGTCGGCGTACTTGGGATGATGGTACGCGCGGAGCGCACCCGTCAAGTCATCTCTTAGCTTGGTCGAATATGCGTTCGCCGTGTTCGGTCGACTGTGCGAGAACCCGATTAGGTAGGGGTTCGAGAGGTCCAGGGGCAAGAAATCCGAGTGCTGAAGGAGTCCGGGGGTATTGGGCTTGTCGCCGTTCATGAACAGCAACACATTGTACGATGACACGTTCTTGTGCAGCCAACCGACCCGGTGGAATTTGTACACGACATTGGCGAGATCCCAGGCCAGCCGCATCCGATCGTCGAGATTAACCACAGTTTTCGTTGGACCATCTGTCTCGTCCAGCAGAGGTTTCTCGAGAAGCTCGATGAGTGGACGGACACCATCCCAGGTGCCCGAGGTTCGTGGGGGGAATGAATACACCAGACTGAAGGACCGGTGTCCTGGATCATGGAAGAATCCGACGCATGAGAGCGCTCGGAAGCCGGCGCTCGTCGCCATGGCTTGATCAGGCAGGCGAAGGATGTTCTGCATCCGCTGGAACAGCGTCTCCCCAACCGCTCGGTTCTGCCGTTCCTGGTTATATTCCAGGCTCTCGACAATGACATCGCGTTGCGCGGAACGAAGCACACCTCTCTGAAACGTCTCACCTGGGACCGAGCCAGACAGGTCAACGTCCTCCCGCTTTAACGTCAGAGATTGGTCGGTGCTCGACGCCGTAAGATCAGTCATGTGTTTGATGCTGAGCAGGGTCAGAAGAGAGCGCTTTGTTTTCGTATCAGGCAACTCTGAGAGTTGTCCTGCCAAACCAGTCACAGCGTCTTGGCCTTCCACAGCCTTGAGGGTCTGCAGGTATGCCTCTTCACGGATCTTCGCTCCCACTTCCGCCGACAATGGAGCCAGGAGTTGATCGTTCAGTCGACGCAATGGCGCGAAGATCGGATAGTTCTCCTCTCGGTTCGGGGCGTTCAGCTTCCTCAACTCCTGCCTGATGTGCTGGAAGATCCCCACGATTTCGGTGAAGGTGGCCTCCCTCTTTAGGAGTGCAAGTACTTCTTCTCTGGCTTGATCGACGACAATCTGCCAGCTCAGGATGGTTTGTGCTTCAATCTCAAACTCGAGGGTCCCTCTGTCCTTTGAATGAGCCAGAGCGTCTTTGAGGGAATCAAAGATCCTCTTCAGAGTCGCAAAGCGGAGCATCGGAAGGGCCTCGTTAATATCAAATCGTTTTTCCGGATCAACGTCCAGCATGCCAATGACCACGTTCAGCAGCTCTTGCTCCCCGTGTGTTCCGTCTTTTGCTTTCTCCTCGAGCCAGGCTACGAAGCCTTTGTTCGGTTTGAGCATTCCAGTGTGAAATGCCTTGGTCTCCATAGGAATCCCTCGGTACCCTACATATGCAGCTTTTCTCCTTTCCTTCATCATTTCGACGCCCTTCGGACCGCCGTCCTTCATGTACGCGTAGAGAACGCTAATTATGCAACCAAGAGACCAGATATCGCTCTTCCGCCCAATGCGGTACTGCTCTAAGGAATATAAGTCTTCCGACTCCGGAGACGAATAGTATCCATCGCGGTCCTGGAAAGTCTTCTTGGAGTCCTCGGTTGCGTCTCTCATGGTTGTGAGTCCAAAGTCTGCCAGAATAAAATCGGCGCCATCCACCAAAACATTCTTGGGTTTCAGATCACGGTGGCAACCAATTAGGTTGAGGTCAAGGTCCTCTTTTTGGAAGTAGTGTAGATGCTGCAGTCCTGAGGCCAACCCGCATAGGGCGAGATAGAAGGTATCGTCCGATGCAAACTGCTCGCGGCGTGTTGGTTCAGACAGCAACCGGTCCAGGTCCCCGTCTTTAGCGTACCGAAACAAGAAGTTATGCATCCCTTTGTAGGTGTAAAAGCCGAGAACCTTCAAGATGTTAGGGTGATCGGTAAGACCGAGCAGCCGGAGGCAACGCAGCTCGCTCTCATACCCTTCCGCTTTCCCAGGCTTGAGCTGCTTGCGGACAAGGCACAGATCTGAGAACTGGGACTCCGGAGTCCATTTCAGAGGCGGGACGTGGATGAGGAAGGCTTCGCCAAAGTACCCATGGCCCAGTGCCTTATTTTTCGTAAACGGGAGGCGTATGTTATCAGAGACAGAACGATGCGCGGCAGTCTGTGGGAAGGAAGGGACGATGAATTTGTATTGGTTCTCTTCGAATGCGGATGCCCACTTTTCAATCTCAAAGATCTTCTGCTCGAGATCGTCGACTTGATGTTCCAATCTCGTGCTGTCGGCTTGGAGGTCCGGTTTGCCAAAGATCTTTTCCAGTTGCTCTAGGGTCATGGGGAGTTTCTGGTCCATGTTTTCGTTCTGGAACTCGTCATATTGAATGAAGTGGTTGAAGAGGGCGAGCTTGTCGATGCTGACGAGGGTAGCGAATATCCTCTTGGCTCCCGCACGAGTTGTTGTGATGATGTCGTCCTTGGTCTCGGGCGGAACATCGCTGTGGTGCACAACCGTGCTGATGGTCTTGTCGTCGATCAAGTCGGAGAGCCATTGGTACGGAACGAATTTTCGAGTTTCGTAATTCAATCTCTCACGTTTGCCAAGCTCTCTCTGAAGAGTGTTGACGGGGTTGAGGGGCATGATCGGATTCTTGTACGAAGCTTCAAAGGCAAAGGCAGAGGAAAGGGGAGAGGGTGTGAACGGCTGAGGCCAACGGCTCAAACGAGCAATCAGGTTCAAAACTTGATGCAATTGGCGCAAGAGGAAGACGATCTCCCAGCGTAAGTGAGATTATTGCTCATTTGGATGCCTCCTGGATCATTTCAAGCTCTTCCTGGAGCAGCATCAATGTACTATCCTCGAGGGACAAGGCCGACAGAACGCCTTGATCCGCATGGGACACTCACGTCCGTTAATTTGCGCGGCGCAGTGACGATAAAGTACTCCTCCCTCTGCTGTTTCACCGACGATGAAATCATGAGTCTGGGTCAGGGCAAAAATCCATTGATACACCAAGACAGTTCGGTCAAAAGAAACCGACCAGCGGCCATACTCACTTCGATTGTGAAACTATTTCCATGTATTTTCCAAAGAGCATCAAGCAACAGCCGCTTCTTCACATATCTGGTTGGGATAGCTTGCTTCTCCATGGGGGCGATTTGGGCTGATCAAGGATAGTAAGAGATTCCAAGCGGCGTCGGACGAGAAGGGAGATAGATGCTGAAGCCCGCATCAGAAGGTGCCGAGCCAATTCAAGTCTTGGTCTCGGGCGTGAAGGGCAAAAGGAATCCCTCGCGCAGGCTCCACGCAGCCACGACCATCCTTCAACCGGTGTGACAATCAGGAATATTTCTCCAACCAGCTCATGGATGGAGCCTTAGTAAGTACACTAGCCTTGCGCCACAACTGCGAGTTTGAGCCAAATCGCACATGTCGGGCTCTGATTTGTTTTGCTGAACGAGAATCGCAGGTCCGTGGCCGAATGCTAGTTGAACACATGGCCCAGAAGCGCCCGACTCACCTGCGACAACTAATTGAGCCGCAACAGTTGGCAAATGGTGGAAAATGAGGTAATAGAAATGCCTGCATTTATCAACATCAGGGGCGCATGCTCCGTATTCTTCTGCTATCGAATGTGTACCTGATCCAACCTGTAATTACTCCCCCAACCCGGGAATCTGCCCTTCCAATCTTTTTCCCCAGTTGACGTTGACAGATACTCCAGCCTATCAGGGATACAAAGAAGAGAACAGCGCAGTAGTGCAGCCTGACTTCGCAAACTACTTCGACAACCATGGACTGGCCCACGGCTCGCACGGATCTGGTCGCCGAGGAAAACCAATGGACGTGTGATTTTGATCGAGTAAGGCGCAAGCTTGCTGCTGATGCACGAAGGCTGTTCTCTGCAGAAGCGGATGAGGTGGATGTCTGGAGAGTCGTGTTTGATGCACAGGTACACCGGAAGAGGATCGCTCTCAGTCCCAAAATCGGCCTGGGCTCGCTTGAACAACTCTGGGAGGTTGGTTCTGCGTACCCAAGGAGCTGGTTTAGTCCGAACCACTGATGGATTTCATTTTCGAAGAATCCAGCCGATGACAACATCATCTAGTATGTTAGATGGTCCATCCACCTGAATCTCTGCTGCAAACTCAACGGAATCTGATATTCTGCAGCATAATGCGGCAAACAAACACTTGGGATCGCCTTCGGGTCAAGCTTGGGACCTTCCGGGCCATTTGCTCACACCACCAGGTCTTTCCATACTTTATGGAAACCGTTCACTGCTTCGGGAACCGTGTAAGAGAGGACGCCAACACATCGGGGAACTTCCACTGGCGGATCCGAAAGCAACACCAGCAGTCGAGTTTGCGCCAATATGCTCCAACTCTTGACCGAAGCACTGACTCTCCCTAGTTATTGAAATGTCCTACACCCTCCGATTCTTCGAGAGGAAGGAGGGCAGTCAAGGAGACCCTTGGTCCCTTCGACAGACTGGTATTTATCATCAGTTTTGTTCCCAAGCAAAACATTCGGTGTGGATCTTCCTCCAACCTTCTCGGTATCTCGAAAGTAGGTTTCGGGAAAGGCTGGATCTGATACTACACAGCGAGATTCACCGTTCGGCGCGTCTCGCATTGGCGCACGTATCACTTCTATTTTCGTCAATGGCCAACTGGGGGGAGTACATTGACGCTCAAACTACCATTTTACGAGAAACGGTGAGGTCGCTCTTCCATGATTCCTTCACACCCCTTCATTCCTCGGACTTTAGCCTCTGGCCCGGTCAAAGCGAGACGAGAGAGTACGCCGTTCGAACATAGCCCTATCAGAAGACTGGAATATTTCTCCTGTAATGCTAATCGTGGAGATGGGGAACAGGAGGAAAAGGTTGCGTTCGTCCATGTGGAGCATCGTGCCGCGGACGACTACTCTGTTCGATTCACCGACAGACAGACAGTTCAGCTGCTACGTCGCAAGTTGTTGAAAGCGGCCAGTATCCTCCAGGCTTCAACCGACATAGGATGCATGATCAAAGCCCGGTTTGAGAAGAGCAATTTGTTCACTGCCGACTTACTCAATGTCCTGATCACTGAGCTCGATGACTACATTGCAGAGGCTACGTATTACCGACGTTGTGTGGACGACCTCCTACAAAGATCATGGGACACCAACAACTTGGTTTGAAACACTTGTCCATTTTTCCAATATGGAGGTCCTAATGAATTTCCAGTTGACCAACATCCTGGAATACCGTGTCGGCTCTTCAACCCTTGAAACCAGCAAGACGAGTGACTCAGCCTTGCAGAAGATGAAGGAAATCGCTGTGCAGGGAGAATGGGACAATGAATTGAACCAGAAGACGTCCATCACGACTAAAGCCCTGACAGTGGTGGCCACGATCTATTTACCAGCAAGCTTGTTGTCGGTGCGTTCTGAGAGATGGCTTTTCAACATCGAAATGGCTGACACCTCTTAAACTTAGGGCCTCTTCTGCTCCAATCTTGTCCAAATTGACGCAAATAATCATCTCGTCGCCGTCCAGGACTTTTGGAAATTTGTGGTCATTTTGATGCCGATGATGGCAGGAACGTTTGCTTTCGTGGCAGCCCTGCAGAAATACTGGACCGGCTCATACAAGAGAGAGAAGAGAGAGGCCGAGGAACGAGGAGCCGCACATACACAATAGATGCAGTTTGCAAGACCTGTCCTCTGTGGAGGTGAACTCGGCCGTCCCTGTAACCCGGGCGAGCACAATTAGCAGCATGAGTGCGAATAGAATGAACGCAAAGCGAACAACATGAGACATGAAAAGGAAAGATTAGGCGTCTAGATCACAAAGCTGCAGTCCCAGGCGATTCCCTTCTTCTGCAAGCTGTAAGAGGATTCGATAGCAGCATAGCGCCCTTGCTAACTGCCTTGGATTGCCAGGTCGACAGGGCGCTGTGAATGCAGGTGCCTCTGACCACTCGACCCCTGTCACGTCAGCACCGCTCAGTCACCCTCGATTGCTGCCTAAAGCAGCCACGTCCTTGTCCCCCGTTGCCTTCAGCCCGACGGCTAAAAGTACGTCTGCGGCTTCCTCGCCCCTCAAGACAGACCGACCGGCCGACTTCAGGAGTATTCTGAAAAGATTTTGGAAACAGGTTCGCAGTTGAAAGCCTTGGGTCTAGATCAGAACCATGTCTTTCATCTCTCACGCCCAACGACGACACAATTTCGACTTCTCAAATGTTGCAAGGCCTGTACCCGCAAGGCCGCCGCAGCGGGAGCAGACACAAAGAGCATCATCGAAGAAAACAGGGAATGAGCAAAGGTATAACTTTCTCTCTTGCTTAGCCAGTGCACAAGCATGCAAGATCGACTTCACCGGGATAGCATGGGTTGAAGCCCAACCAGACTTGGGGCATGGTGCACAGGCACTTGTCTCCGAGACACGAGCGAGTGTCGAAACGGTTCTTGCGTTCAAGCGACGATCTCCAGATGGCATAGCGCGGAAGGAGATCCCTGAAGACGACATTGAGTCCGCGTTTCGGGAACTGACGAGCGAGATCTGGGTCCTGGGCCAGCCAGGCGTGAAGGGACATCCAAATATCGTACAACTGATGGGAATCTGCTGGGAGATTATTCCTATGGCAAACAAACCTCGCAAGAGTCAGCTCGACGATCAGATCCAGATCTGGCCGGTCCTAATATTTGAGAAGGCTCATCAGGGGAGTCTGGAGTCCTTCATTCGACAACACGGTGTGGAGTTGTCCTTCGCTGAAAGAGTGAAGATTTGCGGAGAGATCGCGTCCGCTCTCAAGGCAATGCATGAGATTGGTGAGCACCTTCAAAGCCTCCGTGTTGCCCGTCTTTTCTCGGTTTTCCTGACGAGTTGCAGACATCATCCACGGCGACGTAAAACCTGCCAACGCACTTGTCTTCGGTAAAGATATCCATGCCACGACGACAAAGCTGGCTGACTTCGGATTTTCGACCACTGCTTCCACGGATGCCATTGTTCTTCCGATCTCATTGCCGTGGAACGCGCCAGAATTGGAGGGGAGGAAGAAGACTTCATACAACTTGTCGTCCGCTAAGAAGGTGGACGTCTACTGCTTCGGCATGCTCTGCTTGTGGGTCTTGTTCTGGGAACAGCTTGAAGAGAAAGGCAGCCCCATGGAGGGAGGTGGCATTTTCTCCAGAACCTGGCGGAACATGCATAACATAATTCGGAAGCTCGTGACCGGAGAAGCGGCGTCAATTGATCTCGAATCGCTGCGAAACCTGAACCGCGAGACAGCCGAGAACAACAAGACGCTCAAGTACGCCCTCCAATTTGCCGATGCCGCCGTCGGGGAGTTCAGGCCAGCTCTCCAGAGACTATTTGAACAGACTCTGGTATTTGACCCAGATCAGAGGGGAGACTTCGAGGAGATCTCTGCTATATTTTCCGAGGGGCAATCACACAATCAACCTACTGCACCGACCACAAAGGTCAAGAAGGCTGTCATGTCAAGCCCGAAGCCCAGCGACTTCAAGGTGAGCAACACTGCTCCTGAAGTTCATGTTTTCTAATCTGATATTGATTGATACGAGGTATCTGAATCTCTACAAACGCTCTGCCTGGGTGACTACCGGCTCCGAAGACATATCCTTCAATGTCTCAGTGAAGAATTTAACACGAGCGAAACGGCAGAAGAGAAATCGAAGCTTGATTTCCAGCTCACATTCTGTAGCGTGATTGGGTTCGGCACGCAAAGGTTCCCACATGAGACCAAATTCAAGGGCTGGCCGTCGACAACTGGCGTTCAAGCTTCGCAAATCCACGATGAAATAGAAGCTTCGAGGCTACAGGAAGAGCCTTTCAACGAGGATCTCCGAAGAATGTATTCCACTGGCATCATCCAACCAATTCATGGCGCCGAGGACTATGGAGAAGCGATGTTGCAAAATCAGAAGCTCATCAAAATCTTGCTTCGAGAAGAAGTGGCGGACATGGAGAAAGCCATGGGGAAAACGCATGCCGCTGTCTTGAGTTTAAAGTTTTGTTATGGAGGCGTCTTGCCCACTTTAGCTGGGATGGAAGGGTTGTGGGAAGGGAAACACGGGGATGGCACGGGAGAACAGCGTGAACCCAACACGAAAGATCCATCTCACGAGGGAGTCCAATTCTGGTCGCAGATGGCCAAAGACCTTGAAACCGACCCGAATTACGGACCTCAGAGTCTTGAATTTCTCCTCACGAAAGCATACCTGGCCATGGCGCACATGGGTATCCAAGAGTTCGACTCCCTCGACTCAGCTCATGACTTAGCCCGAGAGACTCACGCCGAGATGATGAAAACCGAACAAGGAAGAGACCACGTCGTCACCGTCATGTTAAGTCGACTCCTGGCACAAAATGCAGACGTCCGGGGTCACACGGAAGAAGCGATCAAGCTTAGTAGGCAGTCGCGAGAGGCTGTGGTTAAAATATTTGGAGAAGAGCATGGCAACGCTTACATGCAGCTGGACGTGGAAGCTGCTCTTCTCATGAGGCAGGGAAATTTTGAAGAGGCCGAAGCCCTTCTTAGGGACGCAATCAAAGGCCTCGGGAAGGCCATCGGCGCAGATACCATGCCAATGCTAAATCCCCTGGACCAGCTGTTCACCACCCTCATGATGGCGGGGAAGTTTCAGGAGGCAAACGAAGTCAACACCCGTTGCATGGACATCCTCTTGAAGAATGGGTTTACCCTGATTGATCCTATGCTCACGAGGGTTCGAATGAACACCATTGATATTCTGATGGAACAAGAGCTTTATGCCACTGCAGCCGAAAAATGCAGCGAGTATATTTCGGAGATCGAAAAGCAGTTCTGGATTTTGAGCAGAGACCAGCTTCCACAGTTGCGCGAGCCGCAGCCTGGAGCTCCCCCTGATCCGCGCGCGATAGATGTGATGCGACTGTATAGCCTTCACCTTATCCGGGCTATCGCGTGGACGGCACAAGGCAAGCCAGATGCTGATGGAGAAATCCTCAAAATCTTGACCAATGCGAACCACGGCCTAGGACTGGAACCATGGTGCAACCTAGATCGGAAAACCGGTCGACCCGGCAGCGCTCTTTCCACCGCGATGGAAGAGGGACACTGCACGTGGCTCGAGATTCTGACGGGCCTCGGTGCGAAGAACTTGCAGAATGGAGATCACTACAGGAAGGCGATTGACATTGCAAAGCAACATGAACTTGTTAAACCGGCGACCCTTCTCGAGGAACACTATGCAATATGTTTTACAAAGCCTATCGGCGAGACATTTCGGCTGCGGCAAGAACTGAGGCAATTCTGGCAAGGAGACTGGACCGGGTTTTATCTGTACCACGGCGGAGGTCCAAGGAAAGACCCAAGGATAGGGCGCGACCTGAGATTCGTTGATCTCCTGGACAGCGAGGAGAGACCGGACACTGTTTTGCTCAGGGGCGAGCTCAAGGATGAGCAAGGAGAATGGTTCGTCCAGGGAGAAGCGCAAACATCAGGCAGCTTCGTTTTTTGGCAGTGGTTGAAAGAAGGTGCAGCCAGCCATGCCTTGGAATATCGCGGAACGGTCAACACTGAGCGGGCGGCTATCGGGGGCTCTTGGGGTCCTCGTGGACGCACAGAGACGATTCCACAAGGGACGTTTTTCTATTTCAAGTCGACTTGAAGAAGGGATGGAATTGGAAGCCACAATACGTGAGGCGTTATCTCCATCTCAAGAGTCAGTCAGGCCCGCGAGGCTTCGCTAAAGCGACGGGAGATTCTCCCCAGTGCAGCATACGCTGGAAGCAGAAGACAACTGAACCACTCCATCATACGCTATAACAAACTCCGTCTACGATCTGTGCTTCCCTTCTGCAATTCTCATGTCCTCTGGACGATTCGTAACGGCTTGAACTCTGAAGCCACTGCTCAAATACGCAATCTATCCCGCGACAGTCATGTGCGTGGGACTTGAGACAGCCTCGCTGCGTCGCCAGTCCTGACAGATGGTGACACCGCGACAGGGACCCAGATGATTCAGAGATCAAAGAGAGAACAACACACAGAGTCTCTGCAAGCCATGACCGAGCTAAGTTACTGCCTCAGATTTGGAAGCAGTGAGCGCTTTGCATTGACATCGGTGTGCCGCTCCTCCTAGGGTTTCATCTTTTCGCTCGATGGGCGTCTAGGCCAACGTCTCAGATAGCGCAAACCAATACCCGACATCATCCACGGAGGTCATGATCTAGTGAATGTCCGCAGCATCCGTGCCCAAGTCTGACCGCACGGTTGGATTCTCTCTTACTCTCTTGGACCAGGTCAAGGTGTCGCCCAAAACTTCCATTGACAATGACGGCGCGATCGACGAGGCTCCATTGAAGACAACAGTGCCGACTTGCTCCAAATCATAGGGGGAAAGGCATTTGGGGATCTTTGATTCTTGGCTAGCGGTCTGCTGCTACGGAGAATCCTCAGTTGGAGGGAAGACCGAATGCATACGGCATTTGGAACATGTTCGATGTTGACTTCGGCAATCAATCTGCCGTGGTAGTGGACGAGGAGGAAGTGCGAGTAGCCTCAATATGTCAATTAGCCTAATAACAGAAGTTTGGATTGCTCGCTCTATTCGCCAAAGCTACTTCTCCCCAAGGGCTATACCCTGTACTCTGTAGTCAGGTTAGTTAGGACGGTGAAGACAGTTACTGTGCTGTAGATCTTGGATGCTTCCGGCCTCCCTCTCCCGGCGGGCTTTCTCCGTCCATACCCTGTGCTCCGAATATTCAGCCCCCAACAGCCACCCCCAAAGTGCTCTGTCTATATCGACATTGGTGGCATATGCCCCCAAGTTGTCCCCCATGTATACCCCTGACTTCCCCCGCATTTGTTCCCCTCACAAACATCCCCAGCTTGCTGACTTTCCTGTGGCGTACCATGCTTGCCAAACAACATCCACTGTTTGAGTGCCGCCATCACCATAGCCGTTTTACCTGGCCAGATCCACATCGAGAGCTCTTGTAGCAGCTAGACGCGGATCAGCGAAAGCCTTTAGGCTCATCTCGAGTGTTACTTTGCTTCGGTGGAGATGCAAGCACGGAGGTTCGCCGAACAAATGAAGAGGATGCGCTTGCCCTTGGTCAATGTACCGACTTCAGGCTCAAGGTCGAGTCCCTGAGTATAAAGAGAATAGAAAGGTACGTTTTTGAGCCACCCAGCTTCCGTTGACTCGAAGCCGGCCCGGCCGTTGCTCGTTATTATCCCTGCGAGAGATTGGGAGGCCCCCGCCCTACGTAAAATGATATTGAAGCCGTTGTTCTCTGTGCTCGGCGTGGTCTCGACCGCTGTGGCGTACGTGGTCAACAATGGGACCGTGTGCTACGTCTACCCGGAGTCCTTGACGCATTTCGGCCAGCCCGTCGACGACACGCCCTCGATCCTCCAGGCCTTCGAGCTGTGCGGGAAAAATGGGTCCGTCATCCTCACCGAAAACACCTTTTACATCGACCAGGTCATGAACACCACCGGCCTGGTGAACTGCGACGTCGAGCTGCACGGCGAGATGATCTGGAGCGACAACATCCCCTACTGGCTGGGCCACAGTTATTCGGTCGTGTACGCCAACCTGTCCACGGCGTGGTTCTTTGGCGGAGAGAACGTGACCTTCAAAGGGTTTGGGAAAGGACGGTTCAATGGAAACGGTAAGTCCACCATCCATGGCCTTCTTTGCGGCAGTGGCTCGATGAACACGAGAATACGGGGGGGCGTCCTTTTTCACAGATCTAACCACTCTTCGACAGGCCAGGCTTGGTACAACGAGAACCGCAACAACAGCAACCAGCCAGGACGACCGATCGCATTCACCATCCTCAACGCGAAGAACCTGTGGATGGACGGCGTCTCGTGGAGCCAGGCGCAATTCTGGCACTCGTTCATCTCGCATTCGCAGAACGTCAGCATGTCGAATATCTACATGAACTCCACCAGCAACGACACGTGGTTCACCGTCAACACCGACGGCTCTGACACGTGGAACTCCAGGGACGTGTTCTACACCAACTGGACTGTTCTCGGAGGTACGTCCGGAAGGCATTTTACAAGTGCCGTCTCCTCTTGCCTTGTTCCCCGCCTGATAGTGTTGCCTTTGTTGACTAACACGAAACCGCACCAGGGGACGACTGCATCGCGATCAAAGGAAACAGCACCAACATCGTCTCGAAAAACATCACCTGCTATCGCACTCATGGTATGCCTATCGGTTCGGTTGGCCAACAGCCAGGACACCCGGACTTTGTACAGGACATAGTCTACGAGGACGTCCACCTCATCAACTCCACAAACGGTGCCTGGATCAAAGCGTGGCAAGGTCGCTCTCAATCCGTCACGAACAACGGAGGCAGCGGCGGCGGCGGAGGTGGATATATCAAGAACGTCACGTTCCGCAACTTCGTGCTCGAGAACGTCGGCCAGCCCATCAGTGTGACGCAGTGCGTGTACGGACATGATCCCAGCGTGTGCGACACGAGCGAGGTAAGTGATTATGTTGCTTTCGCTCCTAACCCTATCCCCCTTGCCTATCGAGTTCCGACTTTGATGGCGTGTGTTTGGCTAATTAACGGGCTGTTTCCCATGCGTAGCTGCAAATCTCCGACGTCACCTGGGAGAACATCACGGGAACGTCGCATTTCGACGTCGCCTCTGTCATCCATTGCTCTCCCCTGGTGCCGTGCCCCGGCATGAAGTTCATCGACGTGAACATCACCACGGTCAACGCCTCGCTCGGCAGACCGAGCCTCCCCGAAGTCAACGTGTGCGCGAATATAGTGAACCAGAACGCCACCGGCGACAACGCGACGGGAATCCCGTGCCACGGGTTCGCACCCAACGACATGCCCAACGTGCTCTACCGGAACTGGCCGGAGCTGCTGCAGAAAGTCATCCTGAGCGTGGTCGTCCCCGAAGCGCAAAGAGACAACTGTTTGCACCCGGGGCCAGATCCTGCAGCTGCTGGATGCGACCCCCCTCCCTATTGAGACATTCGTCAGCTGCTTGTGGGTAGTGGTTCGTCGCAAGGCAAGGGACGGTCATTATCAGAGTAAATGCTTTCACGAGGGAGATGCGACTGATGCCAGAGCCTTGCGTGCAGATATCACGCCATGTCGAGGCAATTACGGTCGTCGTTATGCGGATTTGTACCCCGACAAAAGAAAAAGGGAGAAAGAAGGAAATTGAGGTATGAAAAGGAGTCGCTTCATAGATGGAAATACAGAGTGCTTTTCAAACAGACAGTCATCTTCTTTGCCTGCACGATCTTCCGGAGCATCCCAGCAAACATGCGAACATATCCAGAGTTGCAGTCACGCTGATCTCATGTAATCGCCCAGGCATCCAAGAACAATGACCATAATTCCGCTCCCAAAGCAAGTTGCCTCCCTTCACACCGATTGGGTGGAGGCGAGTCACAAGGAGGCGGTAGGTGAGTAGGTTCTACTCTCCCAGAGAAGAAGGCTGGAAAGGGTTGGACATCTTTAAGTTCCAACCACAGACCTTCAGCTTGCGCCACGAATCAGAAACGGAGCCATGGAAAGTCCCGTGAGAACTTTGAACGTGCCTCGTGTTCTTTCGACACGTCCTTCCTCTGGTTCCTCCCGCTTGAGGCACGCGAGTCGCCCTGAGACTTACCTCGCTGCGAGTCTTCGAGCATTTTCCAGCGGAAGACTTGATTTGAGTGATCACTCTTTGTTGCATGGCGTTATCTCTGACTTCAAGTCGCAGATGGACAACAGGGAAGCGGAGCAGGTACTATCTTAAACGAGAAAGCGCTACATCCTGAGTCTATGCAAGGCAAGCATGATCAAGAGGATGGAACAAACTGATCCCAACATTTCTCTGGGCCAGCTCGTAAAGAAGGAGCACATGTCCTGGGGCGGCAGGGCTATTACGTCGGCACAATCAACGTTAACGGGTCATTTTCTCGACAAGCAGAGTCGCTTTGACCAATTTGGCTTCCATCTGACGTTGCCCGACCACCTGCAAACCGATAGGGAACCCTTCATATCGCTGGCGCTTCTCCTTTGTGTCTGCATGAAAATTAGAAAATTGCTCTACCGAGGGTTTCTAGTTCATGGAATGGAGAAAGCAATTTGGAACAATGTACTCACATATAGATTGCACCCTTTCATCCATCGGGCCACGAGGAGGAGGCAATTCAACGTCGTCTTTGCTTAGATCCACGGAGCCACATTGCACAATGGCGGCAGGATAGTCCAGCACATTCCAAATCCGCGAGAAGTGACTGCGGATCAAAGTGTCGTGCGGTCGTGGCAGACAGCTCTGTGGAGGGGTGAGGATGACATCCACTGGCCGCCCTGAACGGGTTCGCTTCGCTGTTGACGCCCAGTATTCCAGCCAGTCGGTCTGGAGCTGCAGCCTCTCTGCACTCAGCGCGAACAGATCGGCCAGGGTGCCTTCTTCACACGGATACAGGCCGCCTTGCTTGACAGACTCCGTGTAAGGCTCCCCAGTGAGATTACGAGCGGCGTCAAGAGCCTTTCAACATCAGCATTGCGCTCCTATCGATCGATGGCCTGCAAAACCCACCTTTCCGCCTTCGATCCTGAAGTGTCCGACCGCGTTTTTGGCCAGTTCGGCGCACTTGTAGAATTCCATATCAACAATTTCATGACCGGCTGCTGAAAGTCTGTCGCAGGTCTCTCTGAGGATACGAAGCAGGGGCGGCAAAGGAGTGGTTTCATGGTCTTCCCAGATGACACCAAACACCAAGGGTCGCTCCGGCAGTGGTTGTGAGTCCCAAGGCAAATAGCTACATCCGGGATCGTAAAGCCAGGGCTCTGCATCTGATACTGCGCGGAGAAGTAGCTCACAGTCTCTCATTGAAACGGCCAGAACGCCGTTTACGCACAGAATGCCGACTGTCTCTGCTCCGTCTGTCAAATAACCCTGAAGTCGGTGGTAGGGGAGGCGGCCTGAAGATGGTTTGACCGCATAGACTCCATTGCAATAGGCTGGTATCCTATTACACGAGAACAGATATTAGAAGAGGTCTCTTAACAACGAAGACGAGGAGGGTTGGGGATCTTACCTCACTGATCCTCCCACATCTGTCCCTATCCCCATCAAGGCTCCTCGAATACCAAGTAAAGCCCCCAGTCCACCCGAGCTCCCGGCGGCCGTTAGATGCTTGGATCTGGCATTCCGAGACTGCCCGAACACAAAGTTCTCTGTATCGGGCGTCATCATGGATTGTGGGACATTGGTCTTGACGTACATGACAGCCCCGAGTGACAGGAGCATGTCGACGACGACCGAGTTCCGCGTGACGGGCTTGAACGCGAACGCCGCCATTCCGATGGTCGAATCAACGCCCGCCACATTGATGCTGTCTTTCAGAGCGATCGGCAGCCCGTGCAAGGGACCCAGGGGTTTCCCGGTCCGGTCGAGGTGGTCGTCAAGGTACGCCGCGCGCTCCAGGGCTTGGTCGAAGAAGATTTCCGTCAGGCAGTTCAAGGCCTGTTGCGCGATGGCAGCTCTCTGTGTGCGTAGACAAGAGGGCCCATCAGCCACCGACTCCAAAGACTCAATGGACACTGCGTAATCTTTCGTGGACAAACAAAGAGCTTGCTCACTCACGCTGCTCAGGGCCTTGTTTGAGTCTCTGACAGCGGCTCAGGTATGTACATGTACCCGCGACACATTCGTGGCATGCCGCCCAAGGGAAACTTACTTTACAAAACGCCCTCGTCACTTCAACGCTGCTGTACTCCCTCGCGTGGATTTTCTCCAACAAGGCGACCGAGTCGTGCTTTTCCGTGATGTCCAGCTCTCGCTGCGACAGCAGGGAGCAAGACCGCGGGAGGTCGAGCAGGTTGTCGTCGTCCTCGGGGATCGATATCCTCCACTCCGCCGGGATTTTGCTCTCTCGCTCTGCCACCTTGCGGCGACTGATTTCGAGATAGGCGGGCTCTGTCGGCATGATCATTGCGAATCGTCTATTGGAATCTGATGTGGGCTCGGTCCTCTTGAAATCGGTCAAGCAATTGCAGTCGTGGATAATCTATTTCTTCTACTTTGGTAGCGTCTGTATTTCTCTTTATGGGACTATTCTTAGCAACAAATGATTCGACCGTACAAGATCCCTTTCGTCAAAACTCAAATGGAACCTGTTCGTCGTGGATCTCCATAACACCAAGTCGCTTACCTAAATGCTTCAGTGACCGCATCGGATTTCCCGCCGCATTTGCCCTTGTACCATCGTCGGCAGGAGCCGTTCTCCGTTCCCTTTTTGCGACCCTAGGCAATCATACCGATATTCCACATGTCCACCGGCAGCATTTGATATAGCAAACTTCCCTGGCCTTTGGAGTTAATCCGATTTTTGTTTTTCACATACCTATCTTGGTAAAGCGGGGTTTCTGCATCTCCCAAACAGCATCTTTGCATACACTGCGGATACCGCTGGTCGTCTATCCGCTCTGATCGATCTTCGGACTGCCAGAATTCCAGCATCACTACGCCATCTTGCACAGAACTTCATCACCAGCTTCGACCTCTGACAGACCTTCTCTTTGAACTCTTGGGAGTTGGCTTGCACAAAACCACACGCACTACATACATACCCGGCGCAAACTCAGCATGGTGATCGAGGACAAGAAATATTCGTTCGATCGCGATCTGATCGGCTACGGCCAGCAAGGCAGAAATGCGGAATGGCCGAAAGGAGCACGCATTGCAGTCAGTATATGTGTGAATTACGAGTAAGTTGATCCTCTTCGAGCAATTTGTGATTTGCGACCGCACAACGGGGTTCTTTGAAGGACAGGACAAGTACCCTCAATTTTCTCCACGAGATAGTGGTATTCTTTGCTTGCTTGGCTTTATTTCACATGCTGGACTCGAAACTGAAAGAATTTCCAACCCAAAGGGAAGGCGCAGAGTCAACGGTGTTGAACGGAGATGGTCAATCAGAGATCATGAACTGGGAAAAGGGTAAGCGGAACTCTACTCGCATCTTCCTTGAGAGGTATAGATGATATACCAACAAAGACGGTTGGGCTGGGTGTCTATATCCTCCAAATCATCTGAACTGACATGGAATATCGCTCTGTCCCACTCTAGCCGGCGGACCTGCCTTCGTCAACGCACGCCAACCCAATGTCGAATCCGAGTACGCGTACGGTTCGCGCTCGGGAATCTGGAGGCTGCTGCGAATTTTCGCGGAGCGCTCCTATCCATTCACCCTGCTGGCCGTGGGACAAGCTCTGGAAATGAACCCGGCCGTGGCCAAGGCCTGTGTCGAAGCCGGCCACGAGATCGCCGGCCACGGATACCGCTGGCTTGATTCTCGAGACCTACCACCCGCGGAGGAGAAGGAAACGGTGAAGAGGGCCATCCAGGCGATCCAGAACACGGCCGGGGTGGACCCGACAGGTTGGTACGTGGGCAGGATCAGCCCGAACAGTATCGGCGTGGTGTGGGAGGCGTTCGAGGAGATGGGACTGCAGTTGAAGTGGCAGAGCGACTTTTACGGCGACGATGTGCCTGTCTGGACACACCTGCCCGCCGGGCTGGTGAGTGTGCAAGAAGAACAAGCAACTCGGCGGCGGCAGCAGCAGCAGGGAAAAGACGCAAGGCCGAAAGAAGGCCTTTTGCACGTCCCCTACTCGTACGACTGCAACGACATGAAATTCCATTTCGCGGCTGACGGGTTTGGCGGCGCGTCGTTCTTCGAGTACCTGGTGGACGCCTTCGACATGTTGTACGAGGAAGGCGGGAAGATGATGTCGATCGGCATCCATCCACGAATCGTGGGCAAGCCCGGCCGTGCCAGGCAGTTGCAGAGGTTTCTGAACTATATCAGCTCCAAACCGGACGTCTGGGTGTGTACTCGAGCAGATATTGCGGCGCATTGGAGGGATCGGTTTCCATATCAAACCGTGCCGGGAAGCGACTGATTCTTTGTGGCCCGCACACTAATAGCCTTCTTCAAGTGGAATATTCTTGTCTCTCTCTGAGCTTTAAGCAGCCAGAATTGAAACGACAGGGTACAGCCCGAGGATCAGAAATCTCCCCACATAGACCAGCCATCCGTGGGAAATGTGTCCATGGCTTGAATGATGCCATCGTACATCCATGTTTCGTTGATTTGATAATCTCCAAGCACAGTTTCAAAGCTGTCCCAAACGCTATCCTGGACTCTATTCTCCGCAAATCGATCGCTGTTATTACCTCCATTGCTGCTCAGCAGTGATTGCTCCGCGAGTGCATGTTGTCCCTGAGTGATTCTGCCCGAGACGCGAGTAGTCCGCCCAGAGGACGACGCAGAAGAATTGCCATGATTTCCCTCGATTGTGGCGGAGACGAGACTCTCAAAGGCATTGCGGACTTTTCGGGCCGCTGGCCAGCGTTCCGAAATGGCGTACAGCATCGTGCTGCAGGCGCGGATGTCACTGCTAAAATTGGCATCGAAGAGCGTCGGATCCAGACAGAAACAGTAGACCAGAGCAAGCCCGGCCACGAAATTAGCATGCAACGCGAGGAGCGAGAACGAAATGTAGGACTGATTGTTGTGCAGCCTTTTGTACATCTGACAGATTTGTCCGGCCGAGTAGGCGAACAAGCGAAAGTCGGGGTGCGACGGTGAAAGCGACGGAAGCAAAGGGAGGAACAGGAGCACCAAGGCCTTGTGGTATTGTATCATGTGGTAGTCGGTGGTGCTGTAAGGGAGCTTCCCTTCTTTCTCTGGATGTGAGACGTATGGGATGGCAGCCTTCCACTCCTCGAGTGCATTTCGAAGTTTGGCAATCTTGTGCGACTTGATCTCGGATATGGGTTTGTCCACCCGGCAGACGGTATGGGAGATTTTGGATTCTAGTTGTTGGATCCGAATAATGTGGATAGCGGGTGTAAGGGAGGTGATGCGACGTGGATTTGCCAGTGACTGCGCAATTGCGGCAGTGATCTCTTCTTCCGTTTCGTACGAGTCCTCGATGTTTGCCGGTAGTGCAACGTCGATATCTCTATCTGACACAGAGTATGGACGACCAACGGTCCTGGCAACAGACCTTTCCAACATGTACGCCGTCCAGAATATGCGTTTGCGCCGCTGATCGACCAGGTTGGAAAGATTATTTGTCTTTCGATGTAGACCACCGTCGAGGCAATGTCGCATCGTCGTACCTATCATCCACCTGCCAGAGGTTAGTGAGCGACTGAGAAACGTAACTGGTAGCCTCCTTACCATACGCCTGGACCAGTAGGCGATCTTAACTGGTAGATGGACAACAGGAGCATTGCTTCCAAGTTCTCCAGGCTGCGCACATCTGAGATTATATCAATCTCTGTCAAAGCAGCGGCGTAGTGAGACTACTGACGTTAGAATCCCATGTCTCGCTTTTAGAATATATCTTGGCGCACAAACCTCAGGTGATGGATGCGAGTTGTCATCCGCCAGTTGCAGGTACCTTGCCCCAATGGCATAAACCAAATGCAGAATAGCATAGTCTAATCGACTCGACCGGGCTTCCTTCGATTGTGAATGATGCGCAGACATGAGACTCGCTCGATCTTGATGCAGAGCATGAACCCTCTTCTTAGACAAGAAAGGGTGCTTGGGGTACACCTTCAGCAGATAAGTGCTGGTGAGTTCTTCCCCCATTTTATCGGCAGGCATCTCAGCGAAAACAAGGCTGTCGGATCCCGGATGCTGCTTGGATTGCTCAGAGGTGACAGGTCTGTCCGATCTAAGGCGCGATTCCCGTGTTGAACTTGAATCCAGGTTTGGCACATTCATTGCAGATTTGACCAATTTAGCAAGCTGAAACCCACTGGATGTTCCAAGATAAGAGTTGGGCGACAATGCAACGAAGCCGACCCCCAATTCCAGGCTTGGCTCTGAGTTCTCTTCTCTGTCATCTTGGCCCTGCGGCTCGGCAGACACTCTCGATGAGCTAGGTGCTGTCGCCTCGTTCAAATTTGCGAGATGGTCTGCTGCTAATTTGGGGTCGACGGAGGTCAATGACTGCTCTAGGTGAGCGATGTGGTTCTCCAATGACCTGACGTATTCTGACGGATATACTTGCTTGACGCCGTAAGAGCAAGGCTCGCCGGCAGAGAGGCAGTTGGAACAGGAAGGGAACTCATTGTCACAGCGTTGCTTGCGGCCTTTGCATCGCTGGCAAGCAACGGCGCTTCGGGCTCGTCGTTTGGCTGGTCGCTCTTGCACGCCGTCGTCTTGCGGACTGAAGTGTTGCACTGCATGCATGTTGGCTCTTTTCCAGGCTTTCGACAGCCGCTCCAGTTGGAACTGAATTTGTAACGTTCAGGACACTCGAGGTCGGCTTCTTGAGCCCCGTTACCGCATCCGCGGTACCATTTTCCACACAATTATGCCCATTCTTGTCCGTATAGGTGAGCTTTAGGAGTTAACTCTTCATTTGACGATCAATGCTTGTCCGCCTTCTCTGTAGCTGAGATGTCAACGGAACCATGTTGTTCTGTTGACCTCTGAGCATTGGTCTCGGAGAGTCAGCCTCGGGTGGCTTTAGTGGCTTGACGCAACTGATGCGGCAAGTGGCCCGAGCGACGGTCCACCCTTATCGTTGCGCCTTGCCATATTAGGGCAATAGCCTCACGTGATATGTGCGCCACTCCGAACTTTGATAAGGCTGATGAAATTCCTTCAGATGGGAGAAGCCAACAATTATTATCACTGTTGATCCCACACTCCGGAAGTGAGAATCCGCACAACGCTATGTGCGGCTCGTGCGACAGGTCCAGAAGTCTAGGAGAAGTCCGCCATCCTTCAATGGAGGCGGCAGGATCCCGCAATCAACACTTCGGATATCCGCCACATGGTGTTTGACCACGATTCGGTTCTCACTTCGAAACTAACCAATCATGGCTGAGAAGCCTTGTTCAATTGGCTGACTCCTTTAGCTTTATCGCCTTTGTGCAAGGCTCCGATGAAGCATTGACTTCGGAGTAATGCCATTGCTAAGGGTTTGTCGACGTAGGCGGGTCTGCCGAACACCCTGAAATACCTGTGGTCTTACGATGTCAGCCGATTGATGTCGTGCACCGGGACAGGACTAACCAATATGATCTCGCCCATTCTTTTCAAGATAAGGAGGACTAGTCTATGTTGTCTCTAGAGGGACACATATGATGGCCTGGAGAGCTGCCCAGCCTTGCTAGCAGCATTCTTAGGCCGATGATCGAGTCTTCGGAAATCCCGTCTCTGCTATATTCGACTAGGCTGGTCGATATCAAAGTACTTTACAAGTCGAGAGATACTATCATTGACCCGAGCGGCAGCTATAACTATATCCACGGATCGCCGCATGCTGTCTCGTCGCGGCTTCGACAAAACCGTTTGAACACTCCGTGAAGTGTCTGGGAAGAATTCTTGACGCCTTGTCCAAACATGACCGTCAAATCTTTCCTCCGCCGACTTGATCAGCGGATTCAGACTCAAGAAAGCAGGATCCAGAAGAGAGAGGGGACGAGGAGATGGGGAAATGAAGATCTCGACCCGACACCGTATGTTTTGCCCTTGCCTTTGACTACTGTTGTTCCTGACACGCCATACAGGGTCCAGCAACGAACATGGAGGCATTGGAATTACTTCATGTTCTTTTGGGCGGTTTCCTTCAATCCGAATCAATGGAACACGGGCTCAAGCCTGGTGAACCAGGGACTAGTGAGTCCGTCACAAATGACCTCTGCTCATGTCTAGCTGACGCAGACTAGAAATGGTGGCAAGCTCTCCTCTCCATCGCAGTGGGAAACTTGCTCTGTTCCGTCGTCCTGGTCATTCAATCTCGTGGACCCGCTGTTTATCACATTGGATATCCGGCATTTGTACGCGCCAGTGCCGGCATGTTTGGGTCTTTGTGGTTCATCTTCCTCCGAGGCTGTGTCGCCATCATCTACTTTGCAACCCAGACATTTTACGCGGGCAAGTTGTTTGACGTGATGCTTCGGTGCGCATTTGGCCACAACTGGCAGGACATTCCGAACCACTTACCAGAAAGCGCCGGCATCACCACCAGGGGCCTTGCCGCGTTCTTCCTCTACTGGGCAGTCCAGCTGCCCTTTATGCTGATCCACCCCCAACGCGCCAAGTGGCTCTATACGATCAAGAGCACAATTGCCCCTCCCGTGCTGATCGCGGTTTTTGGGTACGTGGTGGGCAAGAACGGGGGGTTGACGGGCTCGTCGCAGATCACCAAGACCTCGACCACCACCGCTCTCGGATGGGCGTTCATGAACGGCATCAACTCTGTTTGCGGAAGCATCTCTCCCGAGATCATGTCCAACGCGGACCTCGCCAGGTACGCCCACAAGCCCTCGGATGCCGCGTGGGCTCAAGCCGTGGGTATCTTCACGAGCAAAACGTTTGTCATCTTCATGGGCATTGCCTGCTCAAGCGCCTCGATGAACCTCTGGGGCACTGCGTATTGGAACATGTGGGACCTCCTGGGTGCCATTTTGGACCACAACTGGAATGCCGGGGCGCGCACGGCCATCTTCCTCGTCTGCCTGATCCAGGCACTTGCTGTCATGGCAACCAATCTGGCGTCAAACTGCTTGCCTGTGGGCGCGGACTTGACGGGGCTGTTTCCCAGGTACTTCAAGTAAGTCTCGGTTCTACGACGCATTCTATTCGTGGCCTGCTAACAGCTATACCCCAGCATTCCACGTGGCCAGGTCTTTTGCGCAGTCATCAGTCTCGCCGTGGTGCCCTGGAAACTACTGGCGTCGGCACAGACCTTCCTGACCTTCCTGGGGTCCTACGTCGTCTTCATTGCACCAGTGATCGCCATAATGATGTAAGTCTCTCCCAGTTGTATGTTGGAGGCCGTTCCCATTCTAACTGTGAATCCAGCGTCGATTACTGGATCGTCCGTAAGGGCAACATCCACGTGCCGTCTCTGTACGACGACAGTCCCGACAGCCCTTATTTCTACTGGAAGGGCTTCAACCTCCGCATGTTCGCGGCGTGGGTTGCCGGCGTCGTCATCGTGATCCATGGGCTCGCTGGGTCGTACAATCCCCATTTCAGCCAGGCCAGCAAGGACATGTACACGATGGGCTTCATCCTGGCGTCCCTGACAGGCGGTCTGGCATACTACATCCTCGTCCGCATCTGGCCGATCAAGCCGTACCCGGCGGATCGTGACGGCAAACCCATGACGCTGGAGTATCTTGGTCGGACAGACGGGTACTTTGAGGACGACGTTATCGACGGAGTCAGCAGCGGGCACCAGCAGGAGGCGTATGACGAGATGATGACCCCTAAGGAGAAGGATGTGGCGCACACTTTCACGACGTTGGCCTGAAATATTCCTTCTCATGGGATAGGTAATGTGCAAACGTCGTCATGGGTGCTGAATGTCGATGGGATGCACGCTATATATCAAATATGGCTGGCAATACGGCCAAGGACCAAGGGATAGACTGTCACCGCTTTCTCAAGACCAAATGGAATACTCTGTATAATGAAGATCGACTTGGATTGGATGTCATGTGTCAAATGGCATTTGCTCTGCTACCCATACACACCGCCCTGCCTCCTCGGCACCATTTGAACCTCGTTTTCGCTCGCTGCCCTCTGCGATGATCTTCTAGCCTGCCAGCACCCACGAGATGCAGACTCCAGAAATAGAAGCAAAAGCCTTTACTGTCGAGTTCGTGGTCTGAGAGCAGCTTTTAGGCCCAGCCATGTTGTATTGCATCATTTACTGCTTGCTGAAGAGTGATTGTTCAAGCGCGCTTGCCTGGTTCACTGGCTGGATCGGTCGGTTTCTGGTTCCCTTCGAGGAGCACAGCGTCGCCGGATAATGTTTGATGCATCGGCATTCCCTAACACCAATCGGAATTTGCCGAAAAGATCATATCTGCGCGCTGGCACTGCTCCGCCCTTATCTCAGGACTTAGCGTCAATTTCGGCAGTGCCGATACAAGATTGGCAGAAGCGTGTCGTTTCGGAAGATGCGAAGTGATTTCGTCAGAGGAACCACCCCAGCTTGCCGGCATCGTGATCACGCTCGCTGCATGCGGGTATTGATCTGCAAAGGCCGAGCAGGCTATTCCAAGAGAAGCTGGCCAAAGGGTGCCGTTGGTCGCCAGCATCACGGCCTTTTGCAAATTTGTGACAGAAAAGAACCACATTCATTTACCCACTTCATCCCCCGTGGAGCGTAATGGCATCGATCCATTGGCTCTGTAGCGTGTTTCTCCTGGCCGTCAGCCACGACGGCTTTGGTTCTTCAAGGATGAAGTTTTGGGGATGTCGGAAAACTCGGGGTTGAGAGCTTCATTCACGCCTAATTCCCCCTCGGATCTTCGTGCGTGCTTCGTCTTTGTACCGAGCAGTTACCGTTGACACAAGCATTGATGGTGCATATATGCAGAGTCAGTCGGTGGTGTCGTGCTCAAGACTGTGCTTCTCACTCTGCCGCTTCTTCAAGCCTCGCCAACCCCTCTCAATTTTGTCGTTAGGTGAGGAAGGAGTCGATATTCGGCCGGACAAGGTCTTGCATCACAACCATGGCCGAGTCTGTTTCTGAGAATGATTCCAAAGAGCACCACGAGCTTCGGACAGCTGCTCAAGCGACCGACCTCGAGATAAAATCCGCCCCAGTCACCGTCACCAGTGACGGGACAACAGACACCAGCGACAGGAAACTGGAGTGCAAACCACAGATCGAACTCACCGACCAGACTCAAAGACTTCCTTTTGCGAGGCTGATCATCGTCTACTTGTGTCTTGCCATGTGCTTCTTCGTCTCTTTTCTGGACGTCAATTCTACGACGACTGCTTTGCCAGCAATTGCTCGTTCATTGGGCATCTCCAGCACCATTACCTGGGTCGGCACTTCGTACCTTCTGGCCCAGTGCGCCTTCCAAGTGCTCTACGGGCGACTGGCCGATATATTTGGACGGAAGCCCGTATTGATTGGCTGCGTGCTCAGCTTGATCATTGGCGATATTCTGTGTGGATTTGCCAAGAACGGGCCCTGGCTCTACACCTGTCGAGCCATCGGAGGTATTGGAGGAGGAGGGATCAGTTCACTGGTACAGATCACGGTCAGCGACCTTGTTTCTCTGAAAGAGCGAGGGAAATATCAGGGCCTGCTGAGTGGAGCGATCGGGCTTGGAGCTGGTGCTGGCCCTTTTACGTCCGCGGCGTTGGTCCAAGGACATGATGGACGATGGCCTTGGGCTTTCTGGGTTCCCGCGATACTGGCATCATTGTGCATCCCACCACTGGTGATTCTTCTCCCGCAAAAGCCGGTGGTCGGGAACTGGAAAGAGAAGGTGCGCAAAGTGGACTGGATGGGTCTTTTGACTGCGGTGACAGGGATCTTATTCGTTTTGGTATGGCCTTTTGCTTTGTTTCACTGTCAAATCTCCTCCCCCAAGCTTAGATTGTTGGTGTTGCTTGCCAGCTGACCTGCATCGTTTTGACCTTGCTCGCAGATCCCTGTCAACTCCGGAGGAAGCGTCTTCCCGTGGCACAGCTCACTTGTCATCGCGTTATTGACAGTGGGATCGGTGCTAACGATCTCCTTTTGCCTTGTCGAGTGGAAGCTGGCGCGGCTGCCGATGATGCCACTTCGTCTGTATTCGTCGCTATCACGCGGGACGCTGTTCGCGCAGAATTTTCTCTTTGGATTTGTGTGGCAAGCAGACCTGTACTTCTTGCCGATTTATTATCAAGACGTCCGTGGCTTTGCCCCGCTCAGGTCTGCCTATCTTACATTGCCCCTACTTCTCGCCCAGAGTGCTGGTGGAGTTCTCTCGGCCCCTGCCATGACTTTCACTGCAAGGTTCGTACAATGGACTCATGAGAACGGCGCTTGTGAGGATTATATGTATGTCTAACATGGGGTCTTAGGTACATGCCGGTCCTTTGGTTAGGATTCGTTCTTTGGACGGTTGGGGCAGGATTAAAGCTGTTATTTTCGCGCTCCACTACCATCGGAGTGTATGTGGTGGCTGCCCTTGTCGAAGGTGCAGGCGTCGGGTTTGTTTTCCAACCATGTAAGGTGTCCACCCCATGCCCGGTTTCTTTCTTTACACATCTTATGAGATATGTCTGTTAACGGTATCTGGTCTCAGCTCTCGTGGCATTGCAAGCCCTCTCAACAAAAGCAGACGTTGCTGTGACCACTTCAACTCGAAACTGGGTCCGGGCATTGGGTTCTGCGGTCGGAGTGGCCGTGTCAACGGCCATCCAATACGCCGTGACCGTTAGTTCGTTACCAGCTGGTCTGCCCGCAGACGTCGCATCAGCGGTCAAAGATGGGACCTGGACTATTGGTGGTGTGGCGCCTAGCTGGGACAAGGCTGTTCTAGATGCCAAAATGAGGGGTATCAACCGGGTTTTTATCACGTTCTTGCCTCTTATCGGACTGTGTCTGGTTGGATGTTTGTGGATCCGCGACATTCCCCTGCGTGGAGATGACGAAGAAGACAAGCAAACGAATCAAAAGCGACTGATTTCGAGGTGCAACAAGTTGACAGAGATGATGCCGAGAAACGCGGGTTGAAGGTGCACCAGAAGTTGGATATAAATGTGGTTCGGCGGGGAAAAAAGAGATGCCGGAGCCCGGAATCCAATATCCATGGCTTGGCGCCAAGACCTCGACTCTGGACGACCCATTATTTAAGACCTTATCCCTTCGCTCCTCCCTTTTTCTTCTACTACACCTGGGGAAGTGTGCTCATGTCGAGATTTGAGCGATACGAATACGGGTACAGGGGAGTTGACATAGTGCCCTTCCAGCTTTCTTGACAATTTGTCAAAGCTGACCTTGTCTGTGATGAATATCAAAGGCGGGAAAATGACCAGCAATAACGTGGACGCATCTGCGATATGAGCCGAGTTCATGCCCCAACCTGAGACCAGTGTAGCAAAGGCACGGTGTAATGTCAGACGCTTGAAAAAGCGGGCTTGTGGCTATTAGAGAAAGCTGCTGCGGCTTCCTACCTTGCCACTCATTTGGGCCTCCATCCCGGACTTTCGAGGGGAATGTGCAGGAAGAATGGACACCGGTCTCCTGCTGTACCGCCTGGCCGAGAAACTGCCAACCACGAGCTTTTGCAGTGTTCGGGCCCTGCGAAGAGATGGATTCGAACAAGGGAACACAGATTCGGAGAGTTATTCAGAGAGGTATTCGGACACGCGTAGTTATAGAAGATACAAGCGGTTGTTCCGAGCAAAACAAAGACGTCTGGCAATTAGCGATCTACCACATTTGTTTACCATCCCAAGCAAGAATAAAACATCAAACTGATAAAGAGTCCTCGGCGTGCAAATCGACAGGGCGCCACAGATATCCAAAGACTATCGAAGATCTCGAGTCCTTTTCCTTACAGCCCTTCTTCACCCTCGCAGCCGTCGTCGCATGCTGATATGCGTCGCCTGAAAATACGAAAGGGGTTTGTCAGAACATGGAATCGACGCCCATAATCATCTGCCTAGGATTGTGGAAAGATATGAGAGGCTTTGTTGGCAGTAAGCTGGCCTTAGGATTGCAAATATCATATCAACGGCTTCCAGACGTTCATGCTCACAGACGCCGAGTCCAGCTGGACTTAAGAGATGGCCTGATTTGATACTGTTGAAGTGAAATACTGCTGACCCCAGACGACCAAAACTTGCCGAAGCACAGTAAGAGTCAAGCTGGTTACGACGGGCACAGTCCTTTGCCATTTCCCACACTTCTCTTCTTTTTATCGTACCCAAGAAGAAGGATTACAGAAATCTGAACGTTTCACATTCCGCCAGCCACTGAAACCATTGGATTTCCCCATGAAGGATGAAGTCAATATCCAAGCCTGTTGGCCGAGTAATGGTGGTCCATATTCTTCTGTAGAACGAACGAAACTTGGGAAGCCGTTGAGCCCCCACAAAACCTCACTTTGAGAATCGGCCAGCACGCAGAAATAGGAGCCAAGAAGGGATCTAATGAAAACATGTTGAAACTCTCCCTCAATGTGAGCTGTCCAAATAAATCAACGCGCTTTTTTTAGACACCCTTCAGGCTGTTGTTCCTCACGGCTTGAATGTCCACCTTCTTCAAAGTGTCGGCCAAGTTGACCTTGCCGCCGTCGGTGATCATGGGCGGGCCCTGGTAGCCCTTCCGCGCGCCGAAGAACCACCATGCGGCAACGAAGATGGTGAAGCCGCCCCAGATGAGACATGCGTAGTTCATCGTCTGGGCGTCCGTCGGGAGGTAGTACGGGAAGCAGTAGATGACGAACCACACCATCATGTACGCGCAGGCGATGAAGTTGAAGATGAAGCCCAGGGCGCCTTTGAGGTGGAATGGGCCGTAGACTTCGATGTTACGCCGCTTGGTCAGGAGATGGGGCAGTATCGCAGCGATGTATGCTGTGTGGGTTTGACGTTAGCATCGAAACGTGTATATTACGATAGAGAGGAGATTGAGGGCTGGATATCTGCCCTCTACGGCTCTCCCAAGGAAAACTTACAGGAGCTTGACAACAGGACGAACGATCCGACAAAGGCATTGAATGCAGTGGTGCTCCCAACATAGATGGCTCCGAGGATTGTCACCAAGATGGCGGACACGATGGTGGCGTTGAACGGCATGCCGAGTCTCTGAGACACCTTGCCCAAGACCTTGGGGAAGGGCGTGGCCCCGTCTCGCGAAAGAGCCCACAGCGTCCGCCCACACGTAATGTACAGGCCGCACACGCAGATGCCGATGCAGATGAGGACGAGGGTGAGGAGGCCGATGGCGCCGCTGGCCGAGCCGGTGGCCTGACGGTAGATCTCGGCGATCGGGTAGGGGGAGTTGAACAGGGCATCGTAGTCGTTGATCGCGTACAGGATGGCGATCAGGTAGGAAAAGCCGGTGATGAAGCCGATGCTCATCTGGCAGGCAATGGCGATAGGCACGTTTCGCTGAGGATAGGGGATTTCCTCCGCAAGGTGACTAAATCGGGTATTAACATCTTCCACGTACAATTCTTTTCCGAGAGAGCTCCTGACCTTGTGGTGTCTGGGGTTCCCACGCTGAACGCCCCGTTGAGCATGCCTGCAACGAAGACAAACTAGAATTCCACCGGAGTCAGTATTTGAAGCATTCCTCCTGCTTTTCTGCAGCTGGTGAAAACTCACCCCATTGGGATACCCGATGTCGGCAGTCCATTCAGTCCAAACAAATGATGAAGATGCGTGGCCCGGTCGGCCGTCCTGGCCTGGCATAACAGTTCTGGGAAGTTCAGTATCCACATTTTTGATGAGATGTTTGTTGGAGAAAGATGGTACTCACACCACGATGATCGTGATCAGGAACCCGGCGAGAATGAAGAAGATGCCCGCGTTGTTTAGATGTGGCATAGCCGAGTTGAAGAAGCATACAATCGGGCATGCGATCCACGTAACGATAATATAGGTGACAAAAACGTGCCATGGCTGAGAAACGAAGTCTGGATGCTTCAGGGCATACCTGCAGCTTGTTAGGATGTCCATCAGAGCTTTGCGGACCGGCGCTTCTTACATTTGAACGACTGTATTAGACTGAACACCGCCCCAGTTAGCAAATACCGCCTTCTTCCTGCTTGATCTCACTCACGAAAATGGACGTCATAGACGCAGCACCCAGAATCCACGCAAGGCAGTTCCACCAGCCGGCAAAGAATCCCACAACACGGCCCCATCGCTTTCCGGGAGTGACCGAGGCCCAGTGGTAGACACCAGCGGAAGATGGAATAGCAGAGGCAAGCTCGGCGATGCATGCTGCCACAATCCAGTAGAAGACGGACACGACAAGGAACTCGTAGAGCACACCTGGATAATGCCCGTTAGCCATAGCTTATGCCTCTCGTCAAGAAGCACACGCACCAGGTGGACCACCATTGAAGATGGCCACCAGAATCGACCCTCCGATTGCTGGCCAGACGTTGCCGACAACGAGCCCGACGCCGGCGAGCGACACGAGATTGAATTGTCGCGACAACTCTTGGGCATGGCCCGAGGCGTTGATGAAATTATTGCCCGACTCCGAGGGCTCCGACTCTGTCGCGACCTCTGGGATTTCGTTCTTGTCGGCCATATTAGAGACCAGCGCCAGACGCACGCAGAACGATGAAGAGTCAGTAAGAAGACAGTATAGGCAGCAGGATGGAATTGATGAATGGAAGAGAAATGAAGGAAGTGAGCAGGTCAGACTTGGCTACATCATGGAAGGCGTCCAGAAAAACCCACCCATCCACCAGTGGAAGCGGATTGGTGAGCTGTGGTAGTGGCTTCTCCGCAATGCTTTGGATGAAGTACTTGTACATAATAGAATGCTGGTCGCGCCACCGATGGATTCTTTAGCAGTCGCAGCGGCGGTGGAGCGCTGGACAGGGGAGGGACTCCTGACACGAGCACACTGATTGGACAGTAAAGTCCGCGCTCCACCCGCCAAGCCCAGGAACAACTGCTGTCTCCGGTATGAGCGGCGGAGGCTGCCAAGATATGGTGGGGCTTTTCCGCTCTAGCCGCATCAAATTTTCTTCGCAGACTCCCAGACTTTCCTCCCATGGGCAATCCATGTGTCAACGGAATCACAGTCTGTGACCTTAGCCATCGGACTGTTGCCCATTCAATCGATTACACCGGCCCCTCAATCAGGTGGTGCTGGGATACCATCATTCGTCAGATTGGGGTCCCGCCGGTCTGGCTCACGGGCAGGAGCCACTGGAACGGTCTGGTACGGCCGTCCAGGTCTCCATTCACGGGACTATCGCGAGATCTGGTACCTGATAAAACCTGGCAAGCTACATGCCATGTGGCAGGTGGCGAACACAGGGTTCATGACTGGGTTTAGCTGGAGCTAGTGTCACCAACCACCAGGCGGGCAGGCCATGCTGTTCCATGCTTCATGTTCGCAGAGCTCTTTAAGGCTCTCGGCAGCGTCCATTCCGAAACACTATAACGGTAGGATTCTTCTTAGCCCATACATGTACAGCATCAAGTTGAAATGGAGCGCACGGCGGGAGCACGAATCGTTGGCCACCCCCTATTTCCCATTTCCCACAGTTGCCTCGTGGGGTTCCGCACACCGAATTTCAATGACGCTCCACCTGCTGTCTGAGCTAGAGGCGACGCTGTAACGTCCATTCTGGGACTGATATCTCGTGGGCAGTTCGGCGCTAGAAAATCAGAAGGGCCCAGAAAAGTTACGTTATTCAAACATGATAGGGTTCCACGACGAATCTCCCTTTGCGCAGTGAAATCTCTCCTGCTTCTTCGTCGCCGTCCCCAACGCCGTCGTTCGTCTCTCGAACATTGCTCTGCGGTAGCAGTCTTCTGGAAAGGCAGCAGTCATGTCGACGAATCCCAACCCCGGGTTCAAGCCGGAATCATGGAGTTTATACGGCGTCGGCGCATTCTTCGTCGTCCTGCGACTGTCCGTACCAAGCGCCTGCGATCACCGTGCATGAGAATTACCCCTCTAACGTACTTTCGAACAGGATCGGCAAGATCAAACGGGTGGGCATCAGACACCTCGAAATCGACGACGCCCTCATCGCGTTCGGCTTCGTGGCCTACACCATACTCGTGGTGGCCTTTAACGAAATGCTGGACGGGCCAGGATCCAACTTGATGACACCAGAGGAGGAAGCCGCGCTTACACCGGAGACCAAAGCAGGGCGCATTCGCGGGAGCAAATGGGTCTTTGTGTCTGAGCACGCGGAACTTCTCACAATCTGGAGCATGAAGGCGGGTGAGTTCAAAGGCTATTTCCTTTTTCAGAGGCAGCTATTGTGCACGGGCTCCCATCAGCAGTGCAGCAGACTGACAGGAGACATCTAGCCATGCTGGTTCTGTATGCAAAGTTGATCGACAAGACTCGACAGCGCAGATTGCTCTGGGTGGTCGTGGCATGGGTGGTTTGCGCTTTCGTGGGAGACGAACTCGCCCTCTTCACCATCTGCCGACCCCTGTCGCAGTATTGGGCCGTTCCCGCTCAGAATTGTGAGTATCTGGCTCATTTCTATTCGTTTGCGTTCTATGGCACACCCCACGCTGACCCAGTCACCAAAAAAAGCCCAATGCTACACCTACCAATACTATCAGATCGTCAACGCCGTCTTCAACATCTCCACCGACATCCTGATCATGCTCATGGGTATCCCTCCGGTCCTGTCGGCCCGCCTGTCCCTGCAGCAAAAGCTCATCCTCGGCGTCATCTTCGGGATGGGTGGCTTCGTGATCGTCGCCGCCATCCTGAGGGCGATCTACTGCCTAGTCCCCTCGCTGATCTCCTACGTCTACATGAACTGGTACTTCCGCGAGGCGTCGGTGTCCATCTACGTGACGACCCTGCCGGGCATCTGGGTGTTCCTGAAGGAGATGTTCCCCATCATCCAGAAACTCACGAGCCGGCCCGCAACGAAACCAACCAACTCCCGCACCGTCGAGCACCAGAAGCAGGCGTCTTACTGGAATGAGCCCAGCAGACACCACCGCAGCCAATTCGACGCCAAGGATCTGGACTTTGACCTGGACACGTACCCGATCAGCAAGTCCATGATCACCTCGGCAGAGAGTGACCTGGGCGGCCAAGGCGTCGGCCGCAGCGACAGTGGACAGGGCGATGCCGATTCCACAAACTCGACGCGCTATGATGCCGCACTCCATGAGATAAGGTGCGACAAGACGTTCACTGTCGAGAGCATTCCCCGAGGTCGACCCTGAGCGACGCCCAGAATTGCTGGAGAAGGGGGGAAGTCTCGTACGAGAGAGAGAGATCTCTCATATCTGCGGGTCTGTCCTTCTTGTATGAAGCTGGGACGCTGTGCGACGTTCTTGAACAGTACCATGATCATTTTCATGTTTTGCAGCATCAGCGCCGTGTACGATGTTAGACGCACCAGAGTAGAGGGAGGCTCTTCTGTTTTTGATCATGATAGTCTCGGGACCGGAACCAGGACCAATGTATGCTAGGAATTGAAGAATTGTTAGGAATTGAGTCAGAATCCGTCAAATGAATACTGCCTGGAGGCCGATTCGAGCACATACCCCATTCCCATATGGAGACATGTGTCGCTTGTCCGTTTCCCCAATCTGGGCGGCCTGAATCCACCCCTCTATGATGCCGGCTTGCTTGAAAACTGTCCTTTTGGTTTTGGGGGAAGGATGCAATGGTAACATGGCAGCCTGCTTGATGAGGAGAGCCACCTCCGTCAGCGTGCAGCAAACACTCTCGGGTGTGATATGTCGGACCTTGTACTCCGTCCTCCTTGTAGGGCTGGTGAGGTTGCGTCTCGCGGGCCGAGCTGAGGCTAAGGCTGAGGCTGTGCCGCAGGTTTTAAGGCTGCCTGGCCTCGACCTCGCTCGGTTACTGGTTTAAAGCGCCCGTCATCCTCCTCGACCAGGCCTTGACTCTTCTTGTTTGAGACAAGAGATAGGACTCCTGAACACTTTGTCTTCTAGGCCCTGAGTTATCCTGCAAAGGTGTCCTTTTTTCCCATCTTGCAGCCATGTACGCAGGAACTCCCTCGCGAGCCCGCGGCACAGATTCTTCGCATTGACAGCCTTCCCGGCGGCAGTCCGAGTCAGGATATTGGATAACAAATGAATTCATGTCTCGGTCTTGCAGATCTATTTCCATACAGTAACATCTAGAGCTATGTTTCGGTTCGCAAATGCCATCCCATCTCTTAGGGGAGCGACCAATTCTGCACTCGAGAGCAATGCAAACTCTGTAGATGAGGCAGAGGACCACGTTCCCCCACTAAACACCATCCCTCCCAACAACAACAACCACGACCCGACTCTCATCCAAAGCATGCCTCCTTGGGCAAGAGAGTTGAACGATGCACGATCCAACAGGCACAGCCGAGCCTCGTCGGTGGTCTCCACCCAGTCCAAGTTCACCACTACGACTCTGCAAGAAGATGCGCGCAGCATCGATATCAATGTCGGCGGCCAGTACTTCCGGATCAGTCGGGATGGTTCGCGAATTACAGCTGATGCTCCACCGCCATACACTGGCTGGGCTGACACGATACGCTTCCCAGGAGACCGAGCAAGCGATGTGGTGAGCTTGGATAGTCGCATTGAAGTGGACAGTCAAGATGTCGACGAAGACGATTTGGAGGACGGAGCAGTTACTCCGAGGTCAACATTCACCGCCATCGACCATGATGCTGGTGTGCGAGCCAATATCCTGGATCCGACCGAGCTTGAGATGCCCTCACCGGTAGGACATGATCAGCTCAACAACCGCTCATCCTCGGCCACCCTCATCAGTGACAGAAGGACCACCGGTTCTGCTGGGGGGCTCGACCAAGGCCTGTTGAGTGGAGAGGACCCAGAGATTCTGCCTGGTCCGAACCCAGGCCATCACAGAAGGAGGGTGGTCTCAGAAGATCTCATGCTCGACAGGACGGATCAGTTGCCACGGTCATCACCGTCGAGAAGGACGCCTCGGGGACGCCTCCCTCGACTTATCACGTCTGGCGAGATTTCGCGGCTCAGCCATCGACCTCGATACTCTCACCAGCGCTCCAACAGATCGCGAGGACGTTCACTCCAGATCCGATCTGCTGGCGCAGTTCTGGGTGACATGCCTGATAATGGTGAACCGCGATCTCCTGATTACATAGGGAGGAACGCTCGTGGAAGGTTCCCTTTTCCCATCAGGGCCATCACGACCCAGAATACCAGCGCCCCAAGAGATGGCGACTCCTCCGCCAGAGGGTCGAATCCTCTCGACATGAGCGAGACACCGGAGGAAAGCAATACACCTCTACCCATGGACGACGAGAACGACATCTCCCTCCACTACGCACGAATGATGAGGAAATTGGACTCGACGCATCGCAAGGCCATTCTCTTCAAGGACAAGCAAGTGGCGGAGCTTCGGGAGAAACTGAACGAAAAGGACATTGTGTTGAGACAGCAGCTACGGGCCAAAGATTTCATCATTGATGATCTGAAGAAACGGCTGAGCAATCTCGAGGAGAACGTGGAGGTGATGCTGGAAAAGGCCCGACATCAAGTGGAGGATCTGTGGGAGTCTCGGTGGAAAGATCGTGACTTTCATCTGCGAGAGCGCATGAGACGCATAGAGGAGGAGGCACAGAAGACGATCGAGCGAGTGAGGGTCTGTCAAGGACAGTCCGAACAAGGCCCGAACAGTAATGAGTAGGCGGGCCAGCTGCGATAAAAGACGCCACCAGAGAGGGCGAGAGCTGGATGAATGTAACGAGCTGGACGGGTGAATAGGGTTCCTTTCTACCGGGATCGCGGAGAGGTGACCTGCGACAATTAGTTACCACGAGTAATGAGGTGGAGGATTTTTCATATAGAATTGAGCATATACGGAATGCGGTGCAGTGGTGGACAGTGTAGCTAGGGAACCACAGCACTTGTTTCCGATGTTGGCCGAGTGCGCAGTCTTCGGGCGGGAGGCTGGAAGTCTCGAAGCCTGTGCAGCTGGTGCCTCAGCAGTGCCCCGCCCATTCTTAATTGGCGTTGGTTGGCTCTTTTTGGCGGGCGGTGGGGGGGGTGGCTGCCGAGAGCCTGGAGAGGAAGCAGAGCCTAATACCTGACGCCTGCAAGTCGTGCTGTGCTTGAACGCCCTCGCCCCTCCCCCCGGGGACGCGCCTAGGGGTTGGAGATCGCGGACATGGGCTCGACGCCCGCCAACCAGAATTAGGCATCGTCGCCAAAAACAATCACCAGTGACTTCATTTCCTGCCCCAGTCTATGCTTCTCGCAGCTTCTCACCCCACGCAGTTTCCTCAACAACTTACCATACAACAAAAACCCTTTGGTGCCAAAGCGCCCTCAACAACACCTGGCCTTTTTTCGCCTTCCAAGATTCTTTCCCTGTGGCTATCAGCGTCAATTGTGTAATGGCTCTTCTCCATTGATCCCGTACTCTTATCTGTCCCCTCCATCTTGTCATCTACCTCTCGTCTTGTCCCTCATTTTGACCTCAATTCACACATTGTCCTCGGATTCCCGACCAGCCTGCATTTCCGTACATGGGCTGACTCGTGTCTCCCTGGTCCGACGGTTTCTGTCGTTGAGTCTTATCGAGGCAACCTTTCTTCATTCCCTTCCGTCTGCTCCCTCAAATATCCACACGGATAGCGGAAAGCCATGCCGTCTCAGGCAGGATCATCCAAGGAGGCCGTGTCCAAGGCTGCCCGGCGTGGGCGAGGCAAGAAGAAGGGAAACCAGCTGCAAATACCGTGGCTTTATGACATAGTCCTATGGGCTCTCTCTGTCCTGATAGATCTCTTCTTTCGAGAGGTCCATCCCCGGGGAGCCTGGAAGGTCCCCAAAACAGGTCCTGTCATTCTCGTGGCGGCACCACACGCCAATCAGGTACGCACATGACGGTATGCCCTGCCCGAGACAACGCTAACACCCATAGTTCGTCGATTCCCTGATTCTGATGAGGATTCTCAAGCACGAGGCCAAGAGAAGGATTTCATATCTGGTTGCTGAGAAGTCGACGAAACGCAAGTTTATTGGGACCCTGTCAACTGCGATAGGAGCGATCCCCGTAGGCCGAGCCTTGGACAAAGTCAAGCCCGCACAGGGCAAGATATTCCTCCCGGACCAGGACAATGACCCTACCTTGATTCAAGGCGTGGGCACTGATTTCACGAATGGCGATTTCGAGGTTGGCGGACTGATTGTCCTGCCGAAAGTGAGAGGCCAGACCCCAAGCACAGAAATCGCCGAGATCATCTCCCCTACAGAACTTCGCCTCAAAAAGCCCTTCAGGACGCCAGAGGCGTTGGAGTCCTTAACCGGGAATGGCACCGTTGGCCGCGACACAAACGACCAGCAGATTGAATCCCGCGGCTGCTCGTTCAAGGTTGCCCCGTATGTGGACCAAACCAAAGTCTACAATGCAGTCTTTGACGAGCTCGACGCGGGTGGCTGCATTGGCATTTTCCCGGAAGGTGGGAGCCATGACCGACCCGACCTTCTCCCTCTGAAAGCAGGCGTGGCCATCATGGCTCTAGGAGCCGAAGCCCGACATCCCGGATGCGGTGTCAAGATTATCCCAATTGGCATGAACTATTTCCACGCGCATAAATTCCGATCGAGGGCCGTCATCGAGTTTGGTCATCCCATCGAAGTTCACCCTGACCAAGTTGAAGCCTACAAGGCTGGTGACCGGAGGAACGCCGTCGGCTCATTGCTAGAGACAGTCTTCCAGGGCTTAGTGGCTGTGACGCAATCTAGTCCGGACTACGACACCTTGATGCTCGTGCAAGCGGCTCGCCGGTTGTACAATCCCCTGGGGAAGAAATTGCCTCTGCCGCTGGTGGTGGAGTTGAACCGGCGCCTGGTCAAAGGATACACGACGTACAAGGATGACCCACGCGTTGTTGAACTGAAGAAAGATGTACTCGAGTACAATCGCCAACTTCGAGCACTTGGTGTTCGGGACCATCAAGTGGAATGGGGCAACCCAGCTAAACATCCATGGTGGCACATTCTGGGGACGCTGATCTATCGACTGGGAGAGCTCTTCTTCCTGGGCATTGGCACCCTTCCCGGGCTGGCCATGTTTTGGCCTGTCTTTGTTACCACCAAAGTCATATCCTATCAAAAGTCCAAGGAAGCTCTTGCGGCATCGACGGTGAAACTGCAAGGTCGAGATGTCATCACCACCTGGAAATTGCTTGTGGCCATGGCGTTTGCTCCCGCACTCTACGCCTACTACACGGTGATTGTGTCCATATGGCTAGTTTACAACCGGCGAGACGGATACTATACCCACAAGGTTCCATGGTGGATGGTGGCCCGGACTTATGTGCCAGACTTTGTTCCGGTGTGGCTTTTTGCCATCCTCTTCTTGATCTTGTGTATCCTCATCACGTTTGCCGCCCTGAGGATTGGCGAAATAGGGATGGATGTGGTCAAGTCATTACCGCCACTGTTTGTCGCGCTCAATCCACGTTCCTCCAGCCGATTTGCGAAGCTGCAACGGCGCCGCAAGGCCTTGTCCGAGAAGGTGACCAAGGTGATCAATGAATTGGGACCCGAGGTTTTCCCCGACTTTGACGCGGCGCGAATTGTGCCGGATGCGTATAGAGAGGGAGCGTACCAGTCCAAGTACAAGAAGATGCCAGAGGAGCCCAGAATCGATGCGACCGAGCCCACAACGCCCACTTCGGGGACTTTCGAAGAGCGGACCGCCGAGTCGCCCGGTTCGAGATCGATGTTACCATTTGGGTTTCTGCCCTCGAACGAAGCTTTTCACAATATTGGGGGATTTGGCTTCTTTGCGTCGCGACCTACAACGCCCAAGAGCCGGAGCAGGAGCAGCTCTGCTGGCGGAGCACTGGCCTCGGCCACGAGCTTGAAATTCACCTCGCTGGATCATGATGAAGTTAGCAAGCGAATCCGTGGTGCCATGCGGGAAAGAGGACGAAAGCGTGAAAGCGAAGGGGCAGAAACCGGGACGGAAAGCAGCTGGGACATGGCTGATGATGAACGAATGACTCCGACGACCGAGGATGAGGAACCCAAGAAGGACCGGTAGTGATGCGGGTGAAGGAACGATCATCACGAAGCAAATGACAGGCACGAAAGACGAGTGATTGGCGTCGACTGGGTCTTTGACATTGTGCATTGGACTATTACTTCGATACCCTTTTGGTAGATGTATAGGAAATGAGTTAGCATGTTGTGAGAAATACAACCTACGTATGTGACTACCCGATCTGGACCTGAGTAAAGCATATTCTGGCTCGAAACAAGATTTGATGGCTGAGAAGCGAGGCGATCGACGTGGGGGAAGATGCTGTGGTTGAAGGGCACGAAGGGGCGAGATGGAGACGCCACCAGACGCTTCGAGCGCCTTGTTTGCATCATGGCCCGGTCACCAACCAAAACACCTGCGATCGCCCGCCGCAAACCTGCATGAGCACCTCCTCGACACCGCCAGGCACACTCTTCTCTTGTCCCTCACCCGTGCTATCCATATTGTTGTCCCTTTGCATTTTCTTGTTACGCATCGCCAGTATATAGCTTGATGGACCATGCTCCCACCGTCCACGTTCCATCAACATTCCTTTTGAGTCACCCGAAGCCTGCAGTTTCCGCTTTGCGACATTCGACCGCCACATGCCACGCCGAGCCTAGGCCGTGTCCTACGAGACCTCGATTGTCGGCCGCTCCTATTAGTAGAAGGACTAGATGAGTTGTTGCTGTTGCTAGTGTTGCGACTCGCATTGCTCCATCGCCGGGTCCTCGTCTGCAACTAACATACAACCTGATGGTTGCCTCTGAATAATACCCGATATACTCCTCTCAGCCTGATCACCGTCTATCCTATATATCCTTCGGCCTGAAACATCTCTGATCACCCCGCCTCTCCCATTGATCATCGCCTGCGATGGCTCCCTTCCGTCTCGACGAAGGCTTCTCGGAGGATGCGTCGAGTCAAGATGATCACGGGCGCATGTCGGCTGCCACAGCTTCCCGCTTTCAAGAATGGGTCATGGCACAAAATGAACTGGCACGTGCCGAGATTGCATACGAAGTCTTGCGAACACTACGCACCTCAAACATCGCGGCTGTGGTCGAGAGGCTGACGCCGCTCCTGCATATCGACCCGCTGGAGAAACTACCTCCAGAGATCACCTCACAGATATTCTCCTACCTGGACGCTGAGACCTTGATGATTGCTTCTCTCGCATCAAAGCTATGGAGGGCACGTATCATGGACACGATGTTGTGGCAAGACCTGTACAAGAAGGAGGGATGGGGTCTGGACACCAAGGAGGTCAGACAATTTGAGAGCGCCCTCGCGCGACACGAGTTGAAAAAGTCAAGATCGCCGCTCTCGGGACAGCCTCAGCTTAAGAAACGAGCAACATCTGACTGGTTGGAGTCAAGAGGGCGTAAGGTTTCTGCGGACGTCTCTCAGTGGCGAGAGCAGCATGGAGTGATAGAGGCCGACACCGACATGCAATCCGAGTCGACTGATGACCAGGAAATGCAAGATGCTCCCACCAGCATTCATAACTCTCCCCAGCGTCCAAACAAGAGACAAAGTGCAGATTCGGGCGACGAGATGGACTGTTTGTCAGATGCAATCCCCGGAGATGATGCTCGTTCAGGGAGCAGAGGCGTCAGCTCCCTCGACCCTCCGATCAAGACACGACTCGTCACCTGTGATGGTAATGGCGAGGAAAAACTCAACTGGGTTCATCTTTACAAGCAGCGCCAGAAGCTTGAACAGAACTGGACCAAGGGTCGCTATACTCCCTTCCAGCTTCCTCATCCTTCATATCCGAACGAAGCGCATACCGAGTGTGTCTACACTGTCCAGTTCTATGGGAAATGGCTGGTAAGTGGCAGTCGAGACAAGACATTACGAGTTTGGGATCTTGAGACCCGTCGGTTAAGAGGGAAGCCTCTGTCTGGTCACTCTCAATCAGTTCTATGTCTCCAGTTCGACCCGACTGAGAAAGAAGATGTCATCATTTCCGGCAGTAGTGACGCTAGTGTCATCATCTGGCGATTCTCAACAGGCCAGAAGATCCACGAAATCCCCTCCGCGCATGAAGAGTCCGTTCTAAACCTGAGATTCGACCAACGTTATCTGGTCACCTGTTCGAAAGATCGACGCATTAAAATCTGGAACCGAAAAACGTTGACCGCTACGGATAATGACTATCCGGAGATCAAACGCGAGAGTCAAGCACGGGCGCCGTCATACATCGTCAATACCGCGGAAATGGAGCCCTCTCTCTTAGAAGCCAGACTCGCCAACGGCCAGATCCGAGCTCTCAAACCATACATGCTTCTGCTGACCCTCGAAGGACACAGTGCCGCCGTCAACGCCATTCAGATCAACGGCGATCTCATTGTGTCTGCCTCGGGTGATAGACTCATCAAAGTCTGGAATGCCAAGGATGGCAGGCTGCTCCGAACGCTTCAGGGACATCAAAAGGGCATCGCTTGCGTGCAATTTGACAGCAAGCGAATCGTCAGTGGGAGTAGTGACAACACCGTGAGGATATATGACCCTTTTACCAGCGCCGAAGTGGCAGAGCTTAAGGGGCACACGAACCTTGTGCGCACTATACAGGCTGGGTTTGGTGATTTGCCTGGAAGTGATGAGGAGGACCCGGCCAAAGCAAGAGCGGCCGAGAGGAAATACCTCGAAGATCTTATGCAGGGAAATATTGTCGAGGACAGAGGGCACAGTCGACGCGTAAGGAGTGGTACGGAGGGAACGTCTCGACTCGCACTGGGTTCTAGATTACCACCAGGCGGAGGTGGCAGCAAATGGGGCCGGATTGTCTCGGGCTCATATGACGAGACCATCATCATATGGCGCAAAAACGCGTCGGGAGATTGGGTTATTGGACAGGTGCTGCGTCAAGAGTCGCCGTCTCAGAACCAGGACAATCACTCTCGGCCACGACACGCTGGTGTACAGCAGCCTCCGCCATTGGTAATGCATCCTCCTCTCAACTTGCCTGCGATGCCCCCTCCGCCGCCTTCTGCTCTCCTGATGAATCACCGACTACCGCCTATTGTCAACCCCAATGCTGCTCGCGAAGTTGTAACCGAAGCCATGAGCATAGGGAGGGTGCTAAATGGGTCTGCCGGCCCTGGAGCTCCGCAGAACGGTCTGAATCTCACTAGCAGCTTCAGCTCCAGCTCTTCGATCATCGGAAGCAGTGCACAAGCTCTCATACAGGCTACTGCGACGCACGCCCAGGCGGCTGTCTCTCAGATTGTGCAGAATGCCATCACCCAAGCACGGTCACAGCAAACACAGAATCAGCAGTCATCGAATGCTAATGCTGGAGCGTCAACGAGTGGTCAACACCAAACGCAGCAGCAGCCGCAGCAGCCGCAGCAGCAACAGCAACAGCAACAACAGAACCCTCTTCCACATCATCCTGCTCCTCTTCACCCTCAACCAGGAACATCTCCCGCAGTTGCGGCAGCGCAACAACAATTAGCTCAACAACAAGCACAGCAACAGCCGCTCCAGCCTCAAGCTCCAGCCAACAACCAACTTGCCGCTGGCAATGCAGATGCGAATGCCACGAACGGGGCGAACCAATCATCGGTCTCCCGCGTGTTCAAACTGCAATTCGACGCCCGTCAAATCGTGTGCTGCTCACAAGACAGCCGGATTGTGGGGTGGGACTTTGCCAACGACGACCCCGAGATCATTGAGGCCTGTAGGTTCTTCGTCGGGCCGTGAGCGACCACAGACGACGGAGAAAGGGAGATGGACGGCTTGCTCTGGCATAGTCGACATCTTGGCAATATCGACAGCAGAGTATGCCTGGTGATACGATGCCGTCCACGAGGAAGAGAAGGAGCCATACAAAGGCAGAGAGCCTCTATATTTGGTGCCCCTCTCATTTGAGTGCGCTTTGGGGGGGGGGGGGGGGTTCATACTGCAGGGCCCTGGAACAAAGCATGGCACGGACCAAAAGGGGTCTCGAATTGGAGTCGTGGATTGGGAAACAGCCGTATAGCAAGCCAGGCTCGTTCAGCATATTCATATTCATGTACTGTGTCCTCACACGGACCATGTACGACTCGGTCCGCATCGAACGGACATCGATTATAGTCATTCATGATTCCCCCTTTTCTTTAAGAGGTTACCTTTTGTTCCAAGTCCTTTAATGATGGGTATCTCTATCTCTTTTATTTCTCTAGCTTGTATTCTATAACACGGTAGGGTGTGGTGTGGTATGGTATGGTATGGTATCTTTTTGTTGTGTGCGGTTCTATTTCTACTCGTCCGCTTTGAAACGCACGTACATACATGCATACAGCCATAGGCGTCTCGCCCGGGTGGGAGATGAAGCTGATGAGGACGACGACGGTGGTGGTGGTGGTGGTGGTGTGACACCGAATGCAACTTTCCTCCAGCATCAGCCGTCGAGGCTCGAGCGATTTGTTGAGGGGGGATTGCGGCCCCGAGTCCAGAACAGGGGGTCCGTGTGCAACAAGTACATCTAATTCTGGTTCCCATTGCCATGTCCGTCTCCAGCTTCGGAGTGGGCGCGTGGAAAGCGGGTTGGGTGTGCACACAGACTGGCTGATTCCTGGTTTTCACGCCTCTCTTCTTCTGACGCTCCGCCCGCCTTGCTCCCACTTGGTGTGTGCAGGGGCCTTATCAGCCAACACCACTCCGATCAGGAAGCGTGCATGTGGACCAGATCCGCAGCCTTCCTCGCCTTACTGGTGCTGGAAGACTTCCCTCTCCTCTTCTCTTCCTCTCGGGCCTCGGTTTCCCGAGCGTCCCGCTCCTCGCGCCGTCTGCGCCACTGCCACTCCCACAGCACGGGGAGGAATGACCACAGGTCGAACTCGGGCCAGAGCACGTCCAGAAACACAATCTGCGTCGACTCGTGACATTGCCAGAGCATGAAGTCGCTCAGCCGCGACACGCCCGAGGTGCGGATGAGGAGGTCAATGGGCGGGCAGCTGGCCGTGTATGTATGGGATGTGAGGGTGGCCGGCGTGATCAGTTCGGGCGAAGGGTATGTGGGGGTCTGCTGTGCAGGCTTTTGTGGTGAGGTTAGTGGTTGCAGCGGTGGTGAGGGAGACGTGAGCCCGTCGTCGTGATGCAGGGTTGTTGAGGTCGAGACGGATGAGGCGTCGTGGTCGCGGTCAGACGGGTCGGGGGAGTAAGACGACAGGCTCGTTGTGCTCGACGACGGCGACTGCATGTCCACTCCAGGTGGTGATAGAAATGTTCTCGACGCGGTGGGATTTGGTGCTGTTTGTTGGGACAACTGTTCGGACCATATCGTACTGGCGATCCTCTCCTCCGTGAATGGGCTTCTTCTCCCCTTGCCATTGATGTCTTCTGGTAGCGGCGTGGTCCACTCCTCCACCGTGCTCCGAATGGCACTCGTGATTTCTTCCCTCGAGGTGTATGGAAAACACACGTTCAGGACACAGTTCCCTTCATTTCTGCTCGTCATTTCCACCGCTTTATCCACCGCCTCCAGGACATCCGGCTTGATCAGTTCCCGTTGGCCTAATACGCGTATTCTCGCACCGTAGCGGTCCAACAGTTCGCCGTGTTGGACGAGCTGTTTGAGCTTGATTTTGGCCATGGACATAAGAGCGTCAACCTCGTACTTGCTGCGCTTGAAGTTCTCGATGCTGAAGGCATATATCGTCACGGTGTGCACGCCGGATTTGTAGCATACTTCCAGTATCTATCATCGTAGCATTGTCAGCTCGATCCATCACCCACAAGAGACCCAACTCATATGCGGAAAGGCAGCTGAGCCCACACCATCGGCTATCATACCTTTGCCAGTGCTTCGAAGCCCAGATTATGCCCCTCGACAGTCTCAATCCTGTTGTTCTTTGCAAATCGTCGATTTCCGTCCATGACAAACGCAACATGTCGAGGCACAGGGCCCTGGCGGAGAGCGCCGATTAAGAGCTCGCGCAGTTGGTTGAGGGCCCATTCTGCAGGCGGTGAGGAGAGGAGCCATTGGCGAAGGTTGGATATATGACGGTGTGGCATGGCGGCAATGTCAGAGAACTGGTGAGCGTTCTGAATACGGAGGAAGGGAGTGAATCCTCGACGAGGCGGAGGTGGTTTCAACTCATGGACGCTGCAGGTTTCGGGGAATTGCTTCGGCGTTGAATGAGGGCTGGGTGCGGTCACCAGCGATGGGGACACAGTATGCAAATTCGAAGTACAGAGTTAGGCAGCCGAGGAGTTTTCGAGAAGAGTGCGAGGCATTCCTTGGACACAAAAAGGAAGGTTGCTTCGCCTACAAGCTTCTGTTGAGGTGTTGCGTGGCTTGGAGTGTCGACAAGTTGGTAGAGTTGCGCCAGCTGCGGGCCTTATTGGCGGATTGTCACTTGTATGGACACCAACGAGATGCTGCTGTGCGTACCCCGTTCATGTACCCGTTATGGCTGAGTACTTGGACTTTTTTGGGGGGGGGGGGTTCCGGATTAACTATATTCCGTCACAGACAATGTCATTGCCACTGTGCTGCTTCTTGCCCGCGGGTTCAACGGAGCCGTCTATTCCAGAGCGAGTTATTTTGCGATTTCACGAAAGCCACTGTATTTATTATTCTTGGGGCATTCTTTGCCTTTCTTATTTGAAACCCGCCGACCAGGAATATACTCCTTTGTGCTCGCCAGATGACGCGCCGAAAATGCACATTGTCCTCGATATCCATGCCAAAATGATCTCGGTTCTTGATCTTGACACCATATCCAAGGTGAAGAAAGATGACAACTACCATGTCGTCCTCCTTCTCCGGGTTGGCTCTACGTCGGCGAGTCACCGAAATATGATTGGCCTGCACTTCGACAATTGGCTGAGCCAGTTGGCATTGCCTTACTGGCTGTTCAATTCACCATAGGAAACCGTATTTCAGCCTTACATAGGCATTGTGCTGACCCTGCGTTGAATTCTCAATCAAGGGCATCTCCAACACAATATCGGCTCTCTATAATGCAGGACGGGAAGACCCTCCGGACGGCCAAACCCAACAGCTCTATATGGAAAGGTCTCTCAGAAGATGCTTTTCGTCGTACAGCCATTGCCCTTTCCCGAGCCACGAACGGCGTCCCGGTCGACCCAAAAGACTGGTGGTCCACTACGACTGACAGAGACAGCCTACCTTCTCCGACCACATGTCGCTTGCTCTCTTTCCACACGGAGCAAAGAGTAGCTGATGATTTCGCATTCATATCAGCTGCTCAAGAAGGAGCGGAGAGCGTAGCGGCGGTATGCATTGAGGAGATTCGTGAGCCCCCGGGACTTGTCTTTCGTCTCGCTGCAAATGAAGGGATACGCACAGAGATTAGGACTGCCGTGGAACAAATCTGCGATTCTCTGATGTCTTGTGCGTCGACTGGTAGGCACATCTTACTTTTGTGAGCCTGGTTGTTGTGCTCTTCTCATTGCTCAAAAGATACCTCGCTGGCAGACTGTATCTCGACAACCAGAAGATTAGTACTCGAACTCTGCCATGTGCGTATCGTCTCGCGGATACGACTGTTTCTTGGGCATCATCCTTCTCGCTATCATGGGGGTGCCATAACGGCCAGTCCAGAAGTCAAGAACACTCTGAGCCGCATGCGAACCACGGCGTCAACGCCAGTTGCCGTAGCTTTAGTCAACCGGATATCCAAGCTGAAAGCAAAATTCGAAAATATCCTACGCTTAGACAGCCTTCATATAGCCCATGAGCTAGAGGAGTGTGTTTACGAGTGCTTTTGTATCACCACGTCCGATGGCCGTATGCCATTTCGGACCACTTTACAAGAGGCCGGATTCGATTCTCAGAAGTGGTTTAACAATAAATTCATTATGCAAATCGACAAGGTCGGAGCGTATCACAGAATTCCCGAGACTCTAGCAAGAGAGGCTCGTAGAAGAAAGACAAGACCACTCTTCTCGAGCATTAGGCTCGAATATATCAATCCATACCGACCAGTACAGAGCGCGATATCACTTTCGGGGAAGAAGGTTAACTGCCATGTGCATGCAGAAGTACAGATGGTCATTCACTACATTCTCGAACCGGCGTCAAACACGCCTCGAATTATCGGGACAAGCAAAGCAGCGTGTTTTCTTTGCCATCTATTCATTACCGAGCACAAGATGTTTGGCGTGTCAGCATGGCATGGGCGTCTGTTCGACCAGTGGACTATTCCCGACCTTGCGGAGTATAGCTCCGCGAATATCACCACATTGAGAGCAACAATACAAGGAATGCACCACAAATGCGCCCAACTTATCTCGACAAGCCACCCGCGGCGGCCTTACCCTCTGACTAGCAGACACAATCTGCGGGATCTTCCCAATTTCTCACCCGCATCAACGATCCCAAGCATGAGATTTGACCAGGCACCAAGCCTGAGCAGGGCCGTTTCCACGGTCGCAGAGGGACATCCGGTCAGCGCTCCTTCCGTCCATGCATCCGGATCACCAGCTTCGTCAGTTCTTCGTGAACCAGACGTTAGCGAACGGCTATCAGCTGCCGACAGTCCGGAAACACCAGAACCGTCGAATCATGCACTTGAGTCAGACGTCGTTGTTGAAAGTAACAATGCTGGAGCTCCGGTGCCCGAAACCCACGATCTCAGTGGCGGGCGCCAAGGGGTCAGCTCAAGTACATTAGTTTCCTCCACAGGGGTTTTCCACCTTCGTCCCGGCAGGCCTCGAGTTATCGAATTTCCGCATGTTAATATCCTTGCCGAGATCGAGTCACCTGCGGTGGGGGTTCTCACCTTGAAAGCAGACAACGAAATGAATATACATTCCGGAAGTCGGGTTATCAATCTGGAAGACCTCAGAGAAGGGGATGAGGCCAGCTTCGAAAAGCGAGATTCTGAGTCTTCCATTGTGCTCCGGTTCCAGAAAGGCGGCGTGAGTGCGTGTTGTCTGGCCCTGGAGTGGGTTTAAGCAATAATTTTGCCAATGGTACTGCACAGAGGGATCAAAAGGCAGCAGCGCTGGTCCTTGCATCTGAACTTGATCAGGCCGTGAATAATTCGGCCTTCTTTCTCGGGGTTTGCGCCCTCCGGTGCAGCACCGCACAATGACCGCTTCCTGATCACCCGTAGGCACAATCTGAGCAAGCAAATCATTGTAAAGAGAGCCGTAATGAGTCAGTCGGCGTGTTCTGTAGAATGAGGTGTAGAATGGCGGAGGCGGAAGCAGTGGAGTGGGAAGGCTTGGCGCGAGGCATAGACGTCACGTGCGTATTATCACCTGCTCGCTGGGTGGCGAGGAATGGGGCAAGCCGGAAGCTGCAGCGGGCGCTGCTTCTCATCATCTCTCTGCGCTTCCATTTCGCCCATCACCATCACCGCCCGCCAGCCTGCCTGCCAAACATCCCTCTCTCTCAAGAGCCAAGGCGTGGCAAGTCAAGATATTCCTTTGATTGTCTCTTTCTTTTGAGTTGGTTCTTTTTCTTCATACTGCTTGTCTTATTGAGAGTCTCTTTTCCACGTTTCATCAGCGGCCTGTTGGCGCCGCTCAATCCCGACTATGGCCCTACAGGCTCCCCTCTCTCAGTTGCCTGTGAGTATATCTCTCGTGATACAGAATCGTCGGTCGCTGACTACTTTGACGCTGCAGAGCCTGTCTGCCATTGCGCCAGATGTCTTCACAACACTCCCTTCGCTCTTTACTTCGCCTCTCCAAACCCTCCGACGTTATCGCCTGGCGCGGCTGCGAACTGAAGGTGATGCATCCGGTTCGCGGCAGATACACTCGAGGAGCCAGATAGCAGGGCAGTCAACGGTACACAACAACGTCTTCCGAACTGCGAGTCCTTCTAACGCTCTACAGCCGTCGTCGAGCGTTGCTCTCCCAGAATTCCTCGCCTCCCTTCCGCCGAACAGTTTCCGACCGCAATCTCTCAACATAAATTCTCGCCGAACACTACCCTGGATGTCTAGAACCATCTCCTCAACAGTTACCTCTCGCCTGAATCCGATATCAATGCTGCGACGAGATTTGTCGACGAGTATTGCCAATGCCTCGACAAGGGTAGTCCGCGGAAAGAGTACAATAAGAGTGCCTTCGGCGCAGCCTTCAATGAATTCTTTGGTGTTTGGTCCTCCTCGCCGAGGGAATAACTCAAGCTCGAGTAAGCAATACCGACAATTCTCGACGACTTCCCCACTCGCCAACCAAAACATGCTGGCCCATGCCGAACGCACCGCAAACAACAACCCTACCAGTGCCACCGCCCAGAACGCTTTCTATTCCGCCCTCTTACGCGCAAACATGCCCAAGCTCGTTATCGAAAGATATCAGTCAGGTCGATATGCCACCAATCCAGCAGCTGATGCGGCCTACCTCAAGGCTCTGCAGATGACCGGTTCGGTTCCTGCTCCAGGTACACCCGGCTCAAATGTCGCCGGTTCACAGAGTAATGGACTGAGTGCCGACAAATTACGAGCAGTAGGCCAGGCTGTTGCTGGACAGAACTATGGTGGGCAAGTGATTATGCCTAGCAACAAATCTGGTACAGGGGCAAAGGAAGCGCCGCTTTATGTGGTGGTGGAAGAGTCCTGGGGTGCAACCATCCTGAAATGGGTCCGAACGTTCCTCTGGGTTGGCTTGTCTGGCTATTTCCTCCTGGTGGTCCTGACCATGGTCGTGGAAATGACTGGGAGTTTCCGGACGAGAGTCGGCCAAAACAACGAGGTACAGCCCCAGCATCAGACCGTCCGCTTCAGCGACGTGCATGGCTGCGATGAGGCTAAAGAGGAACTGCAAGAGCTGGTTGAATTCCTGAAGAATCCGGAAAAGTTCAACCAACTAGGAGGCAAGCCTCCCAAGGGCGTTCTCTTGGTGGGCCCGCCTGGTACTGGCAAAACTATGCTTGCTCGCGCCGTGGCTGGTGAGGCTGGCGTACCCGTTTTTTACATGTCCGGCTCGGAGTTCGATGAACTGTACGTCGGTGTCGGCGCGAAACGTGTTCGTGACCTCTTCACCCAAGCGCGGAACAAGGCCCCATCGATCATCTTCATTGACGAACTCGACGCAGTTGGCGGCAAAAGGAACGCACGTGATCCTGCCTATGCGAAACAGACACTCAATCAGCTCTTGACCGAGCTGGATGGGTTTAGTCCGAGCACCGGTGTTATTCTCATCGCTGCGACCAACTATCCCGAGTCTCTGGACAAGGCGCTCATCCGGCCAGGACGATTCGATCGGCATGTCAACGTGCCCTTACCCGATGTGCGCGGCCGAATCCAGATCCTGAAGCATCACATGAGGAATATGCCCATCGCCGCCGACGTGGACGCCACCAACCTCGCACGTGCTACAAGTGGTATGTCTGGCGCCGACCTCGAGAATCTTTGCAACCAAGCTGCAGTCCATGCTTCACGGCTGAAGTACAAGAAAATCACTGGTATGAACTTTGAGTGGGCCAAAGACAAGATCATGATGGGGGCTGAGGCCAAATCTCGCATGATCCGAGAAAAGGACAAGATCCAAACTGCGTACCACGAGGCAGGTCACACTTTGGTCAACCTGTTCACTCCCGCCAGCAACCAGTTGTACAAGGTGACCATCATCCCACGTGGCCAAGCACTTGGCGTCACTCACTTCCTGCCTGAAATGGACGAGGTGAGCAGAGGCTACGATCAGTTTATCGCTTCGATCGATGTTTCAATGGGTGGACGAGCGGCTGAGGAATTGATATATGGTCCCCACAAGGTGACAAGCGGTATTTCGCACGATGTGCATCAGGCAACTCGAACCGCGTTTTACCTTGTCACCCAGTGCGGGTACTCCGCCAAATTGGGAAATGTCGATCTTGCTTCCGACTACGACAAACTTTCGAGCGAGACCAAGCAGGAAATCGAACACGAGGTGCGACAGATTGTGGAAGGCGGCCGAGAACGGGCCGACCGAATTGTCAAGGAGAAGCGGAAGGAACTCGAAGCCTTGAAGGATGCGCTCCTGGAATACGAAACCCTGGACCGCGAAGAGATCATGAAGATCCTACGTGGGGAGAAATTGAAAAAGATCGAGGTTGAGCTTCGTGAGGATGACGACACGGACAATGGGGATAATGGACGAGGAAACAAGTCACAGCCCAAGAAGGATAAGGAAGTCGGCTCCAAAGGCAGCTTGGGGATCAAGCTTCCCGACGTGCTGCTTCCGCCCGGAACCGGTGGAAGAGGAGGAGAGAAAGAAGGAGTGTCGCGGGTCAGTGATAGATGACATTGATGGTGGCTAATCAAGCCTTCCTTCGTCTTCTTTTCGTGGATTTATTTAGCGGGTAAAATGACTCTCGTATCGTGGAATTGAAAAGGATTATCCTCTACAGTATGAACCATTATTTGATATACAACCTGCAGGTCAGACATGTGGACGACTGAAGTCGCAAGTTCCAGGAAGAGGTGACTGTGCTTCCGGCATGGCCCAGTCTATATCCATTCCTGGCAGATGGAGCCACAACACTGGGCAGTCCCCTTGCTTCTTGATTTCCCTAAGTAACAGATCTCTCAAGACTTGGGTCGTATATAGTAGGTTCACGGCGCATATAAATTACTACGTGCTCCCTTAGTACTTCGGGAAAAGGCGAGGCGTATTATGCTAGTGATACTAATACCCATTTGGTATGCATGTGCATGTTAAGAAGGTCGACACAGTTCGGCCTTTTGTCTGACGGAAGCAAATAATATGAGCCGCTGATGTAAAAGCTTGGTCTGACGGAACTGTTGTAGGGGTCTCGCGCACTCAATCTTTCGATCCTGGAACTTCAATCGTATTTTCTTCTTGGTAAACCCCCCTCGGACTTTCTTTTCAATGATTCTGAGACTATAGCTCTGTCGCTACTGCAATTTCAAACAACCCGCTCGATGGTGCCTGATACACTTGATGCCCTGTCACCGTAAACTCCGGCTGTAAATGCAAGATATCTACAGATTCCCGTCTCTCACCCAGTCTTCGGCAGTCTTGGAGAGCCCAGCGGCGATACGAAGACCGGGCTTTGAGTGTCTGAGCGTGACGTGACGCTCGACAGCACTGGTGACCTCCTCTCTGTGCCTGCGGTAGCAACCTGCACAGGTGTACCCGGCGGCGAGCCGGGCGTTGCTTCGGTAGGTGTGCTCACAGAGCCGGCTGACGAAAACACCGGGTGATGCTCGTGGATGAATGTGCTTCCCGGCAGCTCCTGCGGGACCGACGGCGCTTGCTTCTGGACGGCCGCCAGGCCTCCTTTGTTCTGATCATATGCTGGCGGCGACGAAGTGGGGAAGATGGGCCACCCGTTGGCGATTCCAACGGCGCCCGGAGATCCTGCTCGGGCCTCTGGACTGTCCAGCTCGTGGGCGGTCGGCGCCCTCGACATAGACATCTGCGAGAGGACAGGCTCTTCGGGCGGGAATGTCGTCGTGCGGTTCGCCTCTGCGGCCCGTCTGGCCTTGCGCCTTCTCCTGACCCAGAAGAATGTCGTTATGCATACTATACAAATTACGACCCAGATGGAAACAGGAATGGCAATCTTCGCTCCCGGCGGGAACTTGCTTTTCGCCTGTTGTTGTGCCACGAGCGAATACTTCTGCGAGAAGACGTGGTCGGTGATGAGGGTCAGACCGGCCACAGTCGGTGTGGATGCCGGGACAAATGTGGTTGCAGGCACCGAGTAGCACGGGGTATCCTGTCCCACGGCGGTATAATAAATCTGATATCCACTAACAATCATTAGCCTCAAAAACTCGGCGCGTGCGGGAAGGAGAGTACCAACAGTGGACAACAGGCACTCGCGGTTGTAAAATAGTCCTGGGGGCATCTTGTGATGACTGCATTGAGTCCGTACTCAAAGGGGCAGCAATCTGGCCTGTCTTCAGAACAACCGACATTGGGATACTCGGTCACCCTTCCAGCAGCGTCTGTTATGATTCCGAAGTACGGCACCGTACAGCTACCGGTCATCAGGGGTGCTCCGACAAAAGTTGTTGCTGTTATTGGCTTCCCTGTCGTCGGTTCCGCTGTTTCAGATACGAGGTCGCCCGAGATTGTTGTGAGGCTCGGATTGCTCGACGAAGAAGACGTTGATGCCGGTGGAGCCGACGGAGCTGCTGAGGGTTGCGTGAGACTCATGCTGGCCAGGGCACTCGATAGCCCTGCTGGCGAACACCCCACGAAATCAGGGGCAGTCTCGTTGACAGCAGCGCATTCCTGCTTGTTGAACTGAATCGCAACTATGAGAGAGGTCAGAAGCTGAATCCTTTCCGATGCATCAACTCCCACGTACCTGCTTGCTCGTCAGAGTTGCAGTCGGTATATAGGCAGCAAGACAATGCGCTGACATAGGCCGAACTCGAGCAAAGGCAGGCGATATCGATTACCGAACATGATTTCTGGGCAGAGGTCGAATTCGAGAGGCATCCTTGCTATTCTGGGGGTCAACAGTCATCTCTCGCGGCCTGCGGGCTTCAGCCAACTTACTGCGCATTGAGGGATGTCCTGTACACTAATGGCATGCACAAGCCGCAGACAAAGGACGTGGAGGAAAACCGTGACGAGCTTCATGGCGAACACGCTCAAGTCTCAGAGAGGGAGGGAAAGGACGACGACGCCGTACCTGCACCATGCAGTCGTTGAACTGGCTCTGCGAAAAGCTCCAAGACCTGGTTTTGATCGATGGAAGAAGTCGAGCACCACCTGATGGCGTCGACTCTTCTGTTTCCGGCCGGGATTTCAAACAAAAGAAACATTCCTTCGGTAGCCGTGGTGACATTCTTTGAACAATGGGCGGAGTGTCGGTGCTTCCTGGCCCAATGCGTAATGGGCTCCAGGCTGGAATGTTGGCGCACATTCCTCAATACGTATACACACACCAACCACCAAGCGGGACAAGGAGAGAGTTGCAGATGACGACCAGTAGACCTGGAACCCAAATTATCTCTGGCAGACAAATTGAGCAGGCTCGATACGTAGAGTCTCAGTCCGTGCAATTCGAGATGTGCTTGGACCATGTCCGGAAAACCGGCACGCTTCCAGAAGAAAGAAATGGCACAGCTTGACACAGGATAGAATCGTTCTCGAGATAACGACAAGCTAGCTACTGGCTTAAATATAGCCAGCATTGTCAATAACTATAGAGGTACTACGGAGTATAATAACGGAGTTCACATCTTTATAAATGAGGAATATGTTTAGCGCACAAGTTACGGCAACTACCAGAGAACCCTCTCTAGTCAGACTATGCTATTTCTTTTCGACATCGGCTCGCCGGCACAGCAGCCCTTGTTTGAACATACCTAGGAATGACGCGTTACAGGTGTCTGCGTGTACTGAAATGCGTCGAAGGGGACAAGCTCTTGTGCGGGCCATCCATCCTCCTGCCAGTCGGGTGCCATTTGCCTGTCGTTGTATTGACGAGGCTACACAAGAACAGCAGCGACTCTAACACAACACGCTGTTCACACATATCTAGAGACTTCCTTTTTTTTGTGTAGCCTCGCACCCTTGATTGCGTAGTACGGCAGCTTTAATGCAGCTTCACAACATGGTTCTTGCCGTCTTTCTTTCAACCGTGTTTGGCGAATCCCAATGTGTGGCGGATACAACGCACCATATATCTATTCTGCTCCATATCTACCAACACCCACACGCATAATGTATCCGAGGATAGCTGCGAAAGAGAAGAGGCATTGCAATGACAGATAAATGGCAGATCACCCGGTGCTTTTCGAAATTACTTTGTCCAGCCGTCCCCCGCAGTATGGCCTGATTGGCTGGTCATCAACGCCATCGACTGTCCTGGGTGGATCTTGATGATGGAAACATTGTCAGATCTAAGCCTCGCTCAGCCCGCTACCCCCTGGCCCTGCCGCAATCTCTCCTACCGGCTCTCGAGAAGACTGGCCCAAGCCAACAGCTCCCAAGATGTTATTAAGAAGGGCTTAGACGGTGCTGCCCTGCAACGGAACCATCGGAGCTGTGTGCATGTGGCTTATAATAATAATATCAAATCAGTTGCCCCGAGCAAATCGTCATTGGGGTCCAGTGTGTCCTTTTCGTCCTCCCCGTGATCTTTTGCAAAAGGGATTTGTGTTCGGAAGCGTCCATTCCCTCTGCAGCAACGGGATATCTCATGATGGCTGTGCCATAGGAGATTGTGACCTTTATTTCTCATGTGGGCATACATATCTCGAGCCCGATTCCTGCGTTATTCAACATTTCCGCCGACAAACCACTCGCTCGCCCTAAGAACACTGCGAACAATGTCATCTTCCAATCCTACAAGGCCAATGAACCCAATGAAATGGTTCTTGTGCTGTTTCGACGACAACGATGAAGATGAGCAGCCACAACAAACTCCCCAGACACGCCAGGCTCCGAGGACACGATGGGACGCTGCACCGCCGGTCGATCCTGAGCTGGAGGAGCCGCCGCCGCCTCCACCCTATGCGCTCTTCGACCCTCACCCCGAAGACTGCGAGTGCGCGATCCATATCCACAAGCCCAGACCCAACCGGCCCATCGTGGTCGAGGCCTTCCAGTCCCAAGGATGCAACTCGTGTCCCCCGACGAACACTCTCCTCCTGTCGCTCCTGACCTTGGCCGACCCCAACATCCTCGTCCTCGACTACCACGTCACGTACTGGGACCACCTGGGCTGGACGGACCCCCTTGGCATCCCCGAGGCGGACGCGCACCAGCGGGAATACGCGCAGGCGAGCGGCACATCGAGAGTCTACACCCCTCAGGTGGTGGTGAACGGCGTGTCCGAAGGGGTGGGCAACTCGACGCGCAAGCTGGAGAAGCTGATCAAGGAAGGCGGGCGGCTGGCCAGCGAAGACTGGCCGTGGCTGCTGTTCTCCAAGGTCGACGAGGGCATCTTGATCCGCGAGGCCAGCGCGGCCGCCGCGGCGACGGGCCGACGGGGGCGGGTGATCGAGGTCGTCTACGATCCCACTCTGCGCGAGGTAGAGATCCCCCGGGGCGAAAACGCCGGCAAGACGCTGGCGCATCGCAACGTCGTCAAGAGCGTCAAGCCGCTCGGTGAGTGGCGGGGCGGGAGAGGGGTGGTCCAGCTGCCGCCACGCGATCCTGCGGACGGGCTGGAGAGGGTGCTGATTGTACAAGAAGGAGTCGGTGGCCAGATCATTGGAGTCGCTCGGATCCATTTCTAGGGATGTCAATGGAACCCCCCCCCTACCAGCCAAAAAAGCGTTGCTGAATCACAGCCGCGATCGGCTCATGAGGCACAGCATGCCGGAAGGGGATTTATACAGATTATTGCATTTCGTAATGAAAATTTGAGAATCTCAGCGGTGTTGGGATAGGCTTGTTTGTCTTGGGTTTTGTGGTATATGCTAGGATGCACGAGCCACGTCGAAACCCGCAGAAAGTTACTTTATGGGAGAATAGCAAGAGAAATATACACCGCTGAAAAAGGCCGTCATGACCAGAGGTCGAAAGGCTGGCAGTGGTTTGTTTCCCCGCGTAAAAGGCGTCTGCACCTAAACTTCAAAGCTTGGAGGAGACGGGTGACATGCACGATGAACAGCAGACTGTCCAACCCATCACGGTTTGTCTTGCCACTGTCCTTGCCTATCCCCTGGTCGTCTCTACGACTGCAGTCTTCTCCGACCCTTTGGCAGCGAGGTCAACAACTTCCTCGTCCGCATTCCGCTTGTCCATGTCAATCTCGTCGAAACCCAGTTCCTTTCGAACGTGGATCGGGATGGTGACGGTCTCCTCCTTGCCGTAGTTGGTGTCCGTGGCGTACTTGTAGGCAATGAAAAAGAGGATGGGCCAGCAGAGGGTGGTGAGGGCGAAGAGCGCGCCGTTGATGTTCTGGTAGGGAATGCGAGTGGCATTGAGGCCGAAACACACCGATGTGCCCGCGCTGAGGACTTTCACGAAAGAATACAGTCAGTTCGTTTGCATGCCTGTGCAATTCGTTGGGAGAACGACTTACCTCCGACGTATAGGCCACCGAGTGCCGCGGTTTTCCGTGGGTCGTTGGTGAACGTCGACAGAGTGTAGAGGACGACGCCCTGGAACCCTCCGTACAGGGCGGCGTACAGCAGATAGATGACGATGGCACCGGCGTAGGCCTTGTCATGGATGTCGATGTCCGGGCCCGGGACGGTCAGATCAAAGTCCCACGCCGCGAGCCAGGCCGTCTGGGCAATATATGTCCCCGTGAACCAGGTGCCGACAAATGCTGTCGCGATCATGAGACGCCTCCTCCTCGCTCCAAAGCGTTGATTGTCCAAGATCCAGGCCACGAAGTACGTCATGGGCATCTGGATGAGTCCGTTCAACAGGCTGTTCAGTGTCCGGGTTCGAAGATTGAAGATGTACGCATTCATGGTCGACTGGAAGGGGAACAACATCTCCGGGGTGAACATGCAGGGAATCAACAGCAAGACGCGCCAATCTTGGAGGGCGTCCAGTGTGAGCTTGATCGTCTCTCGCGTGGACATCTGCTCGAACCGCGCGATCGAGGTCCCATCGCACCGCCTCAATTTCGCCGGGGGCAGGATGAGCGCCGCAAAGCCCAGTGAAAAGACCTGGAGGACAATGAAGGTAATGTAAACCGCGCGAGGGACGCCGCTTGTGGTGGCATTCCACGAGATGCCCAATGCCACGGCCGCACCAATGGTGCCACCCGCGAGGTTGAAGATCCACTGAATTGCACGCCAACGGCCCTTGTGCTTCTCCTCGGGGTATCCCACCGACATAGATACTGAGGTCGTCCAGAGAAGGCCGGCCGTGAAGCCAAGGTATACACCGGAGAAGATGGGATACCACATGTGGCCTTTTTCACTAAAGTACCACATTGCGCCGTTGAAGACGGGGTAGCCCGTGCAAGCTGCCAGGAGCGTGATGCGAGGGCCAAAAATATTGAGTATGGTCCCGGCCGCTATGGAGGAAACAGCGAAGACACCGTTCAAGACACCGCTGGTTATGTTGGCCATGCGAAAAGAAGACGGTTGGCCGCCGCCAGCGCCGAGAAGCTGTGTTCCCGTCAGCAAAGGGATCCATTGCTCGAGTTGACGGGCTTGGGTAACCTACGTTCAAGGCAAGATAGAACCCAGGATTGAAGGCGATGCACATGCTAGACAACAGGATTTGGACCGATGGGCTGTTCAACAAGAGGGTCAACACTGGGAACTCTCCAAGGTACCAAGCACCTAATTGTTTGCTTGACGTACTTGTTGCGCCGAAACCATGGCAGTTTGACCATGGTCGCATCTTCTGCGGCGATGGAAGACATGATGAACTGTGTGTATCGGGCTTATTGCCGGAAGAATGTTGGAAACGACAGATTTCTGTTGACTCTTGCACCTTGGCTCTCTGCAAAATGGAACCTGGGTAGCGGGAAGATCAACCCCTGTGTTGGTTTATAGGAGTTTATATACCTTGCCGACATACCGGAAAGAGCCCTTGAAGATGAAGCGGTCGGTACCTGTATCTTATCAGGAAGACTAGTATTGGAGACCCCGGAGCCGGCTAGAGAATACTGCCGTTATTGAATTGGCCAGAACAGGCGCAAGATAACGGCCATCGCGTTCAAGGTGGCAACAAGAAGATTGACTTGCGATAGAGATAGACAGAAAAGCGGGAGCAGGACGGAGTATTCGTTGTAGATTCCCCTCTTGAGGATCGTATCTATCCGCGTGGGTTCCGCATCTAGAGGTCCAGAATCACCAGGCGCTGCACAAATATCAGTCCCAGGTTGGAAGTCTACAACGATTGCGCGCGGATCTGGAGTCGGAACAAACCTCTTGATATGCCGTGCCCTGTGGACGAGGCCCACATGCCCAGAGAGTTCAGTGGATACCGTCCTAGATTCTGCTGTCAGACAAAAACGCCCAAAGATTAGACTAGAGGCACGCGAGCCATGGTCGTCCAATTCTAGCCAGGCGGCTCATCAGCGGAAATCAGCCATTAGCGGTTTGTCCCTCGCTGTGGACTTCTATCCTGGGCCGTTTTGATGGGAGGATCGACTGAGCGGCACGCAAGTAGTCGCCCAATTGGTGTTTCTTTGTTGCGCAGGACGGCATCTTGATATATAACAAACATCCTCATTGGCAACCAATTCCGTCCGTAGCCAGACAGCGCCGCGTGTTCTCTTGTCTCGTGTCTCGATAGTCCAAGCTCCAGTCTCAGGAGCCATAACATTTCTTGGTCTCGACCCTGTTACCCGAGGAGATGCCGGGTAGACCTCCGTTTGACAGCTTGCCGCTACGAAAGGGCGACCCTCCGTTCTCGGCTTGGGGGCTGTATGGCGATGATGACCAGCTGGGCGCCCTGAACCTTCTTACCCCGGAAAATACACTTGCCGCGGCAAAGGGCGAGATTCAGACCGGGATCCGCGTCGCCCTCGACCCTCCTTTGGATGCCTTGCTGGCTCCGTCCATTGGCCGCAGGAAGCTCACCCAGACGATCGTCCGTGTCGGCGACAACATACCGGCTCACGATGATGTGTTGGAGTTCAATACACAGGTAGGTAGGACGAGTATTTTCTGAACACCACAATTGACTCTGGGGTGACTGCTCTAGATTGGCGCACAGTGGGATGGACTCCGGCATATGACATATCACAAATCAAGCATATTCTACAACAATACCTCCCTCGACCAGATTTCCGGAGCCAATGCCAATCCTGATGCTTTAGGGATTGACGGTAAGCCTCTGCCGGAGTTCTTGATCCCACAGTCTCTCAAATGGCCCAGATCAAGGGACTGATGGCTTGTCTTAGCATGGGTCAAACGAGGATCGATTGCCGGTCGGGGTGTTCTCCTCGATTACTATGCCTACTGTCAACATGTGAATAAGGAATATGGTTTGATCAACTGTGCCCATGCAATCACTTACCAAGACCTTGTGGAATGCGCCCAGTTCCAAGGTACAGAAATCCGCGAGGGAGACCTGCTCTTTGTACGGTCCGGCTTTTGGGTAGGGTACAGACACCTAACGGAGGAAGGGAAGACAGCTTGGGGTGCAGCAGCGCCACGCGACTGTAAAGCCGTGGGCGTGGAAGCGACGAGAGCGATGGCGAGGTGGCTATGGGAGAGCGGCATATCCGCATGCGCCGGCGATGCTCCAGCGTGGGAGAAAGTCCCCAGCTGGGACTGGCCTGCGTCTGCTGGACTCGAGGGTCTCAGTCTTCACGAAATCATGTTGGGTGGCTGGGGAATGCCTATCGGTGAGACTTCCCGTTCACCTGCTCGGCCTTGACCAAGAGCGATATCGCTGACTCCTGGCGTAGGCGAGTTGTTTGATCTGGAAACACTCAGCGAAGTCTGTAAGGAGCACGAACGCTGGTCATTCTTCGTCACTAGTGCTCCTTTGCATGTCCATGGGGGGGTGAGCAGCCCACCAAACTGTATCGCTATCTTCTAATAGAAAATATCCGAGTTCGGATCAACTGGTTAGGTCAAGGGACCAAAATCGGAAAGCGAACGGTCTTTGTCTACCGAGAAAACCTCCATCTGTGGAAGAAAGTTGTTAAGGCTTGGCTTGCTTGCGCGACGACCATATCGGAATTCAGTGTAGACATAGTCACTCTTTGTCGATTGTCTCTCATCCTACCTCGTACATGGGACAAGATTGGAATGTCACAACGAAAGATATCGCGCACATCCCCGCCAGGCTGGTTCCCGAATTGCCGGATTAACTTCGTGAGGCGGCTAACTAAGGACCTTTAAATATGTACTTTGGGGTACCTCGGCCATTGATATGGATTATCGATATCACGACCAAGAGGGAGATTATTGCCTGTCATCACGGGACACTTTCGAGATGCCTGCTACTACTTGGCAAGAGACTGCCGTTGTATGCAACTCATGCCCTATCAAGTGCTTTCCAGTCAAAGACCCCTCAGTCTGATTCATGATATAGGTTGCACAGGCAGAACTCAAGTCCAAAATCCCCACAGAGTGGCTTCTGCCGGAGGAGATATTATCATCTAAACTCCGCAATGTGATACCTATCTTCCGAAGCTGTGGTCTATTGACGGAGCGAGAGCTGGAAATCACAGAAGTCGAAGACTGCGTAACACTACTGGAGCAGGTGCATTCTCGAAAATGGTCGGCGCTCGAAGTCGCCGTCGCCTTTTGCAAGCGGGCAGCCATTGCGCAGCAACTGATCAATCCCCTGATGGACATCGATTTCGAGGGGGCGATGAAGCGGGCAAGGGAACTGGATGACCACCTTGATAAGGAAGGGAAACTGGTTGGCCCGCTCCACGGGCTACCGATTAGTTTCAAGGTGAAGTCTCCCTCTCCAGCATCGAGCTAGTTGCGGGCTGGGCCATGCATGACTGACACCTCTGGGAGCAGGATCTCACGGACGTCAAGGGCATGAAAATAACCCTGGGGTTCGTGGCTCTGGCGGACCAAGTCTCCGAGACCGACGCTGTAGCCGTGCAGTCTCTCCGCGAGGCGGGATGTATCGTGTACTGCAAGACGACAATGCCACAAACCGGAATGGTAAGGTATTTCCATTTGTGTCGTGCCGGTGCCTATTGTAAGAGACAGATGCTGATTGGAATGCGATTTTCCTCGGTCTGGTAGGCTCTGGAAACAACCTCTAACCTCTGGGGCCGCACGTTGAATCCTTTCAACACTGATCTCTCGAGCGGAGGCTCTTCTGGTGGTGAGGGCGCCTTAAATGGCTGCCATGGAGCACCGATTGGCATTGCAACGGATATCGGAGGCTCGATACGCGCTCCAGCAGCGTTCAATGGTCTTTATGGCATTCGCCCGACTTCCCGCAGGTTCAGCTACAAGGGTAATGCCATGGGTTTCACCGGTCAAGCCGCCATTCTGTCGAGCATAGGTCCCGTGGGGCGAAGCCTTCGAGATATTGAACTGATCCTCAAGGTCTGGAATGACTTCGAACCCTGGAACTACGATCCAGTAGTCGCCCCCATAAAATGGCAACCTGCTCCAATTCCAAGCAAAGCCACTATTGGCGTCATGTACTGGGATGAGGTCGTCATGCCACATCCACCTATGCAGAGGGCTGTAAAAATGGTGGTTGACAAATTAAAGGCTGCCGGACACGAAGGTATGTTTACATTCAGCGGCGTGCATCTTTGCATCCAAATTATACTAACTTGCAGTAGTCATCGAATTCAAACCCTACAAACACGGGGAGGCTTGGGATCTCACGGTATGGTTTTGTTCATGTCGGAGTATAAGAAGACAGTTAACAATATACAGTTCAAACACTATTATCCCACCGCCGGCAGCAACGTGAAGGAGTTAATCGACCGGACTGGGGAGCCGGTGATACCGGCGGTGGCCAAATACTTTGAGCGGGCGAAATTGCTGGATGTCCACGAGTTGACTCAGTTGTTCAAGTGAGTCCCGCAACCCGAATGTCGCCGTTTTCCGGCCCTCCTAATTGTGATTTAGGGACCAACGACAATACCAGACAGAGTATCTGGCCCATTGGATGGCCACAAAGGCTCGAACATCGACGGGAAAACCTATTGACGCATTACTGACACCGTCGATGGCATCGGCCTCATTTCCACATGACTATCTCCCGTAAGTGCGACGATGCTGTTTCTTCGCATGTCAATTCGATCAAGCTCACTTTGAATTAGCTGGTGGGGATATCTCTCTCAATGGAACCTCCTGGATTATCCGACCGTGATCCTGCCTGTGACAAGCGTCAAGCCCGAAGACGTTAAAGACACCTCATACAAACCGATTAGCCAACTCGACCAGGAGACGTACGACATGTATGATCCTCAGATGTTCGCCGACGCTCCAGTCTGCGTCCAGTTAGTGGGTCGAAGCTTGCAGGAGGAGAAGCTGATGGCTGTCGCGATGGCGGTGGATACGGCCATCAAGCAATGAGCAACTATGCTGGTGTGAAACTTAGACATAGCGCGCTAGATTCCACAGAAGAGTGCGTCGAGATCGATTTAATGTCACAGGATAGAAGACAAGAGAACTTTACTACGAGAGCATACTTGATCCATTGCGAGGTATCTGGTCTATTTTGGGTTGTGAAGAACGATTGACCCATCAACATCTATAACAGTGCCGACCCATATTTGACTATAAACTCTTCAATCACCTTGAGCAAGCGTGTGCAGTGTACGTCGGTAACCTCGAGAGTCAGAGCCAAAAATCCTCGCGATGCGATGAAGATGCCGTTGGCGAGAAGATGGTGATAGAACAGCTCGCGCAGGATCCCACTCTCGGGTCCGCTGAAGCGAACGGCAAAGAGACTACCACGCCCTATGACGAACATTTTGGGCGCCGTTTTTGAGCCATTTGGGACGGGCAGTCCGGCTTCGATGGTTTTCGCGATGTCTGCCATCAGATTGCTTCCCAAGGTGTTCAGTTCGGCCAGCCTTTCCCTCGTCATGATCGCGTTTCCTGCAACGCCGGCCGCCATGGTGATGATGTTGTTGTTGAATGTTCCAGCGTGGGCGAGCTTCTCGCTGCGTGGGTCGAACCAGTCCATGATTTCCCGTCGCGCACCGAAGGCTCCAAAACTCATGCCTCCGCCAGCCCATTTGCCAATTGTGGTGATGTCCGGCCTGATGCCCAGCGTTACCTGAAGACCGCCGTAGTCGAGTCGCGACGTCATGATCTCGTCGAAAATGAGAAGTGCGTTCTCGCTGGTTGCCAGCTCACGGAGATGCCGAAGGAACTCGACGGTGCCGGGAATACAGCCCCCGGATACTTGCATAGGCTCTACAAGGATTGCTGCGAGAGAGTTGGGAGGAAGCGCTTTGACGAGAGAGTCTGTCCCTGTAATATCGTTGTACGGAGCTATGACAAACTCGTACGGGGCGTTCATGGTGTGCTTCAGCGGCCCGCTCAGAAAGAGAATGGTGCTGCCGTGGTATCCATTGGCAAATACCAGGATCTTGGATGAAGAGTTAGCCACCGATGACTCTGAGATTTCAGTATCTGACCTTTTTCTTGCCTGTGAAGTTGATGGCTGCGCCCAGAGCCATCATGTTTGCTTCCGTTCCCGAGTTGCAGAACCGGATCAATTCCATACTGTTACTGAACCGCTCCACGAGGGATCTGGCCAGCTGGTCCTCATACATATTTTTGGTCCCAAAGTTCCAGCCCTTTTCTATCGCGTCTGTGATGGCCTTTTTGATCACTGGTGAGCTGTGTCCGTAGACTCCAGCGGAGAATTCGCCCAAGAAGTCCAAATACTCATGGCCATCCACGTCAAACAAGTAGGCTGACTCGCCACGGTCGATCGTAAGTGGGAAAGGCGATGCATGAATAGACGTGCGGGTGTTGGCGCCTGGCATGACCTCGCAGCTGCGATTGTACGCATCTAGGGATTTCGGGTTGGACTCAGCATATTGCTTGTAGATGTTGTCGAGGACCGCCTGTAGGTTTCCATGTCCATTGACCTCGACTGTTGTGCGCAGGTCAGTCATGATGAATGGCGAGCTTTGACGAGCGACACCGATGTGAGAGTCAGCCAGAGTTGTAAATTTTCCAGTCCCTCTGGGCTGATAAGGCTTCTGCCGATTGACCCATAAGTATCTCAAACAGCCTTCGAAGCACCTGGACCTCGTTAACTCGGGCACACGGCATGGACTACAACCAATAACCGAACCGCAAGCATTTATATTTGGTCAGACATGTTTATATTATATTAGCCAATAAAAAGGGGCCAGGCTGCCCCATCACGGACAAGTGGGGCAGGGATGGGTAGAAAAGAAATAGCACCGTCTGACAGAGAAGAGACGCCATCTCAGCCAGAGCCAGTCACTCTATAATGACGAGGTAACCGCCAGATTAAGATAGTTGACCTTATCAGTAGAGTAGTGATACCGCCATTCCTAAGGAAAGAATAAAATCCCCTTTTTAATGACAGTTACCTTTGAGTCAATAGTGAATGACATCCCTTTCGTTACTGTGGTAGTATGTCTCGTCAGACAGGGCCACCCATTTTTGACTTCGGCTCGGTGGGGAGAATTCTTCGCTGTGGACTTCCTCTTCAAGCCGGCCATGTCGTGGATCGTCGACGTCAAAAAGATCCTTTACGATAGATAGTGCAGACGCTGACCCAAGACATTCTCTCGTCCTGAACTTCCTTTTTCTTCCAGTTTCCAACCCGATGAATACACTCGCCTCTCCTCCAGCCCGATGGCTCTCTAGAGATGCCCAAAGTCACCTCCCAGCGGACGTTTACGGCGTGTTGGACCTGCCGTCGCCGAGGTCTCCGTTGCGACAATCTAGCTCCCCGGTGTACGCCATGCGTTCGCTCGCGCCTAGCCTGTGAGGGCTACGACATCCGACTCGTGTGGGTCGACTCCGAGACCGGGGCGTATGAGCCGGAGCGGCGACGTGCATATCCCTGCGAATTGACCTGGGACGGGTATCCGACCTGGACCTTGAGGGAGGTCGGCCATCTGATCGCGCACGCTGAGAAGAAACGGTGCCGATGTCCCCTGCACCGTCATCCCAGTCCGTTCGTTACTTTCCCGGGCTATGAAGCGATTGATGCTTCGCCTGTCCACCTCGAGCAGATTGCGCCTTCTGAAGAGGAGACTCTGGCGAGCCCGCAAATCGACCCCTCAGAAATCACGACCCCCACCACCTACACAACTCCTTCGCCACAAACGATTGATTACAATGACTGTGCTGATCCTGCCCCTCCTACAATCTCCATGCCGGCAGGGCTATCGACGCTGTTGGTACCAGATGAATCGTGCGAAGCCAACGAACTCTTCCACCACTACATCTCCAATGTGTCGGCGACGATGACCCCTATAAATGACGATTGTAACCCGTGGAAGTCGACATACCCTTGCCTCGCGGTGCACGACGTTGCTTCAACCAGCACTCGTTCCCTGTTCCACGGCATTTTGGCCCAATCGGCGTTTCACCTCTCCAACCTCGACGTGCCAAACCCTGCAAGCTATCGCCGGCTGGCCACGCAGCACTTTGGCATCGCGCTGCGCCAGCTCCGCCGCAGCCTAGCCAGTCCGACGGAGAACTTCAGCAGTACGCTGGCGGCAATGCTGACCGTCACGCTCGCCGAGCACGTCTTTCACGGCCAGTCCAAGGGCCTGAGGCACCACCTCCAGGGCTCCGTCCAATATGTGGCGCAGTATCTGGGGCAGAAGCCATGGGTGACTTCTTACGAGGCGTGGATCGTCACGCAGAGCTTTGTCTTGCACACGCTCATGTCCAAAATCGCGGATGGCGGCGGTACCGACACGTCCAGCACCGCCACGACGCTCCATGAAGTCCTGGAAGATGTCACGACCGACCCTCGATTCGCGTATACGCTGGGCAGCACACCTCGACTGATGAAGGCCTTGTACCAAGCCCGCCTCCTTGAGGAACAGATAGCCGCGAGAGGGCCTTTCCAGGGCGGTAAGCCAGAGCTGTCCGAGGACGAACTGCTTCAAGCCAGCAACATCCTCGTCGCGCTCAACACGCCGCTGGACGCCGAGGTCGAGCTCTACATGAGCAGACAGCGACCGATGCGGACACCAGCTCAACAGCGGAAGTTCATCGTGTCGAACTTGAACCTGTTCAACTCGGCTGTGACCATCTACCTCCTCCGCGTGGTCCTGCGCTACCCCCCCTCAGCGGTTGCGGAACAGGTGTCCCAGACCCTCTCCGCGGCGGTGGCGCTCCTCGAAATGGACCGCGCCGCCGTCTCCATCTGGCCCATCTTCATCGCCGCCGCCGAAGCCTACACGGCGGAAGCGCAGGCCCTGGCAGAGTGTGTCTTGAGCCTCTCGACGAGCTTTGGAGCCGCCAACCGCGCGGTGATCCACCGGGTCGTGAAGCACATATGGAGAGAGCGCGAAGAGGCCGCCGCGCAACGCCAGTGTGAAGTCGGGGACGTCCTCGTGGATTGGCGGGAGGTGTTGAAGGGCCTGGACGTGGAGATTCTGCTGCTCTGAGATCATCACAGTCCAGTCTCACGAGGCCAACCACCTTCGGGCGCCATGCCTCCCGCACGGACAGTAGGTGAGAGCAGCAAACCACTTTTACGCCTCTCGCTCGGCCTTCTGTCACTGCATGGGCGATCTCTGTAATGGCAAATAGGACAGGTGGATAGCCTCATTTGCCGAGCCAGCACATGTCTTCGACTATAACCCTACATTGGCTAGCAACAAGCAACCCAAGATTCTACACCTCCAGAATCCTCTCCATCAGACTTCTGCCACTCAGCAATCTCTCGACGGCACATTACCGCGCCCACCATCATCCATATATGGCAGCGTCTTCTCAGTAGCGGTATCTGAAAGACTTGTTCTCCTTGTCGGTGCGGTCTGTAAACCCATCGATATCGCCTTGCAAAGGATCGTAGCTGTGGTCCCCCGCCGCGGCTTTCGCATCACGCCTCGTGTTCGCGTGCCACATCCAGACACCCATGGCCACCGTGGCCACCCAGCCTACGCCAAGCATCACGCCCAGAACCGTCGTCGCCGACGGGTAGCGCGGAGCCTCCTTGGGTTCGAAGACAAAAGGCCCCGCGAAGTTCCCGACCCAGTAGGCTACGAAGTTGACGCCGTTGACCGTCGTGCGTTTGGTGTGGCCGGAGAAGTTGGCCGCCACGATCGCCCAGTTGAGCACAATCGCGCCGCCGTACGCCGCCACGATCCAGGTGCATGCCGTGAGCGCCATCCTCTGATCCGCCGGAATGGTGGAGAATCCGACCATGGCCACGATGGCGAAGATGGCGAGCACCAGGATGATGACGATCGTGCGGTTGCGGTAGCGTGAGGCCAGATAACCCGCGGCGACGGTTGCAAACAGTTGAACGGCGCCGATGGGAAGCTGATACCTGACGGCTTCGATCGACGACCAGCCGAATCCGCGGAGAAATGCGCTGTAATAGCCCGCGAGGGCGCCGTTGAGCATGCCAATGGCGAACTGTTGCACGACGAGGCACCAGACCCGAAAGTCCCGCAGCGCTTCGTAGATCTGATACTTGAGGACCTTGCCGTGCTTGATGCCGGTTTGGTTCCTCGCTATGCGCCAAACCGCGGCCAGCTTCTCTTCTGGGGTCAGGAATTTGGCGTCGCCGGGACCACATGGCAAGAAGAAGAAGGAGAGCATGCTGAGGACGACGGCGATCGACCCAACGACCTGTTCAATCTCTAAGTGTCTTGGACCTGGAAGATGAGAAATCAAAACGCAGCGAGATATCTTACCAGGAAAATGAGTTGCCACGAGCGAATAGCCGTGTTTGTAACGCTCCCAAGTCCCACCGCGATGCCCGCGCCTACGATGTCGGCGAGTCCATTGCACCCCAGCCAAATGCACATCCGCAGTGGCTGCTCATCGCGAGTCCAGAACATGCTGGTGAGGACGAGGAAGGCCGGGGCGATGCCAGACTCGGAAATACCCAGGAGGAATCTCACGGCAAAGATGTTCCCGAAGTTCTTCGCCGCCGCCAGGACCATGGAGAACAGGCCCCAGCTGAACAGCAGGCACGAAGCCAGCCTGCCGACGGGCAGCTTCTGGACCGCGAGGCTGGCGGGATAAGAGCCGATCATCAGTCCCAGCGCGCCGATGGCGACCGTCCAGGAATACTGTCGTCCCTTGAGACCCAGGTCTTCTTGCAAACTGAAGGCGTTGGCGTAGTTCAGAGACGCCTTTTCGAGGTAGGCGGTCATATAGATGGAAACCATCTGTAAGGACATCATCAGCAACGTGCACTGGGGCGAGGAGAACCGTCCACATACCAGCGGGAGGAGGATGAAATCCAGCTTTCGCCGTACTCGCTTTGCAAGCCGTTGCAGGTGCTCCGGGTCAAGCTCCAATGCCTGGGTATAGGCCTCGAGACCAGTGTCGATATGGTTGGTATCAACTGGTGGCTTGATGGCCTCATCGACCATGTTAGTGCTCGCGGCTTCAGCTACATGGATCAAGTCGGGTGAGTCATGCTTGTCCACGTATCTGTTGGGGGTAGACTGTGAAGCCATATTGGAAACTTTGCTGGAGTTTGCACAACCTTGAAAGACGCGAAGGAATTGGAGGTTGATCGAAGGTCAGGTCTATACCGGTTTCCTTCTGAGAGATCTACGCCCCTAATAAAGGGATTCGAAGATACCTTCCCAAGCTCTCGGGCATGGCAAGTCCGGCTCTTATCAGGCATTTTTCATGCCATGTCCAGACAGTCTGGCTATCAACGAAATGCATGTTTAGCTTCAGCCAGCGTTGATATCTGTCTTAGAGAGCGGACAAGTGTAACCAGTGAAGCGCCCAACACCAGGTTCTAGATCGTCATTTGATTTGGATGCTGGCAGAGAAGAGATAGTATTTGGCAGGAGTGGCAATCGAAGACCCCGTCGCCATGGGGGAGGCCTCGGCTCCACTCTTGGACACGTATGGAAGTTCACAACGAAGCGCCAGATGTGTGTGGGCTTCGCCAATGCAGATCCCAGAGAAGCCATGTAACCGTCTCCAATCCTGGTTATTGCCGGATGTTGGAGCAGTATAAGTCATGTAAGAGACTGTGCCAGCCGGATCCAGTCAATCAGAGGAAACTCGAATGGTCCTCATGATTCTCCCGATCTGGTTTATCATCCCAAGATTTCGGCTTGAGCGCAAAAGAATGGCGGTACCAGCGCTGAAATTCGATTCTCCCATAGACGTTGATACTGTGACAACGCCATGGAGACTACCAAGCCAGACAACATACATTTTTACCAACGCCAACGTCATTGACCCTGTTGACGGGAGTGTACGGCACAATGCCACAGTCAGATTGGAAGGAGGCTTCGTGCATTCGATCGAAGACGAGAATGGAAAGAACACTCACGATGGAGACATGCAGTCCATCGACCTTGAGGGCAAATACATCTTGCCCGGCCTCTGGGATTGTCATGTGCACCTGGCGGCTGTGCAAGGCTTTACCAGCTTTGACGAGATCCTGAATCTCTCCCCGGACACGTCTCTTCTCCGCCAACCAGAGATTGGGCAAGCGATGCTCGACCGGGGCTTTACCACCGTCCGAGACTGTGGCGGCGCTCTGTTACCCCTGAAATTGGCATTCGAGGAAGGCATCCATCCTGGTCCCCGGCTTTTTATTGCAGGTCGCCAGCTGTCGCAATCCGGGGGCTGCGGGGACAAGCGCTCTGCTTTCGACGACAGCCATTGTTGTGGCGGTGCCAAACAACTCTCCTGCCGAACTGTAGATGGCGTGCCCGAGTGTCTGAAATTCACCCGAGAGGAGCTTCGCCTCGGCTCCGACTTCATCAAGATCATGGCTGGAGGAGGAGTCTCCAGCCCGCGCGGCGGCCTGGGAGACATCGAATTTACCGAAGATGAAATCAAAGCGATCACGACCGTGGCCTCCAATGCCGGCACGTTTGTCACGGCGCACGCATACACCCCGGCCGTGATACAGCACGCGGTGAACTGTGGCGTCCTCGGCATCGAGCATGGCAACTTTCTCGACAAAGCCACCGCAGAGCTCATGGCTCAGAAAGGAGTCTATCTGACCCCAACCCTGGTGTCATATGCGGCAGCATCGATGCCTGAATTCGGGGGCTTCGTGAGTCCCGAGTCGAGGGCCAAGCTCAACGACACGCTCGAATCGGGGCTCCGGGCCGTCAAACTGGCCAAGGAGGCGGGCGTCACCATATGCTTCGGGACCGACCTGCTGGGACCCATGCACTTTGCCCAGACCAAGGAGTTTGAGCTGCGGAAGACTGTGCAGACGGGCTTGGAGATCATCCAAAGCGCGACAATCCACGCCGCCCGCATGATGCGCCGGCAGGACTCCCTTGGAAGAGTGGCGCCGGGCTTCGTCGCAGACCTGTTGATCTTGAATACCAACCCATTGGAGGATATCACCATCCTGGACCGACCCGAGAAACACCTGTTGGCGGTGTTCAAGGGCGGCCGAGTGGTTTCGTCCCGTTGGGCACAGCTGGAGACGAGGAATCGGCGGCCTGCCAACATCATATAAGTTGACATACGGATCGGAGGTTTAGATAGCGACAGACAAGGACTGGCAGATATGGGATATATCTCTGGCACGAAATGTCTGGGAAGACCGACGAGCTGATGTGAGGAATAAGCCGCACACTCTGATGAGCAAAAGGCTCCCTGCAGTAGTTACTCTGACTTATTGGCCTTGAGTTAATAGTCATTTCTTTATACGAGCATTTGGCATGCGCTTACCCACCTCGTCGATGGTCATGAAACGTGCTGGGATAGAAGGGTGTTATTTGCAGGATCTGTTATAGCTCGACAGGATCTTCTTAGATACCCGAACCCAGGTCGTCCCCCGCTACATCTATAGAAACCTCAACGTCCCACAACGTGTTCCAGAATCCCCGCTTGCTACCGCGCTCCGTGAACATCCTAATGCAGGGTCAACCACTTCATTGGCCCAGAATGTCGACATTGGAGCAAGTCGACGCGCTGCACTCGGTACTGAGGTAGGCAGATCGGCACGTCTTCGATCCGTCTTCGGTCCAATTCTGCTTTTGCTTGGCCTCGCATAGCCATCTGTGATTTGCTCCATGCATTAAGCTCTACAAAGTGTCTGTGTTCTCTAAGGCCACCTCTTCTACGCCCCCGGTAAACCTCGTCCACTCCTTTCCTTCCTGCCGATATCCCCTGTGCTTGGGGTTGACCCGCGGGGATTTTTGCGGGTGAGGCTCCACTATGAACGTGTTGGCTATATCGGCTATTGCAAACTGTACGATCAATCCCTTGTTCTTTCTTTCCCGCTTCTGGTCAATCCCTGGTCATGGGGTTTACTACAGAAATGATCAAATTGAAGGCGTGTGTGGTCCTGTCGAATGGGTATTTGCTTTTGCCCAGCCAGCGGTATAGGAACGATCGCTCGGTTCTCCCGCTAGCAATGCCAGACAGTGCCGTCGAAGAAAGATCACTTCAAGGTTTTTGTGCAATCTCGGACCGAATGGAATCACCCCGAGGGCCCCGAATTGCTGGTGCTCTGCCTCTCTATCTCGGATTGAGGGATAGCGGCAATACTGCGACGGGCGCATCCCCTCGTGCCCCTGAAATTCCGGCAATGCAGCTTCATGGAAACAGGTTTCGACGCAAATGGACAATATAAACGCCACACCTGCTTTCTTCTTCTTTCAATATCATTGAAGGTGTTTTCCGTTGAGAGCGCAGTCATTGAGCGACAACAAAACACCTCTCTGATTCATGTTTTGACCCTGAATGACACAAATTCCCAACCTACCCTGTACGATGCTTCGAGAGCTTTCATAGGCTACATTGAGGTGAGTTTACCGTGACTCCTATGACAACATTTTCACCTACAATCAGCTCTTATTCCACTCATCACGGCTGACGACTCACGGTTGTCAGTGCCTCCCTATCGCCGCGACGGCTCGAGCAGAGAGAGCGCCATGTTTCGATCTGCCCTGACAGTTGGCATGGGCGCCCTTACGACCGTTCCGGCATTCGTTTTGTGGACCAGAAACTGCAGTATTGAAGACCTCCCTTCAACCGATGAATTGTTCCGCCATGCCTCCTTCGCCAAGTACAATCCCACACCCGTGCCGGTGTCCGAAATGCGCGACGTTTGCGTCCGACGCTATCCACTGAGCCAAATACGAGCGGATCTGGTAGAAGATGCCCGCAGAGGAGGGACAGCGTTGATTGAAACCTTTAATCAAGGCATCTGGGGTGGATTTGGTAGGTTGTTTCCCGGCGTCAGTGCTATACTAGCGATGTGGCTGAAAAGCTAACGGTATCACAACGTCCAGGGTACGCGTTTCAACGATGGTACCTCCAGCGGAAATACGGCATGCTGCCAGAAACACAGTCACAGCTGTGGTCGAAGCAGTCTTTGCTGCAGAGCAAGTACGAGGTCGGCACGGAATTCACAGACCACCTCGTCGTCCTAGACAAAACTCCGCAGTCGATTCTCCTGCGTGGAGGACAGTCGCCCCGGAACCAGCCCCAGTCGCCTCGGGATATGGATGGGCTGCTCGAAATACAGGCGGTGCCAGACTTCGACAGAGGGTACATTGACTTTAAATTCAAGTCTGTCTTCTTTGCAGGCACCGGGTTCGAAGGAGCCTCCGGAGCCAAGATCGTTCCATCGGCCTTGGACTGGGCCCATAAGCAGTACACTAAACTGCTGGTGGAATCTGGTCTTCGCCGTGTGAAGAACCCAAGGTGGTTCTCTTGAGCAAAAGCAAATGTATCCGGCCCCCAGAGTATATAGGGCTTATTGGCGGTTCCGAATGTCTGGATGTGTCTAACCCTAGATGGAATGAGACACTTGGTAACCAGAAAGTACATGGAGGTCTTGCGAAGGGGTTCAAGACGTTGGGTTTTGGAAAAATGCAGACATAATGTTTGGCTGACTCATTCTGCGTGGAAGTCCATAAGATTACACACCGCTATATGAGGTTCAGACACGGCACTGTCCCTTCATCGAAGACGGAAAAGCCACTTGTGCATGTGACAGGTGCAGAGGCGTCTTCCAGGCCACTGAGTGCCGATAGAAGACTTTGGACACCGAATAGTCCACATAGGATATTGGTGGAATTTGACAGACCACTCGGCCGTCGGACTGGCAATGTATGTTAATGGACCTGGAGGAGATCACCAAATAATGCCGACACAGTACCTTATAGGGAATTCTAGACAAAGAACCTCGTTAGTGCTGGGCGGCGGTGAACTGTCCACGGTAAGAATGGCAAACCTTCAGTCAGACTTGGAGGCCATAGAAAGTGTGGTCAACTCTACGCAGCAAGCAAGTCGATACCATCTCCGCAGTCTTGAGCCGCGAATAATTCCGTGATTCAAGTGCGTAGCTATTGCAAACTCCTATGCCAGATGGAAAGGTCGCTCATGACCCTGATGCGAATGGGGCGCTGGACGAGGTAGAGTGAACGGAAGGCACGCCAGGAGACTAGCCGATCTAGACCAGTAGTAGCCCGGCCTAGACTGCATCTTTGGAGCCCAGCTGCAGGAAGAGTCGTACCGTACCGAGTGTGCTGCTGATGTACAATTCTGTGAAGCGAAGTGGAGAAGAGCACTGATAGTGACATCGCCCAATCCCACAGCCAAAGAAGGAGAAAGGCGCAGACTTTGTACTCACGAGGTGAAGGGTGGCTTACTCCATCTGAACCAGCGCCTCATTCACCCCCCTTTCCTGGTCTTGGTATTTTGCAACTTCTGTTCCGTCTACCCGTGAGCTCCACCATTCGAGGAGCGAACGCAGGGCCATTCCCTGCTTCGAGGGGTCAGCTTACCTTTTCGGGGACCTTGCAGATCTTTTCGCGCCGCCGGTGGATCTCCTACGGGACTGGGAGAGCTTGCAAAAGCTTAGGCACTAACTTAATGAGATGATTTCACGCGCTGGCAGCAGACCTTTCGACAGCGCAAGCTGGACGCTCCAAGGCTTGGCCCCCCTGCATGCGGCATTTATGCGACGACCGACTCTGAGGCAAGAGGTAGCTGGCGTGAGGTTTGCCTACCTTTTCCATCATCTGCGCAAGTGACAAGTCTTTGCCACAAGATGGATGCTGTCACTTCAAAGACAGCAAAATCACAATTACACCTATGCCAATAATCTGATTCTGCTTGTCCAGCTACGTCCAGAAGTACCAGCAACATGGGAAGTGAGCAATCCCCCTCATCTCCCTCGAAATTGAGCGGCAGCAGGACCATTGTGACCGTGTCTCTCCTGATAGTAATTGCAATGGTCGTCATTGTCCTTTCGGTCTGTTTCAAAACGGCCAGGCCGCCTGCGGAGAGGTACGATGGAATCCAGCCCCGACGCCAAACGCAGGCACCGCAAATGTGCGAACACCGAGGTATCAGCATATCCACACTGCAATTGTTACCTCTGGTCAAATATCATGTCGGGGCTTTCGCAAGACTCAGACGAACAACTTCAACTTTGAAGAGTGGCGACGTGGGCGACGTAGAAGAGCAGAGGCCGGCCACACAGGCAAACAAAGAAGTTCCCAGCAATCCAAGTCAAGCAAGGCTGCAGATCATCAGACCGATCCAGGCATACTTCAGACAAGAGAGCCCTGTGATCTTTGGTCGGGATTCAGTTGGCAAAGCAGAGCAGCCAGAATGCCCCATATGTACACAGCCTTTCGTCACGAATGATACCATACGGATCCTTCCTTGCGATCACAGATACCACCAAGGCTGTATCGACCCATGGCTCTTGGGCTGCAGCGCGACTTGTCCAATATGGTACGTTCAAGCTCCAGTCTCGAAGACTTCGAAGAATCAATTTGCATTTGAACTGTGTGCTAACATTTGGATGATGGTTTCTAGCAGGATAGATGTAAGGACATTTCTGCAGCCTTGAACAAACAAATCCTCGTTCAGTTGTCGTATACACTGTACATATTGAGCTCCCCTTTCTCCCTGGTCGAGCGGAGGACAACCACTGGACAGGGCTCCCAATCTTCTGCATCGATGTGCCTGCCTTCCTTGGCTAGAGCCTTGACAGATCCATAAATCTCGTCTGTTTCGGCGACGACGCCCTTGAGACGCCGAATGTCTATAAGTGACTCAAGAGTCGCATGACTCCGAACCTTCAAAGTATCGCTTTCACCATCATAAGTCGAAAAAGTGGCAATTTGAGTGCACGCTGAAGCCTTAGAACCAGCCCACTTGGTGCGCAATTTGGAGAGAACCTGTTAGTTCCTGGCGTGGAGCGTCGAGCACTGAGGTAGACACATGTGGGAGAGTGCCCAGCGGTGGCAACTCCAGGTCTTTGTGTGTGTTTTAGCACATTGGAATCCATGTACTCGCCGTGGCTGGGCCCAGTACATTAACTAATAGTTCTCTTATCGTGAATACCAGATTGGTAGAACGAGGGTAGTGTAGCTGCAGACTTGAATCACACGTGGGAGGTCAACTGGTCTCGCCCCACACGGTGGCTGGATCAGCCTTTGCCTATGTAGAGCCATCCTAGTAGCGTGCAAGGGGAGTAGAAAGGAGGCCTGCTAAAAGTGGTATGAGCTATTTCGCCGCTGCATCTCACGGACCTGTCAGCTTTGCTGGCCTCACCCCCCTCTATTTTCATCTGCGTTATCTACCGAGTGCTTCGGTGCTCGAGCTGCGAACGGTCTCCACCGGTAGGGAATGCCTAGATTGGAACGTGTACACACACACCCACACCCCTCCTTCCAATACGAATCCTGAAGCTTCCAGTCGCCTTTGGTGGACGTGACACATTTGATCGCATCAGTAATGGTACTGCGGCCCGGGTGAGATAACCCAGGGTCTTGTCTGATGGATCACCCTCCTCTCCTTCCTCGTCCATAAAATTTTCCACACGGTGGCCGTCCTCACCAGAGTGGAGTTCAGCAAATCACCACTAGAGCGTGGCATTGCTCGCTTCTTACCGCGTAAACATTGCAGAATACTGCACTGGTCCCTGCCCTGTTCGCTTGACAAGTATATTTGACGCGAGGCCCAAGTCTCGTTCTAATCTTTTGCGTCCTCCTTCCTGTCTCTTGTTCTCTGTGCTCCGTGTTCACTTGGGGAGAGTGGCCTTTGAGGTCCGTTATACAGTCTCCATCGTGAACCCCTTTTAAGATTCCTTCTGGTTCAATCAACACTGTTATCATGAACGACTCGGGAAGTCAGCCACCAGAGGCAATGCCCTCTGCCCGCTCACAGAGCATCGTCGGCGGTGACGGCGGAGGAGTGTATACTCTTAGAAGCCGGGACGCCTCAGCATTCGGAGTGGCTGCTGTGCGGCAAGCAGACAAGGCAAAGGAGTTCGTTAAAGACATTGGCGTCGATTCCGAGACGGGCAGTGTTGACTCCCGAGATATCAAAAGAAGACAGGTACAACGCTTGCATCGAGAACTGGAAGATGAACAATGGCGATGCTGATCTCCTCAGGTCTTCCATGGATGGAAACTCCTTTGGTTAGCCTATCAATCCACTGGGGTGATTTACGGCGACATCGGTACCAGTCCGCTATACGTCTACTCGTCGACCTTTTCGTCTCCCCCAGGCCGCGAAGATCTGGTGGGTGCGCTCTCTTGGATTATCTGGGCCCTGACCATCATGGTCACCATCAAGTACTGCTTTATCGTTCTCCGGGCAGATGACGAAGGAGAGGGCGGCACCTTTGCACTGTTTTCCCTGTTGACTCGATACGCCAACATTGTCCGCCGCCATCCTCGTGAAGCGCAGATGGTCCGGATGGAGCGTCACATAACCGGCGACCTTCGCAAGCCAGCCCGGACGGCGCGCAATCTCATGGAACGCTCTTCGACCGTCCAATGGGTCCTCAAAGTCCTCGGCGTGTTCGGTGTCGCGCTCGTCATGGCCGACGGCGTCCTCACCCCGGCCCAGTCTGTCCTCGGCGCGATTCAGGGAATCGAGGTCGTGTCGCCCAACATCACCCAAGCCACCGTGATCGGATCTTCGTGCGCCATTCTCATCGTGCTCTTCCTATTACAGCCATTCGGGATCACCAAACTGGCGAGCACCTTTGCTCCCATCGTCATTGTGTGGCTCCTGTTCAACGCCGTCTTTGGGATTTACAACTTGGCCAAGCATGACGCCTCTGTCCTCAAGGCCTTCTCCCCATATTTCGCTGGGCACTACCTAGTCCGCAACGGAAGAGAGGGCTGGATCAACCTCGGAGGAATTCTCCTGGCCTTCACGGGTTGCGAGACTCTCTACGCAGACCTCGGCGCCTTCAGTGCGCCCGCCGTGCGGCTCTCTTGGCTCTACTTTGCCTATCCGTGCTTGTTGTTGAGCTACATTGGACAAGCCGCCTATCTTGCTGACATCCCCGATGCCTACAACAACCCATTCTTCAAGACCGTGCCCCCAGGCTGCATCTGGCCGTCGCTCATCATCGCGATCCTGGCGGCCATTGTGGCGAGCCAGGCGACGATCACCGCGACATTCCAACTGTTGACCCAGATCATGAAACTGTCCTACTTCCCGCAGCTCAAGGTGGTACATGTGTCCAAGATCTTCTATGGCCAGGTCTACATGCCCATCGCCAACTGGCTCTTGATGATCGGAACTGTCATCATCACCGGCGTCTACACCAACACCACAAACCTGGGTCACGCCTACGGAGTCTGTGTCATTCTGGTGACGTTCCTTACCACCAACATGGTGGCCGTGGTGGCCTTGATCGTCTGGCGCTATCCGCTCTACGTTGTCGCGCCCGTGTGGCTCATATTCGCCCTTTGGGACGGCGTCTTCCTCTCCTCCGCTCTCACCAAAGTTCCCAATGGCGCATGGGTCACCCTGATGATCTCCGTCGTGTTGGTGCTCTTCTTCGTTCTCTGGAGATTCGGCAAAGAGGCGCAGTGGAAGGCAGAGGGGTTCGAGCGCGTGCCCACGTCCGAGATCTTCAGGCCGACCGGGAGCACCAGCGAGTACAGCCGCAAGCTCCGACTCAGTCCGGCCTTTGGCGGCGAGGAGATCACGCGCATCAACGGCATCGGCGTGTTCTTCGACAAGTCGGGCGCCCCGTCGACCACCCCGACGGCCTTTATCCACTTCCTCCAGAAGTTCCACGCCGCGCCGGACGTCATCATCTTCTTCCACCTGCGGCCCTTGGAAATCCCCTCGGTCCCCGCCGAGGAGCGGTACCAGATCATCCGCTGCTTCATGGGCACCGGAGCGGGCGACGGCAAGAAGCCCATGCCCAACTGCTACCGCGTCATCATCCGCCACGGCTACAACGACGAGGTGGTCAGCCAGAACCTGGGCTTGCTGCTCCACGACCAGGTGCACGATTTCCTGGCCCACGAACCTGGCGTCGCCGACATCAGCGAGACGCCGCCGCCGCAGGCAGCGGGCGACCACATGAACGGCCACGGGCCGAAGCAAGTCGTGCTGGGCGAAAAGGCCGTGAACGCGGAGAACGCGTCGCTCGAGCCGACGGACACGGACCGGCTGGCCGAGCTGCAGCAGGCCTTCGCCAAGCAGGTCGTCTACATCGTGGGCAAGGAGCAGCTGCGCGTCAAGGCGCGCACCAACATCGTCCGGAGGGCCGTGCTGGAGGCGTTCCTGTGGGTCAGGGAGAACACGCGGACCAAGGTCCAGGCGCTGAACATCCCCGTGGACAAGCTCGTCGAGGTCGGATTCATCAAGGACATTTGATAGCGAGTCGGCGGCAGGTGACCTACATTATTGATTATTTCTAGGGAAGCGAAAGCGAAGGGTTGATAATAGAATGGACGGTCCACTTTCATCACACCGTGTTGGTTTGCGACTGCTCATCGATAATGGTAGTTGCTATTGCTTGAAATGGCTTCTGGACACTCGAGATACTACATCGTTGACTGTATTTCCCAGGTGCGCTGGGTGCAATGGATTGATCGCCTTCGTACAGGGTACCCAGCACCAAGACAGCACAACAGAGCAACGCATGTTTCCTCGCTTTCTTCTCTGGCTCGTACCGTACTCGTACTCGTACGCTTGATACCGCCAATACAACATGTGGACCAATAGGTAGGTACGGAGTATTCGTAGGTCCCTGCGGACCTCTCGCCACCAGTTCTAGTATCTGACTAGCCGAGGGGCGCGTGAAGGGAGAAAACAGGAAGGGGGGGGGGGGGCACACGCAAAAGAAAAAGTCCAGGACGAGCCAGTAATGCCAAAAGGGGCGCTGATGGTGGGGACCAAGTCAGCGTTCCGTCTTACCGGACCGCCCTGCGTGGTTGGACGAGGCTATCTCCCGATCCGACTGAGGGAGGAGCTCCCAGGTGGGTGGGCGGGTCTTTTTCGCTTCTGGACATGTGGTCCGGTGCACTGCACGTTTCATCTGCGACGGAAATTCTGGGAAAGGCTAGCTAGAGTGGATGGTAAGAGTAGTGAGAGGGCAGTACAGTAGTAGCGTGGTGGGTTGCTTCGAACGTGACAACTATTCACAGTGGTTGTGGTGAGAGGAATCCCGCCACCAGGCAAAGACAAACTCCTTACAACCAGAACGTGTTTGTTCTTACCCGTCCCACGTTTTGAACTGGGCATGCCCTGCTTGCCTCGTACCTGTGAGGAGGAGCGCCGACGATGAAATCAGCATGCGCTCTACACCGGTCTACCGACGCCTGGGTCCATAGGGCGGTGGTCCAAGCGCTGAACGCTCGACACTCGACGCCCCATCACCAGCCCTAGCTCTTGCACCGGGCCCGCACCGATTCCCCATACCGGATCTGGTACTGATCCTGGTACCCTGACTGGCACACAGACAGAGATCATGACCCTGTCACAGAATCTGGCTTGCATATGGTATGCATTCCACCACCATACATCCAACGGTCCACGCCAGAATCGTGTTCAGGCTCCCAAAGAATACAATCACCAGCGCCGAGCCGATGGGGCTGTGTGTTTCGAGAAGGTGAACGACTTCAACTCCTCCCAACACCCTCGCGTTGATGGCGTCAGTGCCAACTTGCACGAGTCTGCTGAGAGGCATATAGAGCAAGAATGCAGCGTATGCATATTTCTTCAGCAGTCTCCGCCCCATACCAGGGATGGTGACCCAAAAATCCTGATCCGTCCGTTCGACAAATGTGGCCAGAAGCGTGGGCGCAATGCTTGCGAAGCTGAGATTCCTCCAGACGCTATACATGACCGCGTGGAACGTGAAGCCCCCCGCCATCTTTCGCAGAGCACCCTCGACGCTTTCAGAGACGACGTCGTTTTTCGCGAGGTTGGGAATCGCCGCAGAAAGTAAGTCCAGCAAGGCAAGGTTGCTGAACAGCACACTGAGGGCCATGGAGATGACTGGTAGCTGCAAGACCGGCGTAATCGCAAGGATGTAGATGTCGCCAGTTGAGACCGACAGGCGGCCCCAAATGTAGGCGAAGAAATATTTGGGGATATCCGCGGCTCGGAAAGCTGATATTGACAGAACATTGGTCGGAAACAGTGAGCGGACCAAGAAATCCACTTCCGTAAGTAACAACCAATATATGGGGACGAGGATCTTGCGTTCCATCCTGAACTGCTCAAAGTACGCCGTGATCCTTGAAGTTCCAAGCTGATCCATGAGAATCGACACGGTGAAGTCAAAGGTCAAGAGCAGGACGGGGAAGAACACGATGGGATTGACGACTGATGCTTGAAGCCGCGAATCTTCGACCGAGGATGGCACTGCGAACTGAATCATTTCGAGAAGAACCTTCGACGCGATTGCTGGTACGAGTTTTTTCAGGCCTGTCGAGGAAACCCATGCAGTCGGCTTCGCAGGAGAAGAGATTGTGACTGAGAATATTCGCTGGTCAAGTTGACCAAATGCGAAGAACAACAGCGCCACAAGGAAGCTCTCGTTGACTGATGTGAACAGAAGGAGGCGCAGACGAAGCCGCTTCGGAGTGTCGGGATCGACCGCACAGTCCTTTCGAAGGATGTAGGGAACACCGGTTTCTTCAAAAATGAGCAATGTCGTCAAGAATATCAAAAGATTGTCGTAGCCTCGTTTGCTTAGCTGATAGACCGGACGCTTTGATTGTTCGCTTGGCCGTGTGCCGTCTTCTGTCGTTTCGGATGTCTGTTGCTTCCTTGGACATTCAGCAGAGTCAGGTTTCAGGGCCATCCCTTGAATATGGCTCTACTGGAGGAGGCTCCGGAGATGGTGATTGAGGTCTATTTCGTTGCTCCTGAATTGTTTCTCCGGTGATAAACGAAATTCAGACGTCGAACTTGTCTGACCTCCTTGCTACTTGTCGGAAGGTTGGACTGGTGAAGAAGCTGACCCCAAGCATTGACGATATGTAATAGAAAAGGAATCTCTGGGCATCGCTGATACCCAATCAGGAATAGTTTGAGGCTTTTTCAGAGCGGTCATTTGCGAAGCTGGGTCTGCGCGGTCTGGGCAGCATATTGACTGTAACAGACGTGGTACCTGGGTCCAGATGCAGTGGCTGATCATTCCAGTTGTTGGCGCTTATATAGGAGAGTGCGTGGCTCCAATTCCTGCCTCTGCTGGTGTTGCGAAGGAGGTCATCCAGGGTGTCGGAGGATGACTAGCAGACCAGATGGGCAAAACTTCACCCCGGGCGTCATCAGTAACGGAGAAATCCAGCACCTGTGCTGGGTCTTGGGAATCGTATGAGTGGACACGCCACATGGGTGATTCAACTTGTATGGAAAGTCATACCGCTGCGTGAAGCAGGACTGAGCTGCCATCCGTGATGGAGGACTTGCGGAACACAGGACTGACTATCTCAGAGATCTTTGAGACCCCATGGTACAGGGAGACAACCAAGCGCTTGCGCAGGGATATTGTATGCTCCAGCTTCGTTTCTAGAAGCATGCTTGTCTTTCTTTCATCCACTGATGCTGACAGAGGTGACAAACGACTCGTTGCCAGAAATGACCATGCGGACAGTCTCGAGCAGTCGGTATCGCAAACTCCACGTACCGAGCCGAACCATTAGAGTCCTGAGGCTGAATATTAGTAAAATCAATTAGCTATCCTATCTCGTATGGGTTTGTGGTCATCAAAATCCAGAATTTAGGAACGAGGATTGGATCGAGATTGTCGGAGACACCTTCCACATGTGGTGCCTTCGCGCTCATGCTCCTTGGAGAAAAGACGGTCAGAAAAGGGACCGAGAGTGCTAGGTCGAGGCGCCGCCTTCGCTTAGGGCGCGGAGAAAGAATGTCGAGAATGTTTAGGCCAAGGAGGCCGTGGGATAAGTTGCAAAACTCTCTTGTCCTTGCGTTCCGTCTTACCGGCGGCGTGTGAGTGATTGGTTCAAGATCGACGACCCTCCCACAGCACAGCCCCAACAGCCATCTCCTATTTCATCCTGGGTTTGAAGCCATAAAAAAAATGGACCGTGTCTTTGCTCCACAGGCTTACGAGGACTCGGCAGTCCTAGTTTGGGCAAGTAGTCAAGACCCATTTACTCCTTGAATCGCCGCACAAAAGAGCTCTGGCCAACTGCGGCCCAAGTGTGGAAGCGCTTTTCGCTCTTATTTTTGAGGGTCTTTTCGTTTTATGTCTTCTGTATACAATCAGGATGATAGCGTTGACCTTGACGCCGGATAATCTTTGGTTTACGCCGTGGTCCACGGCCAAGATAGTATTCATCTCAAAAGCGATGAACGACGCTCTAGGATCGTCGAATGCTGAGGTATTCACGGCGTTCTTTGAGCGATTTTGCTGTAAGAAAAGGCCTCTGGCATACGATGCATTTATAGTAAACCTCGCGCGTAAAAGGCCCGTCGAATAGTCGTGTCTAGGATTCATTGCCTATCAGGAAAGACCTCAATAAAGATCTCAATCTAGGTACAAACGGGATGGTCAAAAACACCCTATAGGATTCAGTCTTCAATCGTCTCAAAATCCTCCTTGGACGGGATAGATTTACGGCCGCGATTCTCTATCGAATAGGGCGAGTTGTGATGCTTTCGAGGCTGTTGAGAAGGAGAAATATCTCGATAACTAGTCCGATCCTTTGACACGGCACCATTTGAAGATTGCACGTTGAGTAGTATCATCCCTGTTGTTCTGGCAGAATTGGGTCACTGTTCGCACCTGTCCATTACAATGGTAGGCTATCGAGTATGATCCAAGGCCTCCTCTTCCTCTCGAGGCGTAACTGGACATCCTGCAACCATCATTGGTAAAGGAAAGAGTGGTAGAGGAGGAATAGTTGGTTAGGAGATAGTGTACGAGGTAGTTGTGGAAAGTTGACGGTGTGACGTAATCTGTGCCGCTTATTTTGTCCACCGGCTCGCAGGATAGGAACAACTAGCACGGAATAATACTATTCCGAATAGTCAGGGCTAATTAGGTATGGTATTCATGGGTCGGGAACCCGAGGAACCCGCGTGGGCGGATCGAGGCGTCGCCGCACTCGTCAAGCAAAGAATTGTGTACGGGGCAGTTCCAACAAGGGTCTTCGGGCCGCAAAAATTTCATGGTGACACCGGAATCTTGTGAAATCTTCATCATTTCTTTGTTAAATGACCAACCCGGGGAATAGAACTCCAGCTTCGGAAGGTTGGGAAGCTTTGCCGTCGAGGTTGTTGCTAATTCGTCCAGTATTGCCGTGGATGCTCTATCAATCCTCAAGACGCGCAATGATGGGGGGAGTTTCTCCATATAGGAACCATCACACACGTAGTCTCTTTCATGAGAAGGGTGTTTGTGGTTGCTGTCGTTATATGAGAGCAAAACCGAACTTAAAGCGAGGTCCTCCTGAGAAATTCTTAGTCGCTCCAACCTAGTAAAAGATCGTAGACTTTTGATGGGCTTGCAGACAGAAAAGGTATCCATGTGGAGATCTCGCAGCGTCCGTTTGTTGCGTCGGAGCGCTTTCACTAGATCTGGTGCTTCGATTGTAAGGCCCGCAGGTCTGCGCGGTGGGCAGCACGAGCTAACAAAATAACAAAACGTCTCCAAACGGCAACAACGCTGCAGAAACCGCTGAAGATCTTGCCCAACGACCCAACAGTGTGTGATTATGAGATGTCGAAGGGAATAACAGCTTAGATCAATAGCCTCAGGGATCCCTCGGACGGGGCGGAAGGATCGCAACTTGACATCCACCACCTTTGAAGCTGCCAGAATGGTATGTAATGCTCCTAGACTCCCCTTCGAACGCCCCTGCACATACACAGTTTTGAGCGAAGGAGGCAGCGTGAAGCCCGAACCAGGAGAAGCCAGGAGCACAAAGTCTGGGATAGTGTCGTTGATGAAGAATTCTTCGAGACTGACGAGCTTGGACAGCATGGTTTCGATAAGCATCCCGCGAAGCTTGTTTGGATCGACAATAGTGTTGGCCCAGAAGAAGTCTGCATATGGACCTGTTCCCACAAGATGTTTTCGAAACAAATCGAGGTCTTTTGGGGCGATTGGATCCGTTCGATCGGAATCACACAGCCGTATAGATTTCACTAAGTTGGCCAGATATGGGTAAGAGATGATGATTCGAAGAAAGGTGGGAACTTGGTGATGGAGTAGCTCGACGTCTCTGTAGAAGTCCGGCCGGGCCAGCTGATAACACCATTTTGCGACTTGACAGAAGCGGCCCCGATCTCCACACCCCAGATACTGGACCACTATGGAAATTAACTCGATCGACAATGATTCGAGGGTAGCCATGGTGTTGCGGTTGAACGGCTGATTGCAATGTGAGTCGGTGAATTGGTGAAGAACTAAGAAGCGGAGCGAGAGGGGAAACGGAAGCTATGCGACACCGGCAAACCTTCCTGTATAAAGATGGGCAATTTGGCCGACACACAGAAACATCCCGGCGGGATTATCGTAGGGAGCAACACACATAGGACTACGCCCTCTCGGGCACGGACTAAGAACCTCCTCTTGAGATTTCCTATTGCGAAGCTGATTCAAAACCAAATCTACCTGGCGGGAGAGGGGGTTGGCGAGCTAGGTATACTATGAAACAGTGCTGGCGCATGATGGCCCTTCAAGCTAAGTTGAACGGGCCAAAATGCCTTAGCGTGAAGGCTAAGGGGTCGCCCAACAAACTGTTTGGAGACATGGCTGACGATTCACATATCTTCCGAGGTTGAACATCACAGTGGAAGCCTGACAGATTGGTCCGAGGACCCGTGGAAGGATTCCTGACCCCCCGTCGCCCCGACCAAGGCCCGTCTTGTCGCCCATATGCACTGAATACGTCAGTCGTGGTACTCCTCGACAGCGTCCTGCGGATTCCTTATGTCGAATACTGCCTGAATATCTCCGTGAGGCGAAAACCCCGAAAAGACCCATTCTGTCAGTTTTCCGTGTTTTGGTGAACGTTGGGGTGCGCCGTTGGCTGCCCGCCAGAACCGCGGTCGCTCGTATGCAGCGATCAAAAGCAGGGTGGGAACATTCAGCAGGCGGATTGCGAAGACGTTGACTTGGTGGAACCGCCGTGGTGAGAGAATGAGTTTCATTGGAAGAAGAACGGCGAGAGCCAGAACATTGAAAGGGGGCGGATACGCGAAGATTGCATCACTCTTGACCCCTTCAAACGTGAGGACTGTGCGCCGGAATTTGATCTCGGCGCTTTCGTTCGCCACAATCTTGGAGAATGTATTGGTCAACATGGCCACCAGAACCGTCAGAAAAAGGGTATTCCCTAGGAAGGCGAAGACAATCATGAGGGAAGGTCCGAGGACTCGGTGGAAGTCGACTGAGCGCTCGATGCCGGTGCCATCGAGCCCGAACCATATCCACAGCATCCACTTCGAGACTGTCCCTGAATTGAGTATATCATGATGTTTCACGGGTTCGTTGAGATAAGTGAGCCACTTCAACGAGACAAGGAATCCCGCAAAGCACCAAACCGCCAGCAGGGTCAAGACAATAAAGTCTCTCATCATGGCGCGGAGACTAATAAACAGCATGTTGTCGGGCATCAAGTTGAATGCGAGGCGTGGGAGAAGGACAGGCGCGGCAATCGCAAGCATGTTGAGCCCGAGACCTGGATTGAGCCGACCACTGGCCAAAGCGTACATCCGCACGATGAAGTAGACCGTGTAGATGACTATGAATGTAATGTCCAGAAACGACCAGAGGTTCTGCGTGTGGACCTGCCATCCATGCTCGATGATAGCAGCAAACTCCTCCAAGATCCAGCCAGTGGTGTACAAACAGAATGCAATCTCACAGGCAGTCAAACGTGACTGTTGGTAGAAAGTCATGGTGAGCATGTATAGCATCAAGAGGACTGCGAATTGGCCCACTTCGAGCATGATGCGAATCCGGGGAACAATTAGACGGTACTGATTGAGAATAGGTGCCTTACGAGGGTCGTATAGTGAGATCGGGTGGTGCTTGTAATGGTCTGGCAAGATGTCGACGAAGGAGAGAGGTGTGTACACAATCTGCCCTCGAAACACAGCATCCACCACCTTCTGAGCTGCCGGAGAGCTGAGGAAAAGCTTGCTTGTGGAGATTATGGCGATCTCCAAGGCTGTGAGTTTTCGTTCGTAGCCTCCTCGCTTCTGCACAGGCCAGTGAGCAGGAAGAGGCTTCTCGCGCAAGACCGCTTCTGGCGCATTCTGAAAAGGCTCAAAGCCCGCGACAAGAATGTTGGCCAAGAGTAGAAGCCCTTCAGGGCCAATATGGTCGTCGTTAAACCGGCGGAGGAGCTGGATGGCTACCAGCTCACAGAGATTGGCGCGACTGGTGCTGATAGATTGATTGAGCCCTTGAGAGGACTGCTCACGGAGAAACTGCATGCGGTTCACCAGCAGGCAGTATACTTGCGCGTACAGTCAACTTCTCTTCGCCCGAAAGGCGCAAATTGGCAATGAAGAAGCAAAAGGAGTTTCCCTCACGTCACACGCTTTTATTCTTGTGGGATTGCAAGGCGGTACTCTCTTACCTGTAGATACATCTTTTGGATCGTAGATCCTACTTACAAAGGGCTTCACAATCAACTCGTTCATCGCTGGTTCCTTCAATTGTTCCAAAGTGTATGGATCAACTGCAGAACTTAGGCTTCCAAATCTCAATATAAGTATGGTCGATAGCTTTACTCACCCATGCAAGCAATTACCAGTCTCCGAATTCTGCCATCCGTCAGTCCAATTTAATGTCAACAGCATCGTCTCAAAGGCAGGCCCATGCCTGGTTGTACGCTCTGCTTGGGACCTAGATAGGCTTGTGGTTCGGACTCACTCATGAATCGTTTCATAGACTGGCAGAGCGGCGTGTGGGTCACGCGGAACAGCTTGTCCTGGTCGATAGTTGTTTTCGTCCTCTTCAAACTCTTCCAGGAGCGTCTCATTGCCTTCACTCTCGTAGGGATGTATGCGACACCGACGAGAGCTAGTGGGATGGCTTTTTGTGCGCATTTTTGTTGAGGACGGATGAACGCGAGCCCTATTTCACTGGACCCAAACATAAATAGACGCCAATTCGGCCGGTTCTCGACGAAGTGACAACTAAAGAAGGATGTCGTGGTCTAGTAGTAATTTTTCAGCAGTCCTAGAAGTCGTTTCAATATGAATTCGGTGACGTGCGTGTTTCTACTAGCAGTTGGGCCCTCAACATGATAGTCCGTCCAGCTAGAGCACGACATCGAAGCTAGAGATAGACCAGAGTATTCTTCGCCTCTGGGATACCCGACCGAATGGATCCTCTCGAGATCCCATGACCAGATGTGTTCGACGATTGGTGACCCGCCGAGCGATCAGTAACTAGCGTATGCATGTGCGAACGCGAACAGATCCATGGCGCGGGCTTCGACGTTCCGTCTTACCGGATCCCAAGATTGCTTCCACACCTCTCTGGATCTGCTTTGTAACGTCTTTCGGATGGCGAGGAAAGCGCTGTGGCGACTGCGTGATGAGAGATTCCATTCTTCATAATCCATTGGTCACATTCGGCCTTGCTCGGCTCCCAATCAGTCGAGGTCTTACCTATCTTGACATCCAAAGGGCCTGGCCTGGCCATCAACAACAATCATCGAGCCGTTTCCCGGATCAGCATGGACGATGCTCTCTTGTCAATGCTGATCATCTTTAGCCGCCTGATCCCGTCAGGCGCCTTCATCATGCGCATAAGATTAGTGTGGGGGTTTATGTGCTGGATTGCTCCTTAAGTACGAGTGCCATGGTCAACGCAGAGGGCGTTTTTTTAATCACCACAGGGCGGATATTGCTCCAGCCCTTTCCATTCCTTTAATCCCTCATTGGAAATCTCGATGCCAACATGAATGGCCTAGTTTTCTCAAATTTCAACGTTGTATGCGCCGCATTCGGCGGCTTCCTCTTGAGTTTCGGGCTAGTGTCTGATGCATGGAAGCAACAATTCCTGCTCTCCGAAGCATGTGAGTTCTCAACTCGGTCCCCATCTTTTGCATAGCTTGGGCTTACAGGTTCAGTGATTGCCTTGATCGCCGGTGCAGTCCTGGCACACTTTGCGGGCTTCCTCCGTCCAGACGAATATGGCTGCGGAGACAACAAGAACATAGATTCTATTACCCTTGAATTCTCCCGGCTTGTCCTCGCAGTGCAGCTGGTCCTCACCGGCATCCAGCTCCCTTCGCGCTACCTCTCCAGGGCATGGCGCTCTATTTTCTACCTCTTGGGGCCAACTCTGACGTTGATGTGGCTTAGCGCGGGCCTCATAATATGGTGGATGTTACCTCGTTTGGACTTTGTGCACGCCCTGGCGATTGGAGCCTGTGTTGCTCCGACCGATCCAGTCCTTTCCAATGCTGTCATCAAAGGCCGATTTGCAGAGATCAATACCCCCAAACCATTGCAGAGACTCATCGCAGCTGAAGCAGGGTTGAACGATGGCCTCGGCTATCCATTTCTCTTCTTTGCGCTGTATTGGATCAAGCATTCTGAGGGTCAAGGTATCCAGCTACCCATGCTCACATCTTGGCTCGGTGGCACTTGGGGGTACGTTGTGATTTTCAGCGTCGTATATGGTATTGGGGTCGGGTACGCCGCACGAAAGCTGTTCTTCTCTGCCAGAAGACGCGGGTTCGTTGAGGAAGAGAGCTCTTTAACATATGTTATCGCATTATCTCTATTCGTTTTGGGAACCTGTGGAATACTGGGAACCGACGATATTCTTGCTTGCTTCGTTGCCGGGTGTACATTTGCGTGGGATGACCAGTAAGTGTGGAGTGGAGTTTGAGGAAACCTTTGAGCCGTGCTTACCTTACAGATTCGAGCAGGACGCTTGCAGCGAGCTTTTCTGGTCTGCTGCCGATATGTTGGTCAACATTTCAATTTTCATTTGGTATGGTGCTGTGGCACCGTGGGCCTTATTCGCAACAAACAACATCGTCTCCCTTGGGAGATTATTGGCACTGGGCGTCCTAATTCTTTGCCTTCGGCGCTTACCAGCGATATTGCTCATGAAGCACAAGGTAACTGAGATTGGAACCATGTTCCAGGCAATATTTGTCGGATTCTTTGGTCCCATCGGGGTCTCAGCCGTATTCTATCTGCTGATTGCCGTGGAGTTTCTTGAGGAGTTGGTCCAGGATGACAAAGGCACGGCACTCGGGGATATACAGTACCTTCAAGAAGCCATGCAGGTAATTGTCTGGTTCCTGGTAGTGTGCAGTGTGGTCGTCCATGGCTTAGCCTTGCCGCTGGCCAGACTGTGTTGCTGGATCCCTTTTCCCAGTAACCTCATGCCTGCACGCTGCTCGCCTGGCAGTGGTGATGATACAGAAGCTGCGTCCGACTCTCTTGCCAAGAGATTTCGAGACTACGCTTTCAACTTTTCGAGCAAGGAAAGCCAGACACGCATTTGGTCGGGAGGGAATGGATACAGCACTATGGAATGAGGCCGATAGTCCCGGCTGGGGCTCATGAGAGCTCTCGTCGAAGAGAATGGCTCATGTGCTCGTCGACAGTGGTAAGAGTGTTCGGATAGGAGGTTGATAGAGGTGCCATTTCTCCACAGTAATCTATGGAAAGCAATACAGGACAGTTGAACGCATATAGAGAGAAGCTTCTGACCTCTCAGATATCCAGAATATGAACGTCAATCTTGAGATTCAAACGTTCAAGACTGGCGTTCGTCGTAGAGGGCGAGGCTGACTCTCCTGTATTGCAATTGGCCCGCCTCAAAGTGCATTCTGCATCGGGAAATCCCGAGGGTGTTGTGGCTCTCTCTCCTCAACGTGCGTGGTGGAATGGAAGTGGTATTAAGGGAGGATCGTTCTCGCATCTGAGAAGAGGGCAAGGCAATCTCTGAACAGATCAACGACTTGAACAGAGCCAATCACCTTCAAGGGGAGGTGCTTTCGGTTGCATTCTCCACGGAATTCAGTACCCGCGGGGCCCCGCGATCTCTAGCAGCATTTAACCTCCTCAAACCCCCATAGTCCCGAGGACTATCCTAACCAACTTCGACTGACATCCCAAAACGAAGCCTGCAAATGGTCTTCTCTCATGAGCTCGGGCCGAGGTCTCCAACAGGGAGTATGAACCCCGCTTGGGCAGGACTGGGCCAGTATATCAGAAAAGATAGGATGCAGCAGCATACATTCCGCTCAGAATACGCAGCACAGGTCTGGTGGACCACTGTCAGGCTCTCATATATCGAGACAGGCCGTCATTTTCGCTGGTCGTGAATCCTCGCCTTTTCTTCTTGAGTTCTGAGATTCCTCGTATTCCCGCATGATGATTACTCGCGAGCGCGAGCCTACTCTGACCTTTACTCCTCTCGCCCCGACCTTCGGTGCAGAAGTCCATGGTGTTGACTTCTCGAAGACAGTCTCGAAAGAGACAGCGGCCGAGATACGAGAGGGGTGCAACAAGTATGGTGTGCTTGTGTTCCGCGGCGCGAACCTCAACAATGAACAACAGATTGAATTCACCGCCAACTTCGGCGAGATGTATGATGTCAAAGCACACATGAAGGCTGGCCGCAGGATGCGGTTTCCCCAGCAGCCTGAGATCTTCGATGTATCGAACCTGGATGAGAATGGCAATGTGCTCACTGAGCTGGAGCCGGCACGCGTCGGAGCGAACAAAGGGAATTGCCTTTGGCACGCAGACATGGCTTACAATCCACGCCGTGCACACTATTCCCTCCTCCGCGCCGTCGAGCTTCCTCCCAAGGGCACCGGAGGTGCGACCCAGTACCTCGATTCCCGAACCGCGTATGACAATCTCTCCGAGGAGATGAAACAACGCATTGACCCACTCGTTTGCAACAACTCGCTCTACCATAACCGAAAGTTGGCGGCCCCAGACACATTTGCAGATTTCGAGCCTCTGGATATTCCAATGGCGCGGCATAAGTTGGCCCAGGTGCACGAGGAATCAGGGCGCATGAACCTGTATATCACAACGTATGCACATCATTTTGACGGGGAGACCATTGAGCAGAGCAGACCACTGGTGAACGAGTTACTTGACCATGTCTCGCAGGACAAATACTTGCTGACTGTGGATTGGGAAAACAACGGCGATATGGTCATGTGGGATAACACTGCCGTCCTGCACCGAGCCACTCCGGGAGGAGCATACACGACCAAGTATAAACGAGACATGCGTCGGACATCAACGAAAGACAGCAGCTCTTATGGATGGGGAGTAGATCGCACCGCCACGTGGGAGGCCGGTCTTCGAACGACAAAAGAATAAGGATTGGGTATTTTGTGACTGCTAGTCCTATGTTATAACGTATGAATCACATTCTCTGCTTGACAGGAGTTCTCTGTTGTGCTTGTGTCTCCGGACTCTTAGAATAGGAAATGGCTTGATGTCGAGATTATGTAAGCCACACGCTGCGAGCCGAGTCGCGCCACGCCGTTAATTGTGCCCTGAACCCAAAAGTGTCTCGCTCAATCCCCCAAGCAGGCAGAAAGAGACCTCCCGCAATGGACTGCTCTTCTCCAGGGAAACTCAAGGACCAGGATCAATGACAAGCAACGATCAGTATGTCCTAGTGACTGGCGCAAACAGGTAAGCATGCGTCCCTACCACCGCACTCCATCCAATCGGGCATGAGTCTGACTTGAGACTGCGTGTCCTCGCTTAAGCGGTCTAGGGCTGGGTACCTGCTGTCGTCTCATCGACGAGTACCTTGCTGCTCACAGTCGCGACCATGGCACTCTGACCATCATCTTCACTACTCGAAGCGCCAAAAAGGGCGCCGAGACTCTTTCGACCCTCGAGAAACACCTCGCCAGACATGGCGGTGCCCCCACCTCCGGTCGCAAGATCTATTTCCAATCGGAAAACGTCGAGTTGACGAGCCTTCTCTCCATCCGCGCCCTCAGCCGCAAACTCCTCGCCTCAGACCTTCCGCATATCAACGCGATAGTCCTCAATGCTGGTATAGGAGGGTGGTCTGGCCTTAACTGGCCCTTGACGATCTGGACGGTCCTGACGGGAATTAGACAGGCTACAACATGGCCGACGTTCAAACTTGGTCTCGTCGGACTAGTGACAAAACCGCAGTTCCCGCCGGGGACCTTTGACGGTGAGGAACCGATCCTGGGAGAGGTCTTCTGCGCCAATGTGTTCGGGCACTACATGCTGGTCCATTGGCTCATGCCGTTATTTCGAGCATGCGCACCAGAGTCACGCAGCAAGATCGTCTGGTCGACCTCCATCGAGGCCACGGGGCGACATTATAGCTCGGAGGACCACCAAGGACTAAAATCAGCCGCCGCATATGAACACACCAAGCGCATGGGAGACTTGCTAGCACTGAGCGCGGTTGAGCAGCCAGCGACTGCCAAACACGTCAAAGAATACACAACACCCTTGCGAACCGTAGAGTCCGTGTGGGAGCGGCCAGTACATTCCGAGCCGACCTTCCACGTGTCGCACCCGGGGATCTGCACCACGACGATAATCAGCCTTTACTGGATTGTCCACCAGTGCTACCGACTCGGTATCTACCTGGCCCGCTGGTGCGGTTCACCCTGGGCAAACGTAACCAGCTACCTCGGGGCTGCATCAGCTACGTGGCTCGCTCTCGCATCCCTAGCGGACATCAGAGACAAAGCGGTCCAAGCGACCGGCGACGGAGACGGCGGACCATGTAAATGGGGGTCATCGACCGACCGTCTAGGCCGTTCTTACGTTCGAGTGACCGATGTCCCCGGCTGGGGCCTCAACGGGAGCGGCAGGCCTTTCGAGGACAAATGGTGGGGCGGGAGTCTAGGACGGAAAACCGGGTTTACTGATGCGACCAAAGAAGATGTCGAAAACTTTGTCGCTGCAGGAGCAGAGGTGTGGGACAAGATGGAAGCTATGCGGAAAGACTGGGAGGCGCGGATTGAAAAGTACGAAGCCGACCAAGGAGCACAGATCAATGGACATGCAGCGTCGTGAAACCATTGTCCAAAAAAAAGTCAATAGAAATCAAAGCCCGTGTTTCATATGAATTCTCTCTTCATTTTTAGAACCCCTGCGCTGTATTTATTGCACTCGTTCACGATTTCCCAGCGTCTTCCCGAGCCCACTCCTCTTCGTCCTCGTCCTCCTCGGTCCAGCCGCGACACATCTCGACGGCCTTGTTCCACTTCTTGTAGAGCCTGTCGCTCTCGCGCTTGGAGATTTGGGGCTCAAAGAAATGCCTGCCCTCGGCGTTGATCTCCTTCAACTCGTCAAAGGACGACCACACTTTGACCGCGAACCCGGCCGCGATGGCCGCCCCCAGGGCCGTGGTCTCGCGCATCTTGGGCCGGTCGACGGGGATTTGGATGATATCTGACTGCGTCTGTGCAGAGTATGGCCATTCAGTCACAGTCTCAAAAAGGGAAAAGGGAAGGGGGTATTATGTGCTCACCTGCATGCACAAATCACTATTGCTCATGCCCCCGTCCACGGCCAACTCCTTCAAATGGACGCCGGCGTCCTTTTCCATGGCGTCCAGAATCGCCTTGGTCTGAAAACACGTCGCCTCGAGCGTGGCCCTCGCGATGTGGCCCTTTTCCGTGTACCCCGTCAAGCCAAAGATGGTGCCCTTGACATCGTCGTACCAATACGGCGCGAACAAGCCCGAGAACGCTGTGACAAAGACGCACCCGCCGTTGTCCTTCACCGTGCCCGCGAGGTCCGAGATCTGGTACGACTCGCTGCCGAAGCCCAGCTTGTTGACGAGGAATTTGACGGACGAGCCGGCCACCGCGATGGATCCCTCGAGCGCGTAGACGGGCTTGATTCCCTGGGGAGAGAAGTCATACGCGACGGTGGCCAGGAGGCCGTGCGTCGAGATCACGGGCTTTTCGCCCACATTGTACAGGAGGAAACACCCCGTGCCGTATGTGTTCTTTGCGCGACCCGGGGAGAAGCCACACTGTCCCACCAACGCGGCGGACTGGTCGCCCAGGCAGCCCGTGATCTTGACTCCCTTGAGTTTGCTGAGGGCGAGGGTGCCGTATGCTTTGGGATCTGACGAGGGGACGATTTTCGGCAGGTGCAGCTTCGGGGTTTTGACGTCGAGGTCGAAAAAAGAGATCAGCTTGTCGTCGTAGGAGAGATTGTGGATGTTCATCCACATAGTTCTGCTCGCGTTCGTGGCATCTGTCACGAACACATTTTTTTCCACGCCACCGTTCAGCTTGTATACGAGCCAGGTGTCGACCGTCCCAAACGCCAATCTTCCCTCTTCATATGCCTTCTTTACCTTGTCAACGTGGCTTAGCATCCAGAGCAGTTTGGTGGAACTGGGGTATGTAGACAGTGGTAAACCACACAAGTCCATCAGCTCGTCTGCCCCCTTTTTCTGTTTGAGTTCGCGAACAATGTGCGCGCTCCTCGTGTCTGTCCACACAATCCCGCGGTATAGTGGCTCCCCGGTTTTGATATCCCATACCACAGTCGTCTCACGTTGGTTTGTGATACCAACGGCTTTTATGTCGGAGAGGGAGTACCCCTGGGAGGTGAAGGAGGTACATGCTTCGTCGATGCAAGTCAAGACAGAGGAGACAAGGTCCTGAGGATCGTGTTCATGCCAGCTGGACAGGAGTAAGAGAGACGAATGCTACAGAGAGGGTACCGACGTCGATTTGGAAAAAGCAGGTCTCGGTAACCCAAGCAAGACTCACCCAGAGTGCGGATAATGCTGCTCGAACTCGATTTGATGGTCGGCAACCGGGTTGCCTGCCGGGTCGAAGATGAGGAATCGTGTACTGGTGGTCCCATTGTCGATTGCGCCAACGAAAGTCTTGTTTGATTTATCACCCTAGAGCAGCCCTGGTCAGTGGGTAACATGATCGCAACAGTAGATTCGAGGGCCAGAGTACCATGTTGGACAGGAAAGGCGAGCTTGATGGAGAACCGAGATGAGTCAAGTGTTGCCTGAGTCTTGAAAGCATGGAAGACCGGAGCTCACGCAGATGTCACGAAGCCATAAACCAGGAACAGAAAGTGCAACAAGCAGCAATGACTGGGGAAAGCAAGCAGTTTGTTGCATCAAGCTGGAGAGCAACTCGAGTGCGGGGATGCATGTGCCTGCGGGAGGCTATGATGCAACGCCGAGACGACGATCCTGAAAAGCATGTGGCAGCTGGTCCTGGGCGCACGATCGCCGAGCAGCATCAACTGGAGGCCCTGAAATCACCCACGACAGGTTTGCAAAGTCCATACTGAGACGTGGCGTGTCAATCGCTGTGGGGCGGATGGGCTTCTGCACCCCTAAAGGCTTCGATGGATCGACTATTGCGAACTGCCAACAAGAAGACACGCCGTGCTTGTTTCAAAGGACAAACGAGATGTTCGGATTTGCCTGCCTTGGCTTTGATATGTACAATGACTGCTCCCTGCAAACAATCAGCGGGTTTTGCAACGATTCTCCACTTTTCACGCACGGCTTTCTTGAATTCCTCTACTCTTCTTCCTCCTCGCCGCCTTCTTCCTCTTCCTCTTCATCGCCGCCCACTGGCTCGGGTCCGATCTCTTCCATCTGTCTGGCTCTGAGTTCTCTCATTCTGTCAGCAGGTCCCGGAGGTCGAGTGACCAAATCAGCGATTTGGCCACGTCCGATCAACGAGGCAACGATACTGGCGCCGACAATGAAAGTCAGGACGAATCGGTAGACTCCGTACCACGGGGGAGCCCAGCCTCGAGCGGAAGCTCTGGCATCGTTGTAATACAAGAAGGTGAAGGCCATGAACTGGGCAATCAAGCCAACCTCTGCCGGGAGGAGAAGTGTTGGCCACGCCACGGCCGTGGCAATGATACCCATGGAGTATCTGGGATACCCTTTGAAACCACCGTAGCCGGCCCATTCGAGACCCCAGTGGATGGCACCTAGGAAGGAGATGATCTGATATGACGAGTCAATCATAGAAAAATTTGCATTTGCCCGGGAAAACTGACCGAGGCACCATAGCCGAGCTGAATGGGCTCGATGATGTGAAGCAGAGTCTCGGCCGTCTCGCCAGACATGAAAAAGCCCTGGCCGTGGGTGGCCGCATATTGAATATCGAACGAGAGATAGACGGTGGTGAGAGATGTGGCCAGGTAGGGAATGACACCCGCCAGACCGACATATAGGGCCTCACGAGGCACAGAGGCCAGACTGAATGTCTCTTTGATCGTGTTCTATTCGCCTTGAGATTAGCAAAGGGCAACCGAGACGTTCCTTGCATGCCGGAAACCCACAAAGTCACTTCGAATACCGCCCATCATGTCCACGTCATCTTCATCGGCGACTTTGCTTTGGACTTCACCAGTCACTTGGCGAGTGGTTGAATCAGAGGAAACCATCTGGGGAATTGGTTGTAAAATCTTCTCATGGAGTGCCTTTTCCGCCTTTGCGGTGTCATAAGCGTGGGCATTATGAGCGTAGCGCACCAAGGCTCTCGGAACTGGCTGGAACGCGGCGACAGTGAGGATACGGGAAGTCCGTACGGGACGAGCAGAAGTCCGCAGCGAGGCTTTCAGGGCATTGTTGAGGACGCTTGTTCGTGGGGTTGTAGCTTGGAGGGAGGAGAAGGAGCGCGGGATCGAACGGACAGCGCTGGTACGTAGCATGGTCGTCGACATGATGGGCAATGGCAGGTCTGTAAAGGCGAGAGGTTTACAGGCCGACCAGAGCCAGCTGGACTGGAGCTGCAGAGCAAGTTGGAAGGAGTGGAGATGGTCGAACAGTGCTCAGTTGAAGAAAGGATTGAAGTTCGAAAGAAGCTCGGATTGAGCTCACAATCGGCTGCTCGATGTGGAAAAGCTTATTTGTTATGACGGCGTAAACAAATCACCTGTTCCCCAATTTGCGCACTGGTAACCGGTAAGCTTCGTTTCAAATGACCGCTCGGCTCAGGCCATCGTCATTGGCCCTGCCAAGCTCCCGCAGAGCTCCTGCGCCGAACCTCACCTGCATTCTTCAACTTCAGTCAACGCCAGCGACAACCTCCTCTCCACTCATTGAACGTGCAAAATGTCCTTCCAGCGTATTGGCCTGCGCCTTGCGCAGCAGCAGCTGCGTTCGCCTGCTTTTCGACCTCTTTTCCGATCGACCTTCCAACGACGCCTCGCGAGCAGTGGTGTTCCAAGCCCACCTGGCCAAGGAACAAGCAAACTCGTCGGAACAGCCGACAACGCCTTCAACCGAGAACGAGCTGCCGTGAAAGCCCATGCTGCTGCTACAAGTGGTATGTTTCTGTTCCGACATCTTCCAGTCCCTCAGAGAATGCTAACGTGATGCAGATCTCTGGCGTAGACTCTCAATCTAGTATGGAACCCCAAGATATCGCATGCCACGAGATTGCATTTCTAACCACCCTTACAGCGTCGTCATCCCATGTCTCGTTCTAGCAAGCATCAACGCCTGGAATCTGTGGAACGAACATTGGGAGCATTGGGAACATATGCCTCCCCTAGAAGAGCGGGTTGAATATCCTTACCAGAACATCCGATCTAGAAACTTCTGGTGGGGAGACGGTGACAAGACTCTCTTCTGGAACGAAAAGGTCAACTACCACAATAGGGACAAGCAAACTTGAAAGATGAATACCTATGTGCGCTGGACTGGCTTAAAAGACTGCGTTGGTCATGGTGGACCTGACTTGTACATAAGGCATGCAGAGGAAGCGAAGTGGAAACCTGACTGGGGCATAACAAGACCACACCCGTTATTTCATACAGTTCAATACTCGAGAATTCAGTGTGTCCTCCGGCGATTGACGGGCAATCTTCAAACATTTTGGGCCTCGTACTCCTTTTTCAACCCCAAATACTGCGTCGCCGTGTCGTTTGCCAACACCAAATCCCCCCTCCAGTGCATAATTGTTGCCTTCTTCTTCAACATCTCCAGCTGTCCCTGTAAATCTTCAATGTGCCTATATTGCACAAGCGCATGGTCGATATTCTCCATTGCTTTGTTAATGAGCTCCTTCTGCTTTGTTGCTGAAGACTTGTCTGGTCCTGATGATGAGCCAGCAAGCCCCATGTTTGCATCTGCCAGCACTGAGTATGAGTGGGCGGCGAGCTCGCAGTCCTGACATTCCAGCACTTGAGGCATTATTGATTGTAAGAGTTCAGCGGCGGCAGGGAATTCGCGGAGGTCGTTGAGAATTGTGGCAAGCAGACAGATCGATGTCCATAACGAGGGAAGAATTCTTCCTCGATATGCAATCTGTGCTGCGCGCATAACAAGTGAAAAGCCCTTGAGTGAGTGTCGACTCTCAGTTAAGATCCGTGCTTTGAGGTTCAGTAGCCGGGTCTGCACGGCGATGTCGTTGATTTCATGGCTTTTATCCGCCCCCTGTATCAAATCCTCAACTTTTTCAAGAGCCTGGTCGAGAACACCCCGACGGATGAGCAGCTCAATCCCGAGCAACGACAGGGAAAATGCAACTTTCACATCTGGTGGCCCTTGTCCACTCAGTCGATCAAGCAAGTGCTCTGCGGCATCGAGATTATCCCGATGTATCAGCCTTCGAGCCCTCAACAGCCCGGAGTAGAAGTTTAGGGAATTTTGGAACTTCATTCGCCGATGCACATGCGACGGGATATTGTCCAGCATTTGTTCAGCTTCGACGTATTTGCCACGTTGGACCAAAAGCCCGGCGATTCGACAATAGTTTTTGAACAGGTCTTCGATGGGAGCGTCCTTGGAGTGGCACTGCAGAAACGCTTGTCCGCAGAACCAGCTCAGATGACCAAGGCCAATCCTGCTAAATGCAGCACCTTTGATGAGTAACATTGGCCCGATGGTACTTTGAGTTGATCGTACGACACTAAGATACGATGCTTTGGCAATGTTTTCAAATACGCCTGCAAGGCTGTCTCCGTACTGCATACCAAGCTTCGCCTCACTCAACAGAGTCGTGCCCAAGAGACTCCACATCTCCGCGTCCTTGGCCCGAGATTTGAGAAATGCAAGTCCCTCAACTTCGCTACCGAGAATGCCACTATCGCGTATGGCGTCCATCTCGCCGGGAAACGTTCGCCCGAAATGGTATACCCAGCTCATGCAGAAGTTCAGGCATGTGGTGTCTTTATTTTCTCGCGCGGTGGCGATGGCTTCCTGCATCGCAGAAAGTGCTTCCGCGTGACATCCGAAGTCTGCTTGGAGGATGGCAAGGTTGAGCAATGCGTATTGATATATTGCTCTCTCTCGTGTCTGCATTGCGTAATCGAAATATCTGTGCAGATTGTCGAAGGCAGAGTAGTAATCCCCACCTCGCCATGAGTCAAGGAAGTTGAGATAATTGCCCAATTTTGGAATGACAGTACCGGCTTTGGACATTTGTTGAAGCTTCAATCTCATGCCGTCAGGCAGTCTCCCACCAACACGCTGGATCTCGGAGACCTGAAATTCCATCAATTTTTCGACATCGTACATGCTGTATGCGCCGTGATATTTTTGCTCCTCTTCAGCAAGTCTTCCGTACATTAACTGGGCCAGAGGATGTGATGAGTCAAGGCCCAGCTCGGTGAGGTTCGAGTCCAGGGCATTTCGGCTGCCTGCATGGTTCTTCCTCTCATATGCCTCGCGAGTCGGGAGTCTGTAAGAAATGAAATCTTGCCAAAGAGTGATGCTGTCTTGAAACTGCAGCCTTGTGTATTCCAAATGACATCGACGAATGAAAGCGCCCAAGGGGGATGTTCTGAGAATGCGTCCGTGGACTTGATCAGATTCTTCTCCACTTTCGCGGTCCCTCAGGAACTGCTCTCTGGACTTCGTCAGAAGCGAAGGGAGGTATGCGATGAAGGCGTCGAGAGCATGGGAACAATCAATAGCCCATAGTCTCTTCAGCAGCAAATCAAATAGGCTTCTGCCAGGTCTTGCAGACGGGCGTGAGGATAATGTGGATTCGAATTCATCGATTGGAAGAGCATGCTCGAACTCTGTGCTTTCCCGGAACAATGGAGAATGCTTGCTCGATGGCACAATCTGGGAGAGGATAAAGGAAAGCACGGTTGTTGCTTCTTTGGTCGGGACTACATCCTCTGCATAGAGTAGAGCGAGAACCAGCAGCGTAATCTTTGCTGGGGTCAGATACCGACTCATGTTGCGACTGACGTGGGACCAAACTGAGTGTTGCAATACAGCCGACAACCAGCAAGCCTGGTTGCGTCAGCCAAGTGCAATGCTCTGTTTGAGGGTCATTGCTATATTCTGAAGACGCTGTTCAATCAACAACGATGCGATATTGAGTCCGAATGAAATGGGAATGGCGCGTCGTTTGGCGCGCAGCGTGCCAATGGACTGCACATATTGATTGGCTGAACTTCGGTAGAGATTTTGGTTTGTTTGGCATGTTTGCTTCCTTTGCTTCGCATTTTTCTTTTGGATGTTTCTTGCACCATACCTAACCCCCGCAGGAACAATATTCTGCGGATTAACCAGTAGAAGTCCTCAAGATGGCCTTTGTCAAGTCAGATCTAGGAGAAGTCCTGCCGCTGCTGGCCTCAGGTAAAGTCCGAGAGCTGTACGATGTCGACTCAAAATCCCTGCTCTTTGTGACTACCGACCGAATATCGGCCTTTGATGTTATCATGAAGAATGTATGCTTCTCGCAGTCCCTTCTCACACTTCCAGCTCGCTGACTAGGCTCATAAATCTAGGGCGTTCCAGAAAAAGGACTCGTCCTGACGTTGATGACCGTGCATTGGTTCCAATATCTCCAGAAACAGATCCCTGACCTCAAGACCCATTTCATTTCTCTCGACCTGCCGACCGCAATTCCGAAGGACGTTGCCGTTCAATTGAAGGGTCGAAGTATGCTTGTGCGCAAGCTCAAGGTATTTCCAGTGGAGGCTATAGTCCGTGGCTACATCACAGGCTCCGCCTGGTCCTCCTACAAGAAAACTGGTGAGGTAAATGGGAAGAAGATGCCTGAAGGCCTACAAGAATCTCAAGAGTTTCCTGAGCCCATCTACACCCCCAGCACCAAGGCTGAGCTGGGTAAGCATGACGAGAATATCTCAACAGAACAAGCTGCGCGCATTGTGGGCGAGAAGTACGCAAAAAGAATAGAAGAACTGTCGCTTCGCATCTACAAGACCGCACGAGATTATGCAAGAGAAAAGGGGATCATCATAGCGGACACGAAGTTTGAATTTGGCCTGGACGAAGAAACGGACGAGGTTGTGCTTGTTGATGAGGTGCTTACTCCCGACAGCTCAAGGTTTTGGTCGAAATCCGCCTACAAGCTCGGTCAGAGCCAGGAGAGTTTTGACAAGCAGCCACTACGCGACTGGTTGACGGATAATGGTCTCAAAAACAAGCAGGGCGTGGAGATGACTGAGGATGTGGTTGAAGCCACCCATGTTCGATACCTCGAGGCGTTCAAAATCTTGACCGGAAAATCTCTACAAGAGACGTTACAAGACCTGAGGTAGAGACAAGGTACAATATTTATGGATTTCAACTGCGAACACAACGATCCATTTTCCGTGCATTTTGCTACATTTGCTGTCTTGATTTATCTGAACGCTTGGGTGTCCCCTGAACCAACTTTCCCAAAGTGTGGCACTCTCTCGCGAAAGCTTTTCTTCTGTTCTGGCATGTTCCTCTTCTCTTCGGCCTTCTGTGCCAGCTTTTCTAGTGTCACTTCGCTTAATCTTGCACTGCCCTGGTCGCCCTCCTCCCAGCCCGTCCGCCCATCGACCTGCCCTCTCTCGTTGAGGTTTGTAGCCCACATTGCAGCAATTCCAAGTTCAAACGGTCCCGGTTGTCTGTCAATCAATCCAATCCCGAAGCTCTTCACCTTTTGTCTGAGCATCTCTGACTGTGGCTCTGTGACAATCCCATGATTCGTTCGCACAAATTCGTGGAGTTTGATCCAAACGGTCTCCCACTGGCCGGGGTCGTCAGGTCCTTCTGCACCCTTGTGATATTTTGTGTACAAACGATGCTGATGTATGTCCGACTCTACGATCGAGTCCGTCTGTATGTTGACAAAGTATTTCCTCCCGTCACTCTTGACCCGCAGTGCCAGGTACATGTAGGTATCGACGTTCCAAAACAACTCTCCAAATAGTGTTCGCCCTCGATCCTCATTCCTCCATGCCGCATAGCCTGTTCTTTGGATGTCTGGTCGATCTGTGGGAAGCTTTGTGGAGATGTTCCCGTGGAAAAGGATGTGTGCGGGAGAAGGGATTTCTGTAGATACATCGCGAGGTTTCTGTGTGAGTTGCGCTGTTGAGAAGCCGCCAACGGACTTGTCGGTCATTGTCTTCAGGGTCGTAAGCGTTTCGGGATCTGCAAAGTCGAAGATAGGGTACGGGGCAAGAGGTAAATGCAGGCCTTCGAGATTGAGAGCTGGCCGCAGAGGGAAGTTAGCACATTCCTTCAAACCAGCCGCTGGTATACTCTTCCGTCGCATCTACCAGTGCTATTCAACACATATTGGGGCTCTGAAAAGGCGTGAACGCCATGGATGCCTCGTTTGGGAGAACGTACCAAATTTCGTTGCTCTGCCCAACTCCTGGCTTGTCTTCTTCCAGAAGCCAGGCGCACAGCGTCTGACTGTAGGAACAAACATCATTGCTGTGCTTCACAACGCATGCCTCTTATCCCTGAGATGACGAGTCCATGGTCTTGTTCCAATTGTCATTTGTGAGCTGCAATTCGCAACAGCTGCTCAACGTCATGGGTTTTCACGTGCTCGGGGCCTTTCCCTCCCAATCTCGCCCGCCAATAGTCCACTGCTGGCTTCGGGATCGGCCGGTAGAACTCCGGCACTAGCAGTAGTCAATCTGAACCTCCCTCTCCAGCCAAGCAGTTGACAGACATCGGGAATTTCCCAATATCGTTTAGCGCCAACTACAACGAGGCTGAGGAGTTAAGCCGTGAATTTCTGCCGTTCTTTTCATTGTTGTTTTCTTTTCTTCGCACAATCTCCATCTCCAGCTCAACTATCATCATCGTCCCAAGACATTAACAAGTCGCCATCATCATATCGACTGTTCAGCATCGTGCTCGTGCACTTCGTGCCGTGTCGCCGTCCTGAACGCCGCACCGTCTGAATAGATGGATGTCGGGAGCGCGGAGGGAGAGTTCTGGTCCACGACTAGAAAGAGATGTAGCTTCAGCCTTCTTTGGTCGTTTTCCACCTAGAATATTGTAAGAAAGCCACCACTCACCTCAGACAACAGAGGTTGCTGACATTCACAGACACAGATGTCGCAGGGTGTCATGAGTAGTCTGGCTCCCAGCAGAGGGAGTCAGATGGGCTCAAATACAGGACGTCAAGTTGAGCTTTCGAGCAGTATGGTGCGCAGGGCGCGCCCGCTCCCGACAAAACATCCTCCAGTGTTGAGGATACATGAGAGGCATGCATCATGAACAGTATCTGGCACTGAGGTGCAGATGCAAGTGTTCGCCTGGAGAGCACAAGCGGTCCGGAAGCGAGGAGATGGAGAGGCCAAAACAGGCCGTCTCTATGAGCTTCAGAAATGGAATTAAGAATCGGAGTGACCGTTGGTGAATGCCAAGCCCACACCCATGATACCCCTCGCGCTCTCAACACATTTCACTTTGAATTGTTGCCTCTTTATATTCTCACCTTTATTTCTTCGTTTACAGCATTTACGAATGCTAAACGGCCTTGCCCTCCCTTTATTCGAGTCAGAGAAATCGTTTGCAAGGTGAGAACAGCTCCTCCGAGTCTATAAACTTGATCTGGAGCCATACTGACATCGAGACTGGTGAAACAGATAAGCTTGCAACATGACTTCCCGCCTCGCCTCTTCCTCATCCTCTCCTCCTCGCCGGGTCATCATGCCCACCCTCCCCGTCGTCTTCCCTCGGTCGACGTCATCAACGCCAAATCCTGAGATCGCAGCGATCTCGAGCGAGGCGGCAGACACCAAGCTCGGCGGCGAGCAGAGCCGCGTCGAAGACACCCAGGCCGCTCAAGGTTCGTGCTCCTCTCACTCTCCACCTTCTGGTGACACTTTGAAGAGGACGACCTCGAACCTTTTAAAAGTTGAGCTTGATGAAAACTGACCGTCTCTTGACGATTTCTAGGCTCCACCTCCCTCCCAGCATCTTTGAAAGATGCCAGCACCACCGTCGCAGCAATCGAGCCAAGTGCTGAAGACGATGTGTTTGGTGCTCCCACCTCTGATACAAACGGCAACGTCCCCGTCAACACTGTCGCTCGTCGAATCATCAACAACCTGCGTGCTCCGGCTGGGTACAACGGTTTTGCCCCGCGACCAGACCGTGTGAATCAGATCCCAACCGCCGCCAACGCTCAAGGACTCTACCCACCAACTGCTCTCATCTTTGTGGCAAAGTAAGTCTAAAAAATGCTACCCTGTACAAGCTGGTGCTAATTTGTTTTAGCCTCTCCAAGTACCGCTCTGAGGACCAGCTTGAAGTTGCCTGTCATCAGACGTTTGATACGTACGGCCCAAATCACGTCAAGATCCGACGTGACCGAAACCAGCATCCGTTCGCGTTCATCCAGTACCATGTGAGTACAATAAGTGAACACCATATCATCCACGCTGTTAACTGTTGCGACAGAAAGACGAAGATGCCACCGCGGCTGTCTCAGGAGCTTATGGTCTAATCATAGACGGGAGAAAGATTCGGATCGAACAGGCCAAGGCAGAACGTAAGTCCACAGCCGCACATACTTGCATCGATTGGAAGCTGACCACAACTCAAGGCTCTGTAATTCTCAGCAAGACTGATGGTACCATGATCACCGAGGCGGAAACTCGTGGAATTCTCGAACGCTACGGACCTCTCGAGCTTGTCGCCCCGACCAATATGGCCAATCGACGCCACGGTGGCTCAGGTTATGGCATGTATGTCAAGTTTGCGTTCTACCTCGACTGTCGTGACGCTCTCAAGGTATTTCCCCAAACATTCTGCTTGACGAGTAGCCCTCTGACCCAGGAGCAGCTCTTTCAGAATCACACCACTGGCTACCAGCTTTACATGGCTCCTTCCCTTGAACCTCGCTTCCGCGTCGGAGCTGACGGTGCCACTGTCATTGGTGGCTTCGCAAACCCTCGCTCTATCATTGATCAGAAGTCCATTTATGTTGGAAACCTGCCAGAGGGGACGACCCGTGCTCACCTTGAGGAGCTCTTTGCCGAGTTTGGAGAGATTGTCCAGGTCAACGTCATCAAGAAGACTTATGGTGAGTTCTGTCATTGCCAAAGCCACCACCGCTTTCAGTATCCTCCTAACGCACAAACCAGAGAACGATGCTGTGAACATCTTCGCTTTCATCGAATTCGCCACTTCCCACGCGGCCGACCGTGCTGCTAGTGCCGAAGTAAGTCTTTCACCCCTTCCAGCTCACACCACAAGCTAACAATATCCCTCACAGCGTTTCTTGCACGGCCTCAAGCTTCGTGTGGAGCAGAAGGAGTACTCTGCACGCCGCCCTTCCGGTCGCCTCATGGCTCCAAATGCGCGAATCCAGCAACAGAACAACGGTCCAAGACGCGGATATGGCAACCCCAATACCGGTTATCCAGTCCAGCAGAATAACATGAACTACAATGTCGGTGGTACCCCAGAAGTCTACAACGGCGGCCACGGTCAAAGCGTCGGTGTTCATGGCATGCCAGCTCACCAGATGACTCCACCTGCGACCATCCAGTACAACCATCAGGGAATCCCGCAGCCCATGTATGGAACTCCACAACAGCAGACCTCCGCCTACGGATTTGGCACCATGACCCCTCCAAGCTACTCGAACATGACCTACGGCAACATGAGCCACATGCTCCCAGCTGGAATCTTCTCCCCCACTCCCACTCACATGGATCACGATCAAGTCCATCATGGCTTCGCTGGTCATTCCAATGCTCCTCCTCCCCCACAGATCTACCAGTCTCCAAGCGGCGGCTACGTTGGACATCCCATCGCGACCATCCCAGAGACCCATGAAGAAGGAGAATACTAGCAATAAGGAAGGCGTTTGAGGCGTTTGAGGCGAACAGAATCCACATGTGCACCACAGAGCATGGAATATGGAACATGAACATACGTCTCTCACATTACTATTGACAGAGCACAAACACACATTCACATCCACATCAACATCATAAGCAAGACACAGAGACACATACATGGCTGAGTGCATTGAAATGGGCTGGATAGGCTTGATATGGGCTGGAGAAATGGGGCTTGAAATGGGCTGAAAACTCTCACACAATTGTGAGATAAACATGAAATAGAGCTGAGCATAATAATGAATTCTCCACTCTTCTAGCATACGATTCCCTGACGTCATCGTCGTCGTTGTCTCGCTGTCGTTCGCCCGTATCATCCAACGCGTCGTCCGCACACCTCGTACGGCCTGTTTTTCGATTCGGATTCTACGTTATGCTCGACGTCCTCGCCGCCGATGTCGCGATGTCGTTCGCCCGTGCGATCGACCGCGTCTCCCGACCAGATTGTGCGGCCTGTTTTTCAATTCTGAGCCTGTCTTGTCCATGACGGCCTCGGCGCCGATGTCTCGGCGTCGCCTCCCCGTGCCATATCTTATGCACCTAGTGTCCAGCCTATTTTCAAAAATCTCTTGCTCGTTCGCCAGGGCCCGCGCCCGCGGACGCCGTGCACGACGGTGCGGATGGGGCGCGATCGAACGTCAATCTCTCCGTGTACGCGAACGGGACAAACGGACGGCCTCGTTTTCTGGATTGTGGCTCGTTCGGAACAGGGTGAACGTCAGAGTCAAGAAGCTGTTTGTCCCCGGATGATAAGGGCGGGTGGCTCTATAACAATGGGCAAGACGAGCTGGAATAAAAGTGAAGCGCATGTCATTGTGATTCATTCAGGAGGTACTCTCATTCATCATATGGGGGCGCGAATCACGCTTGGACCTCAGCCGGAGCCTGCGGAGGCGTCTGCGGTGGATTTCCAGCCTGGTTTCCCTGCAAACTTTCCAACAATTCCTCCGACATACCGTCCAGCTCGTCCTCCTTGAGTCCAGTCGCAATCGCCACGAGCTTTCTGTGTTTGCCGACCTTTTCGCTTGCACCCGCATCACTCATCAGTTTCGCAATATCCTTGACCCACTGTCGGCGAACATTCTGTTGGTTGTTGAGCTCAATCGCCCATGGCACGACCGCACGAATCTCATCGGGTGAGAGTGTTGACGTGTTGGGGAAACGGAAGGCTTCGGGGCTCGTTTGCTGGTCTTGCTGGAACACTTCATTCTGGAGGGTGGCGTGTTCTTTCTGTTCGAGGAGAGACTCCACCTCGCGCAGACATGCCTCATATTCGTGTCTCAGCGTGGGAATCTTGGATACATCCTCGACCTTCGCCATCAGTGCAAAGGTCTCTTGTCGAATCTTATGTCGCTGGTTCTCGAGCTCGTTCAGTGCGTGTTTGGCTTCTGAAATTTCTGTGTCCTTCTCTGACATCTGCAAATCGTACATATCGGCTAGTTTGAAGCTGCCGGAGTCTATGAGAGGGACGATCTTATCAAGCACCAATGACGCAGCGCGGGACAATGTTTCTTTCTGTCGTTTGCGGCGTGATTGTTTCGACGAGAAAGACTCTCCAGCCCGTGGGGGAGACGATCCTGGCTGTTGGAGGCTTTCCTTTTTCTCTCGAAGAGCTCTGAGGTACTCGTTGGCAGTTTCACCCTTCAGATTTGGTATGTCCCCTGCTTCCGGACAATGATTGAGGAGGAATGTCGCAACTTTGACGCATCCGTTGCGGATAGCACATAGTGCTGCAGTGTCGTGATTGTGGTCAACGGAGGTGAGGAGCGCTTGAACGTAGTTTGAGCCCATCTCGTGCATTTTGTTTATCAAGACCTCGCAATAGTACCGAGCACAACTCCATTTGCCCCGAGAGCGCGCTGACTCGGCGATATGATGGAAGACAGTGGCGCCATAAGCATCGCGCTCCACGATCGTTCCAGCCAAAGCCTGCACGATTTTTGGGAAGGTCTTCTTATCATAATTGTTGGTGAACAAAACAGCCCGGATCAAGGGAGTCTCAAGTGAGCTCTTATTTTGAGCAGCAGGATTTGCACCGCGTGCGAGGAGATCTCGTGCAACAGCGACATCACCCATGGCGCAAGCCCAGTGCAGAGCATTGTTACCCAGGTTGTCGATAGGCCTGTCAACATCGAAGTTTGCGGGCGGTTCTGGAGGTAGGATGTTGGAGGCGGCCGGGTCATCGCCAGCGGTCACAAAATAATCCAGCAACTCGTCGCCATACAGAGTATGTTCAAGGTCTGATGCAGTAGGAGCGATTTCTTCAAAATCTCGCTTTCGCTTTCTCGAAGCTGTTGAATTTTGGGAAAGCGGAAGAAAGTCGTCTTCTGCCATGAATGAAGCGGTCTCCGGGGAGTGTTCTCGACTTTCTGTCCCATTGAAATGTACGCTGGCACTTTCGTAGCCGTCCACGGGTGGGTAATGTTGGGCTATGAGGAGTTAGCAAATGTTTCTGGCGGCAGAACATAGCTGACTTACTTGGCTGCGACGGTACTTTTCGTGGGGCGACAGGCTGCTTCGGCTGCTTTGGACGATTCGATGCGGCTGTGGTATGCTTGGGAGCAGGAGGCGGGCTGCGATCCCCGGGGACGAAGTCGAATATTTTGGCAGTGCGATCAAGAACACCATGTTTCTCAGCCAGCGATCGGCCTTCATTCAGAGGGACCCATGTGCCTTGATATTTTCCATATCCGCCTTGAATCTTCTCGTGGACGCCCTTTTGCACCTCACGTTCTAGGATTCTTGTCCTCGCTGGCTTGTCAAACCCGGCAATCTTCAGAATGTGTGTAGCGTTGACCCAGTTGTCAGACCGACGGCGCATAACATGGTCGCCGCCGACCTTGAGCTCATAGACGGGGACCTGCAGTCACATGTCAGTCTACGTCCAGGCAGACAAAGAAGACTTTAGGAAGGGTTCATACATTGCTGTACGTCGCAGAGTAGATCTCCCTGTCTGCCATTTTCGACTTGTTTGCAGCCGAATGGAAAAGGGGCAGTAAGAAGGACAAGAAGAAGAATGCGTATTAGGTAGACATTGCCTCAGGGAACTTATCAAGCGCCGCGGAGCGTATCTGTCGTTCAACTGCCTGCGCCCTGAGCCTCCCTCAGTGCGAAAGGGGTCCACAGCTGCATCTGCTTTGAGGGAGACGCGACAAGGGGGAGCCAGAAATTCACACGCGTTACGCGCAATGTTGGCGGAGATGGCGGGGTGAATCAGGCAGCCAATCATAGGACAGTTGCCAAGATATGACGTCTGGCTTAGTCACGCTCCAGATGTGGGATTCTTCCCGAGGCTTCTCCGCAACCGATGCGGCTGCCTTTGAAATCAAGACAATATCAGATGAGGCGAAACAATGCTCTTTTTACTCGCGCCATCGGATCCGTGAGGGAAAACTTTCGCAGTATCTCCATTGAATGGATTGACGGGACAGGGAGGAGTATCTACCGTGCCCAATCGAGGCTCTATACACTTTTCAACGTCATCTTGTCTTCGATGTTCTTCTGCTGCTGACAATTTCAAGGTCAATCGGTTCAGATAAATATACCGAGCTCTTCTCTCTCTTGAGGTACGCCCTCCATTCCGAGAGCATATCTGATCTGATTAAGACGTTGACTCAGAGAGAAAGAACTCGCGACTGACATTTTTCTTTATGCAAGCTGCCACTTCATTCAGAACCATCAAGGCATCTTCCTCGGTTCTGAGGAACCTGTCACACGCTGCTCCATTCACTCGATCTGTCGTCTCTCCCGCTCCTCGTTTCTTCAGCTCCAACATTCCTAGAGCTGTCAATATGACGACTGGCACTTTCAAATACATCGACCCCTCATCGTATGTCGACAGCGACGTTCCTTTCGTCAAGCCGTGGGGCAAGGTTGATGGCCCCGGCTACTCGTTTAAATTGACCGATCGCGAACGGCCGGTGGAAAACATCCGCGGACAAGAATCGAAGTTTTCTGTCGACACCTCTGGTTTCGCTGTATACAATTCTCCTGCGCAAGAGAAGGCTTTCACAGACGACGCAAAGGTCCGAGAAAGTTATTATGCTGAAGTAGAGGCTTTGCTGCGGGAAAAGTTGCCTGGAGTCAAGAAGGTGGTGTTCTTCGATCATACTATCAGAAGAAGAGAGAAGGCTTCCCCTCGCCAACCTGTGCAGCAAGTGCATGTCGACCAGACACCGAACGCAGCCGCGGTTCGGGTGCGCAGACATTTACCTGCAGAGGAGGCAGAGGAGCTGCTGAAGGGACGCTACCAGATTATCAATATCTGGCGACCGATAGCAAACCCGGCGTCCGACTTTCCTCTTGCGGTCGTTGATTACCGTACAACTGAGCCCTCCGACATGATCAAGGTCGACCTCCTCTACCCGAAAAGGGAAGCCAATGGATTTCATGACGATGACGACCGGGGTAAGGAAGTTCTTCCCGACCCGACTTCGGCTTCATCCACCGTCGGGTACGAGGTCAAGGGTGAGACGTTCGCGGTGCGGCCGAACGATAAGCACCGGTTCTTGTACATGAAGGACATGACGCCCGAGGAGGTCATGTTCATCAAGTGTTTTGACTCGGCCAGCGAAGTCAACGGCGGCAAGAAAGGCATCGCAGGGTACACGCCACACACGGCCTTTGTTGATCCACAGACACCCTCAGACGCTCCAGGGAGACAGAGTATAGAAGTGAGATCACTTGTCTTTTACGAATAAAGTGGTTAGCGTACACCATATACACGAGTGACACATATAATTGCATGTTAAAGTGGTATGGCATGAGGAGGTTTTAGTTAGCGAGTCTCTTCAATAGCGAAAAAAATTATTTAAGTATTATCGAGTACAACTTCTTGTTCCGACAATATATTACAAACCTTCAGCTTCTCCGAGCAGTTTCATCTGAAGACAGCTGTGCTACTCCTCATCATCAAGCCTCAATACGACCTTTCCTCTCGTCCGGCCACTGCCCAAGCGTTCAAACGCTTTCTCAAACTTGTCCAGCTTGAACACGCTATCCACCACGGCCCTGACTTTGCCCTGTTCCGCCAGCTCGGTGATCTTGCCCAGCTGCTCCCCAGAGGGGTGCATGACGAAGAACTTCCCCGTGACGCTCTCGTCAACGCCTTTGGGACGATCCAGGACAAACCTCCACTGCATGTCCGCTGGGGGCACGATGGTCAGGAGCTGTCCGCCTCGCTTGACTGCGTGCCACGCTTGCTCGAGCGAGGAGAGGCCGATGCAGTCGAAGACGAAATCCACCTTGCGTGCAGCCGGGTCTTCCTCGGCCCAAGAGCGGATGTTCGTGGTGCGGTAGTCGAGGACTTCGTCTGCGCCGAGAGAGCGGACGAAGTCGAGGTTGTTGGGCCCCGTGGTGCCGACCACATAGAGGTTGATGAGTTTGGCGAGCTGGACGGCCCAGATCCCGACGCCGCCAGAGGCATTGGTGATGAGGATGCGCTGTTGTTGCCGGGTGGGCTCCCTTGCGGAGTCGGAGGCCGGAGGGGCGAGTTCGAATTGCTCGAACAATGCTTGCCACGCGGTCAAGGCGCCGACCGGCATGGTGGCTGCTTCATTGATGGACAAGTTTCTTGGACGAAGCGCGAGCTCACTATCGTCAGAAAGGGAATACTCCCTTGCAGCCCCTGCCTGTGGGTAAGTGACGCGCCCGTAGACCTCGTCTCCTGGCTTGAATTTTGAGCTCGAGGATGGAGATTCCACCACCTGCGCGACAAATTCCACGCCGGGCGTTGAAATGGTAAGCTCTTCCGGGCGAGGCCACAGGAGTTCGCCTGCTGTGAGGGCCGCGGCGTGTGGCTTGACGAGGTACTGGGTTGAGGACGGACTCGGAAGAGGGGTTGAGGCGATGGCTAGGGTCTGTTTCTTCTGGTTGTGCAACAGCGCACGCATTGTGCTAGGTAGTCTGGATGCAGACATTGTTCGGTCGTTGAAGGGGGTTGCAGTGTGCTGTCTCTCAAGAGGCTTTTGTACCGATCTGCTCAAACGTGGTCATTGCTTCACAACGAAGGGACTCCCACCTTTTATACAAAGATTCATAGACTTTGCTCTCCGACCTTCGGATTCATGCTGCAGGACATCATCCACCGAATAGAAGCCCTTGCCACCGGCGGTATTCGTTCACTTGGGTGACTCCTCCCTCTCGTATTTCCTGGATTGTGAAGGGATATCACTCAGTTCACACCATTTTCTTCTCGGCCTTCTCGCTGAATAGGATGCCGTCGTCGCTCCAAGCTCGCAACAGCCTCCCCAGGGACGGGCTTGGCCTCCTGGGCTTGATGACATGTGTGACTTCCTTTCTGGTACAAGGTAACTCGCAGTGGCTGGAGTCTATTCTGTGGCACGCTCAGAAGCCAATGGTATCGCAAGATTCTCTTCCTCTTCAAGACAAGCCGGGAGAAGCAACGAATGCATTAGTAAGTTGTCGGGGAGTTGGATTGGGCGGTGGGTTGCTTGGGACGAGGGGAGAAGCCTTAGGCACTTGGCGCAGTCGGCGAGTTGCATGGCGGGATGCAGCTTCGGCTTCGGCAGCTTGCAACACTTCCGCGGGGATTTTTCTGACTCATTCACACTCGTGCTAACATCGGCAAGGCAGTTGTGAAGAGCTACCCAGGTGAGTGAGCGGTGGTAAGGTGACATTGACCCTATGCTTGTAGCTGAAGCCATATCTCGTGCTCCACAAAGGAACTCACTCTCTCAGGAGATTAGGCAGCAACAACGTTTGATCCAATATACCACCGAATATCAATCATACTCATTACAGGATGAAGACGAATGCGTCCTCTACACTCCCTTCTCCTCTAGACGCCTCCCTCAAAGGGCACAACTTCTTCCTTCGACATGCCTCTCGTTCTTCAGCCTGCCGACGAGGCCGATGCCCCTCGCGTCGTTGAGATCGAACGTCTCGCCTATGCTTCCAACCCCCTCAACCCTGTCCTGTTTCCAGGACCGTTTCCGCCGGAAGCAAAGAACGAGCGTGCGGAAGGGCTCATCAAGCAATTCCATGAAGATCCAACTGTCCGATGGGTGAAGGCGATAGATACCGAGACTGGTGAGATCGCTGCATTTGCAAAGTGGAACATCATCAAGGAGCCCAGAGAGCCGGCTCGGAGCCGACAGTTTGGCCCTGGATGCAACGTTGAGGCATGTGAGGAGTTCTTCGGGGGAATTCATAGAAAGCGAAATGAACTGATGGGAGGGAAGGCATACTGCTGTAAGTTGAATCGTCACAGGCTCGGCAGGCTTGCAGCCTTTCACTGAGAGGACAAAACCAGTACTCGACCTTCTCCAGACGGATCCAAAATACCAGGGACGTGGTGCAGGAGGAATGCTGATCAGATGGGGGCTTGATGTCGCCGACGAACTCCACCTTCCAGCCTACCTTGAATCGTCCCCTGCCGCCCACAACTTGTATCAGAAATTCGGCTTCCGAGATATTGACAAATTCACACTAAATCCAAAATGGAACTACGGATCGGCAGACGCGACGATTTCATTTATGCTCAGGGACGCGAAATAATGGCTTGTCTTTCGCTAAGGGGGAGCAAAGCAGCGTGGGCTTCAATACTGGGGGATTTGCCAAGACTACCGCTTCAGTGAGACAAAGGCTTATTCATGCCCACTCAAATGGGTATGCCGTTGGCGAGCGGAATGCTGGTAAGAAAGGTGCTGTGGCAACTTCCTGATTCCATCCGCGATATTCACCTTCTTGATCGGGACCGATTCTCCGGGGGGCGGCGGTTCTGAGCAAACGGCGAAACAGCCTGTTTTGCTGCCTCGATAGGATGTCTCGGTCTCATCTCAATCTAGGGAAATGGCGAGTAAGGGGAGCAAAGGTAGGTGGCAAGGCTCAACCGCATCTTGCAGCATTGTCGGCTAAATGCTGCTGCTGAATAAGGCTTCTTATATAAGATAGGTCAGCCTAGGGGTCTCGACCGCCAGTACTTAGCGGCTCACCTGCTACCTGAATTCATCCATGCCCCGATGCACTGTCGTCGTCCGGTTCTGACGCTTGACCGAAAATCTCCCTGCCCACAAAGAAGTTGTCGTTACCAATGTTCGTCGCACCGAACTGATGATTCAACATGGGGGGAAGCTTGCCCTTTCAGCAGCATCCTCAATCAGACAAGTGCAACCTTTGTCATAGACGCATGGATCGAGATGGGAGATCGTTACTGAATTTTCTCATTTCTGTTTTTATATCTACCCCCGAGTTGCTACAGATGAAGTGCCGCTTGAATACGTCCCTAAATCATGTGCATGAATACTTCAAAAAATGCCCTGTTCTCCCGTCGTTTGATGAGCTCTAGGCATTCCACAAAGAACTCCTCGATCAATAAGACGACATTGCAAGATGGCGATTTGTGCAAAGGGGAGAGGCGGATACAACTGACGGAATCAACGAGCCGGGAGACTTTGTCCCGGGGATCAGTTTTGGTTCTCCTCGACATCGAATATGTCTGAAGTTCGATGAGATATCGTCAGGGCAAAAGGAGAGATGTCGTCAGCTCCTCGACCATGGTACAAATGAAGTCGCTCCCTGTCCACGACGAAAACTTCCAGCAGAAACTCCAGCACAGACTATTCTCATGATCCGCGAGGAGACGATGGCTGAAACGTCCACAAACTCAGCCGAGACGAAAATCATTCGTCACCCGACCCGCCGCAGAAACCAGCGATATTTCGAGTCTTAGCGAACAGGGTTCCATCAATGCTATGCCGTCGACGCACTCGCGGGGTGGAGAGCATTCGAAGCAATGCATGACGGAAAAAGTTCACGCCGTTACCCCGAACAATCATCGGCCGAGAGCAGGGACGTTACGGTCCTCAGAAAGACATGCGTACGCGACTCGGGTCATCGTGGAGCTGCGCAAGGCGAGACGTGAGATTTGACACAAGGGTTCATCGAAGTGTCAGCGGTGGCGGTGGCGGTGGGCGGCGATCCAAAATGAAGGGAGAAGAGAGGCATCCGCACTTTGCAATGCGGAATGCCATATCTCAATGTCTTGGTCATCTATGTAGGTGATCACAATACTCTGTCCCTCTGTGCTCCGTGGTTAGTATCAATTACGCCTCTTGAGCACAAAATCTGGAAGATTGTCGAGGATGATCCCAGAGACAAGGCTGAGCAGCCCCCTTTATGCCTACATGTATACATGTCTTTCCACTTCCCCACGACCACACTCTGTTCTACATTAAGCCCGTTATTGCAGCTATCGGTAGCCCCTTTAGGAAATATCAACGACAAGGAAGTGGGGGAAATTCTTTCTTTACAGTTAAAACATCTCCCTGGCTAATGATGGATGTACCGAGTACTTCCGTTGCCTCCTCCAGAGTCGACTGTACCCGCACAGTTGTATTGTATTGGAACAAAGAGATGGCAAAAGACACCAAATGCCCCCTTTCTTGGAGACGCGCACGACTCACTCGTTATAACCACTGCTTCAGCATTATACTGAAACAATATCCCATCTCCACTCATTTCGCGTCGCGTCGCGTCGTGTCATGCTTGCCCCAGGTTCTGTGATCCCGCGGTATCTATGACCTGTCCAATCCCGTCCTTGTCGTGGTGGATGACCTCAACCTCCACAAGCTGGCTGTCAAGGTGCCAGTAGTCCTCGAGAAACTCCCTCGCCCTGCGAAACGCCGCGATTTTGAGCTTCCGTTCTTCCTCGCTGATCCACGAGTCCGGAAACTGTGTCCAGCCGTGCACCACGCCCTTGACTTCCTCGACGATCAGATCGTCCCCGCGGCCCTCGTCCCGGACCTTCTGGATCCAGGTCAGGCTCTGCGCGTTCAGCGAGTCGAACTGGGGCAGCACCAGCAGCATCTTGGCTTTGGGGTGGAGCCCGAAATTCTCCCCGTCCTTCGCTCGGATGTCTGCGAGGCCGGGGCTCGCCCGGGGATGATCCCTCTTCTCCGGAGGCAGATACGTAGGCATCAATTCCTTCTCGATCTTCCAGCGCTCGACAAATCCAGTAGGGGGATCCAGACCCTCCGGCCTTGGCCTCTCGTGCGGCAAAAGCCGGGCGTCCAAGCTCGGATAGAACAGCAGAACTGGAATCTCGTTTGCCCAGTCCCACGGCAACGGACTCACCCAGTCAGTTTCGAATGTCGGGTCATCCTTGATACTGAGGGCCAGGTTCAGAGCGATGTTTCCTCCGGAGCTGAATCCTGAAAGGGCGATCTTGTGCTCGTCCAGTTCGACGGGTTTTCGTCCTTGTTTCAGCATCTCCCACATCTATGAAACGACATTAGCTTTACCCCGCAATTTCATGCAAATTAAGCGAATAACCCATCCCGACTTGACACCATCGTTCAGAGACAAAGGGGCGACTTACTATCCCTTCCCTAAGCGGCTTGAACGCTCTATTGCTTGCGTCGATCACGGCAAGTACCACGTCCTCTGCATCAAGATTGGCCGCAGGAAATTCCGCATACGGACCGAGCCGGTAGTCTACCGAGATGACGATGCAGTTCAGCTCACGGCACATCCGGGCACAGAAGGGAGCTTGCTCCTGGCATGACCCGAGGATGAAGCTGCCGCCATGGAAATCGATCAGGACGGGCAGTTTGGCGTCGTGGTCTTCGTCGATCCCTATCGGTCGAAGAGCGTCCTTCAGATGCGCCCCGGCAGCGTTCTTGTGGTGGTGAAACAGATGGCGGTGACGGTGCTTGCGGACGGGCGGGACCCAGACATAGACGGGAATCAGATGCTTGCCTCGCGAGGGGATGTCGAAGACGATGGGCTGCGGACCCTCGGAAGTGGTGAAGTTGAGGACAAAGTCCGGGACGAGGCGAGGGATGCTGACGAGGGCCTTGCGCCATGAGATGCCAAAGGGCTGCGTGAACATGGCTTCAGCAGGGTTCTTGTCATCGGTGTACTTGTGCTTCATGAGATATGGAGGGGGCTGGTGTAGCTAGCTTTCCGGAGGAGGGCGGAGCAGACTCGGCGGCATCAGTGTCCTTGTGGAGGCCGAGCTGGATTGTTATTGACTCTCTGAGTTCATGGCACAGTCCTGCAGCTATCCTCGAAGGCTGAGCTGGAGGCTGGAAGGCCGAGCAGTCAGTTGGTGGGTTGAGCACGTTGAGTTGGTCATTTGGTCGCTGATATGGAACTGGCAGAGGCTGTGCTGGCAGTCCGTCAGCCCTAAGCTCTGATTGGCTGCATGATGCTTATATAAGGAAAGTCTAAAGTGCGTCACCGAGTCGCCGCTTTAAGCGTCACGTCAACGTTGTCTCCTCGAATTCCACCCGCGACGCGTTCTTTGCTGTCAATTCTATGTTGGAACCATGCGAGATTGTTTGCAAGGTTTCCAGATTGAGCAGCAGCCAGTAAGCGGATACGAAAGCCTCCCCAGTATCGCCCCGGTTGGGCGAACGATCCCGCGATCTCCCTCTTCCGTCACCCCAGGGTCCTCGCATCACATCATCCTCGTCTGGTTGGCTCGCCTAATGCAATGGGGGGGGGGGGTCTCGAATGTCGGCAAGATCGTCGCTGAGGACAAGCCGGGGAAGCCTTCGGCCTCTCATGGATACAAGTGCGGGAGGGAAAGGTGGACATGTATATCACGGACGGGATATTGCTACTGCGGAATGTCGTAGCGGATTGTGAGACAGCAATGTTTAGTGGCAACCTCCATCCTCCAGATTGGCGCTGGTATACCAAATACTGATTCGCCAGAAGGAAGACGCCCCCGTCTCGCGATCCATCAAGCCATCAGAGTCCCACCATTCACAGCCAAGCAGACGCCTGTCATCCATCTGGCCCTTTCTTCGCAAAAGAAAGCGGCCGCATACGCCATCTCTTCTGCCTCACCAAGTCGTGATCCCGCAGGAGTCATGGCCAACATTGGCTCGAGGCTGTCTCGCGTCGCGCCCGTCAATCCATTAAATGCATCGGTGCTCGTGGCTCCAGGGCAGATAGCGTTGACAGTACATTGATACTCTCGACCTAGTTCACTTTGCGGAGGTTTAACCATCAGCCACCGAACCGCCGCAAGGGAGACTATCACCCTCCAAGAAACAACTACACAAGTGTGGGTGGAAAGATCGAATATACTTACACGGCCCAGCATCGAGTAAAACTCTCAATCATGCTTTTCGTCCCGTTATAAATGCTCGCCCCTGGATACGGCTGTCTCGCTCCGCTGGAGCTCAGGTTGACAATCCTGCTTGGCGTTGCCAGATGCGGCAATACAGCTTGGGTCAAGAGCAGCGTCCCGCGGCCGTTCAAGTTGACCTGCGCATCCCACTCCTCGACGGTGACGTCCTTGAGGGGGGTCATTTTCGCGATGCCGGCGTTGTTCACCAGGATGTCGACTTTGCGGCCATTTGTGCGCTTGACAGCTTCGTCGACGAGGTGTTTTGGGCCGTCCAGCGTTGACAGGTCCGACTCGACGGCAAAGCACTCGCTGACATGATTCCCACCGGTGGCTCGGAGCTTCTCCAAAGTGGACTCGGCTTCTTGTTGAAGTGAAGCGTACGGATAGTTTGTGACCACGAGGGCGCCCCTGTACGAAGGGCACTTGTCAGCTGAGGCTCGTTGGAGATAGGGGCGCACATGAACGACAGAATGGATAGATCCAGCCCGTCCAACCGCTCATACCTAGAAGCAAGCTCAATCGCTATAGCCGCGCCAATGCCTTTGGAACTCCCGCTCACAATGGCCAACTTCCCATCCAGAGTCTGCGGTTTCTGCGCCATCTAATGATTCCGAGTGAGAATATGGTGAATTTAGCTGACCGGAGGCTTCTTCGAGATGATAGACCCGTGGCAAGAAGAGAACCCAGGTCCTACACGAGTCACACGCACAGACGGCATTCCTCCTATCCAGCACGGGTACGCACATACATACATATGCCGTCAGTTGTGCTGCCGCTGCGACGTGCATATGCGTTGTGCCCGTCACATCCAACCGGGTCAACTTCCGCCATCTGCGCATGCATATTTCCACCTAGGAAGGTCATTAGGCTCACTGGGCAGATGGTCCCGCGCCAACGCACCGTTTGAATGCCAACCGGCCTGGTTCGGTTCGAGGAAGGAAGATGGCCGCTTGAGCAGCAGCAATAATAAAGCGAGTCCCCATCTTTCCTCTCCGCACCCGCTTTTGTGCGTGTGCTCCTCCGGTGATGCGGGGCCTCCTGCACCTTTTGTCGTGTTGGACCCCCATTGGGCCCTTTCCCGGTCAATCTGCACACATGCATCCTGCGCATGTTGTGTGCCGCCCGTTTGAGATTGTGGCTGTGATGGCGGCGGCAACCTACAGATCTGCCCTCAATCCTGACTGCCGGCATTGTCAGGCGAGGGCGACTTGGAGGGGGTTCCATCCTTCGCTTAGCGACGAGAACCGTTGATGCGGTTGCCCTCCTGGTGGCTTGGGATCAGACTCAGGCCGTGTACCTCTGGTCTAATAATGGACTCGTAACTATCTCGGCTACCACATCCCTATCACCTACAAGCAGGCACTGACGGATATCCTTACGACATATCGCCCGTCGTCCTCCTGATTTACCCCACTGCTTCGCTCAGAGAATCCCCAGAGTTGGCTCAAGCCAATCTTAGATTGGTATGATCTATAGACATTTTTTGTATGGTTTGGCTATACAAACCCTAGGTAGGTTGTACTAGATTCGTAGATGCCGATATTGGTGCCTATTTGCTCGATACTTTGGCGCCCATTGACTCAACCAACCACGCCAACCCACCGGACTAAAGTTGATACAGCCAGCTTGGCGCTTGCGGGTTAAACCATAGTCATGGTGCAGTGTCGTGGAGCAAGCCTCGTCCACTGAGGTGCACCTAGAGTGAAAGTAAGGCGTAACAAAATCAAGGATCAAGTGCCCTTCGTCGGCCTGACTACATTCAAGAACGTGCATGGTTTCGGAGATTGAGATACTCCTTCCGCACGGAAAGAATACACTGAAGGCTCAATCAGGACAACCACAGGCGCGGCAGTCCCTCTCGTCAATCTGTCAGCCTCGCCAGCTTCTACGAGCCAGGTATGTGCATACAACGGTACAGATCCAGTCACTCCGGCTCCTCCCTCAGTCACCCCGAATTCTGCCTGCTCTGTACAGTGTCTAAGGACCCGATGAAGCTTGACTGGCTGACCCCTGAAGGTCATGTTTGCCAGGGTTTGGCCCTCGAGACGCGCGCTGGTGACCTGAGCAGCTAGCACATCCTTCTCCTGAGCTTTATAAGTTTTCTGGATGTCCCATTCGTTAATGCGACTTGTATACATCCGTTTGCTAAGGAAAAGTTCATAATCAGTCACGGTAGACAGCTTTCGCGTAATAAACCTAAGGATGGATGCAAATACGTTGCTCTAAAACCAAACTCAGTCTCCATGGTTTGTTGCACTTCTTTGAGTGTCCGGTCTTCGACGAGGTACAGGCGAGTAATTGCGGCTCGACGGCGGTCCTATTCTGCCGATGATTGTGGATAAGCAGCCAAGCTCATTTTGCAGAAGGCCGATGCCCTTTTTGGCTGGCTGATACGCTCCTACTTGTAGTCGGTTGTTGCAATTGTGGCTCGGTGCCGCCACGTGATGAGGCACAAATATTCTAGCCACGAATTGAAGCAATCTTACTGATGGCAATAAAGTTCATCGAAGGGCGAGAAAGGAGCCCACTCAAAAATCAACACCTAAAGTCTATCATAACAGCCATGTTGGCTTGCCACTGAGTGAGCACTGGGCAATTCTTACCATTATTAATCCACCTAGCTGTTGTCGAATCTAACGTATCTTACACTCTCCTTCTTACTGGCCCCTTTCTTCCCCTCACTTTGCGCTGCTGAGGTGGTGTGACATTATTGATTCAATTTTAATGCCACATTCTTGACGCCCGGGTAAGCTGGGCAGGAAAAAGTAGTGTAGTTTCTGTGCAGGCTACTAGGCGAAGCATATGCACCCCACTTGCCACCAGTGTCCATTGCCAGCGCAGTTCACACCTGTTCTTCCCTAGCAAGACGAAGGTTCCAAATTACAATGCATGCTGCTAAATCAATGCCCCGGAGGCCTCCAGCTCAAGATCGCCCTAACCAAGAAAGGATGGCACTGAGTTGGACTGTGTCTAAGGAAACACAGGCGAGACTGGCTTGCTCCCCATCGACGAGATGATATGACGCAAACCCCCTGACACCTTACTCCAATAAAATGCAAAAGTACAGTGCATTAGGTCAGGCATCTTCAAGCCATTGCCGCAGAGGCTGAAAGGAGGCTTCACTTCAAGTCTCGTTCGTCAGCGGCTTGAAGATGCCTGACCTAATGCACTGTAATCTTGCATTTACGGAGTATAGTCTCAAGGTTTGCGTCGTATTATCATTTTCTTTGAGCCTCTCGCCGAACGCCCTACTATCAGGCTGACGCATCACAGGTTCTTCCCACCCGGCAACGCCCAACTTGCGTTCATCATGGCGTGATGGACCTACTCGTCTTGATTTGTAGTTTGACTCGGTTAGATTGTGAGATGGGTTCAATCGTCTCCTGCAATGAAATTTTGTCTTCTCTTGAATCTAGTTAGCTTCGCCTTGTCACAATCTTTCTCAGGCGCTACACCCGCATTATCAATTCTCCTATAATCACTTTTACGAGCATATCCTCCCATACACAAAAGTCCTTCCAGTAGGTTGTGGCGGATTCTGGTTGCCTGATGAGGAAGCACCCCTATGGTATAGCCTCATGAGATTTGCAAGGTAATTTAGTGTATACGGCGGTTGGGCTGTGTCAATCCATGAAGCAATTGGATATGTTATTCTAAATAGACGATTGAATCGTGTATTTAGTTCTTCAATATTTCCTGTGTAGGGTCAAGTCGTCCATCAACTCCCAGCATCAGCTTATTGTTTTGAAAGACAATCCGGTCACCCATTATCACCTGAAGCCGATCATGGCCAACCAGCTTTGCGAGCGATGCCAGACACTCCATCTCAGTCCGGAAAAATTCTCAATAAGGAGCAACAGATGGCTAGCAGCGGAGCCGGACATTGAATCGTTGCGACAATTGAACGAGCGATTTGCTCTCGGAACGCTGAGCGAAGTTGCAGAAAGAGCCGCGAATTGTCAACTTTGCCAACTTGTTCTCTATACGGTCCAAGACCCCGCACTGCATCTGGTGAACTCGGAAGTTAAGAGTGCAACTTGCCATCTCGTTTGGGAGATTGACGGCCGCTTCTCAGTCAGCTCGGACACCAGTCAAGAAAACCACTCCCGCCGATTGCGAGTGTGCTGGAATGATAGCAGGCTCAAGGAATATGAGGCTTACTTGGTGCTAGCAGCACCTTCGCAGTACGACCGTTCGGACATAGGTTACCGCAGCCTTTTGAATGGAGAGACCCAATTCTTCGGGAGACGCGTCGGCAGACAAGAGAACAAGCCAGTCCTGATCGGAGAGTTCTTGAAACTATGCGAAACGAGCCATCCTTTGTGCAAGGAGAGAAGTGCTATCGACCACGACTTCATCGAAACTCTGAAAGAGCCATATTTTGGGGTCATCGACATCCGAAAGGAAAACCTCGTCCCATTGCCGGTGAAGCAAAATGGTGGAACTTATTCGTTCAAGACGTACGCCACCGTTAGCTACGTCTGGGGTAGCAACGACTCTCACAAATATAGGACAACGATGACCAATGTCCAGGAGCGGCTCAAGCCTGGTGGCCTGTCCCAAATCCTCCAATCGCTTCCTAAGGCCCTCAAACAGACCATCAACCTCGTCTTTGGCAGGGGCATCAGGTACATATGGATAGACGCGCTATGTATCGTCCAGGACAGCAGCCACTCTTGGAATCTCAACGCCCGGGCTATGCATCTGATCTACGGGAACTCTTACCTTACCGTTTGTGCCGCGGATGGTAAGGATGCAGGGGCCGGATTGGTGGCCCTCAATCCGGACAACAACCATCCGCAGCGAATCGCTCAATGCGCCCCTCGGGTTCACCTGATCCTCCATCGGCCGCCTGAAGTCAGCATCGAGGCATCTCCATGGAATATGCGAGGATGGACCTTCCAAGAGCGGCTCCTCTCTAAACGTTCCGTGATATTCAGAGATGGGCGGATTTATTTCCAGTGTCGCTCTGCTTGCATATCAGAAGATATCTTTGCGGATCTTGGAGGGAGAGGCTGGTCGGTAGACATTGTGCGCTCTCCTCTTCAGAGGTTATCCGAACTGCAGCGCCGGGCTCTCTGGTTCTATGTCCACAGTGTCTCCCTCTATACGCTTCGGAGGCTATGGGAGCCTTTCGACATCCTTGCGGCATTCAACGGAATGTGTAAGTATATCGAATATACCATGAGTGCACCGTTTATCTTCGGACTTCCGAGCTCCCACTTCGACTTTGCGCTCCTGTGGGAGCCACTCGGACACTCGACTATGCTCAAAAAACCAAAACGGTCAAACGAGCAGAAGTACCTGGAAATGAAGTTCCCAAGCTGGTCATGGTGTGGATGGGAGTCGCCTGCTGGTGTCAAGTACAACTCCGCGATGGTAGACGGCTGCCTTCAAGATGTTCACTCGTGGCTCTTGAATCATACATGGATTGACTGGCATATCCGTGACGGCTATGGGACACTACGACGCATCTGGGACAATGCCTGGGCCAGGGAAGACAAGAGCACAGAGAAGAAGTGGAGAGGTTACCCTGGGAGAAGTGACGCGTCAGAAATCTCCGAGATAGATGGGATATCGACGGGTCAGGAAGATGCTGGTGTGTCGGAAGACGATGATCGTTCGACAGCCACTCTTTCGTCATATTCCAGCAGGCCTTCCAGTCCGGATTCCGTCACATCAAGTCGTAGAAACAGGGTGAACAGACTGATTGATCAACATGCGAGAGAGGCGACACCGCCAAGTCCGGAAGGTACAACAAGGCCTACGGTTCGTTTTCACGACAACAACAGCGACCCTAGTGTCCAGGATGACAGTAACGCCTATGGCCGGCGCTCTGATGGACCCGGGTGGTCACACTGCCGTGGCAAGAACCACACTAACTTTACACTGACCCTACCAGAAGATCCGTATCATGTCCGGAGAGCAACCAATTTCCCAACCCCCGGGCTTCACAGAGAATTTGCCGACCAGATCTTCCTTCAATTCTTCACCTGGTGGACCTCTTTCCATGTCGTGCCTGCAAGTGTGGAAAAAGACGACCTTCCACAAGGTGGTGACGATGCTGGGGAGCAATGCCGCTGCCATATCATTGACGAGCGTGGGGACAAGTGCGGATCCATCGTCGTTGACAAGGAATGGCTGGAAAGAAAGATGAGGGGTGAGATAGGAGATTCTACTGTGGGATGCGAGGAATGCAAGAAGTGCGAGAAGTGCGAGCAGGACGAGCAGGACGAGCAGGACGAGAGGGACGAGAGGGACGAGAGGGACGAGAGGGACGAGAGGGACGACACTACCGAGAGCCCCACTGGAGGAAACCAAGAGCCCGCACGAGTCCAGACGACCCGGTTCGACTTCATTGCTATTTCTGACGCTAAGGCGTTCACGGATATCGAATTTCCAGACTGGACGTACTACATTCCCAAGGAGAGGGACGAGTCCGAGTGGGATTTGTACTATGTGCTCCTTATCGAGCACCATCCAACTGAGGGCATCTATCGACGTGTTGCTCTCGGGAAAGTGTTCAAGGCAGCGTTCACTCGGTTTGATCGACAGTGGAAGGAGATCATTCTCGGCTAGGGTTTCGAGATTGGGACATTTTCGTTCTTGAGTTGGGTTCTCTCCTTCGTTATGCCTTCCATGACTATATGTGGTGAAAGAAATGACTATTAGTGCTCTCAACAAAGGGCAATGGGTGAAGGAAAGCCTAGCACGGCCAAGTATGCAGAAATTACTAGATTAGTGGCTCTGTCGAGCCTCGTGGACAGAGCACCTAACTTGTTATTGAAAGTTGAAAGCCCATCATCCATTCCTCCTCTTCTCACATACTAATATCGCTGGAAGTCTTTAGTCCCTGGAAGGGGCCTGTAAATGGGGATCTGTAAGGTTCCCAAAAGCGGGATTCCAACATATTGCAATTGCACCTGAGAAAGCCTAAATTCAAAGATTCAGAAGCCTGAGGGAGCCCAAAAGTATGACCCTATCAACCCTAATCATGGAGGACATCCGATAACCGACAGCACTCTCGGCGTATACCCAAAGTTCATGGATCTCGGAATAGAGTTTCGAGAGCTAAAACAGATGGCACAGAGCCGTCGCATCTCTATCGTTCCAAACTATCTGATTTCAGAGCACCGCTTCTAAACCGGTTGTTTCCATATGAGTTTAGTCTTCGCGCGAAACCCAACAACGTTGTGACGCCGGGTGAGGGACGTGTTCCAGGGTCGAAATCTGATTCCTCTCAGTGGCCAAGAGAACTGCAGACCATGCCTTGATCTCTGATCATCGAAAGGATGACCGTTTTAGGTTTCGTCCGATTTTAGGGGTAGAAGGGGTGTCACAGTTCACAATGATGCTTGCCATGTTGTCTGCGGCCGTGGAATCAACATGTCGTCGGTTGGCTCACCTCCAGAATGACAGGCCTTACTCACTCGTCATTGAAGTTTCCCTTCCTTCCAAGCACGCAACGCAGTGCGTTGTGATAGCTTGCTTCATCGAGACTGCGTCAAGTCTTCCTAGCTGTCAGAAACATGTAAGACCAGGAATCTTCATCAGAACCTGAATCTTGGAGACCCTTTTCCTTTTGATGGGAACCAGCGGGCTTTGGACTGTCTTGGAGAATAGACAGGGGCCACCAAGACTTTGCAGAGCCATCCCCAGGGTTTGAGGTACCGGAATCTTCAGGGTCGGACTTTTCTTTGTTGTTTGTCGGCGAGCCACGCCGCCACCACTTTCTCGGCTCAGGAGTCTTCGGCTGAAGGTCGCTTGTAGTGAATTTCCTCGCTCGCTTCTCCCATTTGCGGACATAGTGTTCCGCTACAGCGATTGTTTTCTTGTCTTCTGTGGCCTTCGCTTCCCTGAGCACGGATTGCGCGTACGATGAATCTGAGGGGTTCTCTCCCCTAGTATAGTGTGCATTCAGGAGCACCTGAAGTGCATCGGCGCGCTTTCGCTGGGTTGCTGCCTGAATGGGAAGCCATAGATAGGATGTCATCGGAACTAGTCTTTCAATGATTTCGACGGGTTGCTCGTTTTGAACGGCGGGCAATAGCTCTTCTCCAAGGTGATACGTTAGACTCCCGAAGCCGCCGGTTGTTGCGCCGTGATCCAAAAGAAAATTTATCAGCGGTACACATTGTGGACCGCCTTCGCAAGCCTTACTCAAAACCGTGGTTTGGTGGTCATCGAACATAAAGTCCACAACCTTGGGGGCGTAGGAGCAGATCAGTCTGAACATCTCGATGTCCAATTTTTCGGTGAGCGCCTCGACGATGTAGCCATTGTGGAAGTCGAATTTGGGATAAACCGAGTGCAGGTACTGAACGATGGACTGCTGACCATGCGAGATGGCCACAACAAGCAGCTCCGTTGTCTTCGGCGCGCCTTGTTGTGTGACATTCTTGAATGTTATAGGGTCGTCGCCGCTCTTGATATCATACTCGTCGAAGAGTTTCTGCAAGTCGGCGAGTCGGCCAGCCTTGCATGCCTCTACCATGGCTTCCTGGTGAGGAGGGATTTCGTTGTCTGGCAGTCGCTCTGGCTGAGGGGACAGAGGAGATTGTGACATTCTGGGCAATGGTGACTCGGAGGGAGTTTGCAGATTCCCCGGTGGAGAGGGAAATCTCTAGTGACCGTTATGTGAGCCGGGATTCTCAGGAACATGATTTCGTGATTTCGTTTCCCAACCACGAAATTGGTCTTACAACGATCGGCCAGGCCGCGGGCTGGCCACAATGTTAAACAGGGCTGATACGCCTCGGCGGCTGGAAGTTTGTCTCGTTATACGCCGGCCAAGATGTTACTTGTTATACTTCCAAGCGCTTGATGCAAATAAAGTTCTCCACCGGAGTCTAGGTCTAAATCTAGGTGCAGTAAAGGTATGGGTCAGAATGGGGACATCCTGGTGGTTAATAGGCTATCTCGGCCGAGGATTTATAGTACGGTAGAGTTAGGGGACAACATCCTATCCAATGAGCATGATCGAACTGCAACGTTTGCCTCAAACTCAAAGTCCCAGAGGACGTGACGAGATTTAAGCTATCAGGACTGAATGAGACCGCACTGTTCTGGCCCTCGAGCGTCTGGAGGCACGTCCCCGTCGTCGCGTCCCAGAGCCGGTAATGGTCGGCAGTGCAGGTGGCGTACCCTGACAGACGTATCGCCCGCTGTCCTGATTAGAGCTTTGGCCCCCAACTTCCAAGACATGCGTCACCAAGCTTCCTTCGGATTTCCTGATACTGCACTCACTATCAGCTATCCTCTTCTTGCTTCTGGGGAGAACGGATGGCGAATCCGTTATTGGAGTGCATGCTCAACCAGTTCCGAGTCTTTTACAAGCCCCGTGAAGGTCCGAGCCGGATTTTCGATCCATCAACATCTTGTGCCCCCTCGTGAATTAGCGTCTCGACGAAAAAAGTGCTTACCAGGGACCAGTCTCTGGTCTCCCTTGTTATCAACCTCTGCAGAAGTGCTGATTGGACACGATATAGTAATACGAAATATAATGCTGTTGGGCTCTCCCCCCCGTCGAGGGGAGGGGGCCCCGAAATGGGTCCTCAGCCGGAACATGTCTCCCTCCAATGCTTGTACCGGGAAATAGCATTGCACGAAGCGTGCGGTAATTCGGTGCCGGCGACACTGTTCGATATGACAGTTTTATAAACAGACAAGGACTAATTGCTGACCTGGTCGGGCGGCATCGTTCGACAGACAGCGAAGCGGTTCCGTCCTCCATGGGAGCAGATAGTACTTGTATGATCAGGCAGGAGCGTTTGAACACCTCGAGTACTGCCTGATGAAAGGCCTGTCCGTTGCAATTGCTTCTCAATGTCGTGCATATGCCATCCTCTGGCAGCCTGGCCTGAACTGTAGGGGGCCCCGCACTATTCCAGACTCTGGCACATTTCCGCAACGAGACAAGCTCTGTGATTTTGAAAACACCGAAATGTACTATATGACTTCGGTCAACTTAGATTACTATTCGTTGGGGCGTCCGTGTCTCGCGGTCTCACAGGGGTTTGAGGTGCGTATGATTACCCCGTCTGAGCCCTTGGCGACTCGGCAGAATCTCGAATGCCGAGGATGTTTGGAAGCGAAGGGTTAGCATGACGGGAGTCACCGAGCTTGATTGGACGCTTCATCAGTCAGGCATCCTTTGTAGGTGCTCATAGTCCCGCCGCACGAGCAGACAGCACTACACTGACCAGATGAGCGAGTAAAGGTTACGGTCGAGGCCTATAAAGACAGCCTTCCCGTCTGTTGAAAGATGTCGGTCATGATGTTGAGGGTACATGTTCTCATTCTTCCATCGATTTTCCGACTCCCATGGCATTCATCAAGATATCTCCTGAGAGAATCGCTCTGGTCGACTCTACGATCCGGAAACTCGTAGATAGCTTCTTGAAACCGATCACTTCGATCGCCGACTTCACGTCGATCTTCCATCCCGATATCGACTGGTACGATCATGCATTCCTAATGCATCGGGCTGGTCACGACGCCGTCGTCGGCTTGCAAAAAGGCTTCACTCACTGCAATCAGCCCTTCAATGTCGACATCAAGGTGAGTGTGTCTATTTCGGTGGTCCAAGCTACCCGCCGCGTCCAGTCGGGAAGAGATGTATTGACGATGGGGGCATTTTGTAGGCCATCATTCCAACACCGACAGGTGCGGTCCTGGAACAAGTCTGGGTAGGTCGACAAGCGAACGACATCATCCGACCCAACGGAGATGTTGTCGTCAAAGCGAGTGGGAAGGATTTTGAATGTCACGTCTGCATGCTCATTGAGGTCGATGATGGCGGTCTTATTACCAGAATTGATGAGTATTACAATAGGAACTGGGACAATGGGATCCGCGAACAGCAATATGCGCTTCTCAAGGGCGCTAGTTTGAGATCAAAGGCTTGACGAAGCAGATTGAGAGAGCGAGAGCAGCAAGGGCGAGGTAGATGGTGTGACGAGATTCTCTGGAACCCTCTCGGATCCAGCCATGTCCTCCAAAAGAGTCACATCGAGAGAGGCCAGAGTGCGCAGAAACTAAGCAAACGGTTGGCATAGCTAGGAATTAAACTGGAGTGGGCAAATATGAGCCGGTGGACAAGCGTGATCGATTCGCCGTAAAATCTAGGATCCGATTATCCTCTCCGATGACTGGGTCTCCTCGGTCTCTGCCACCACCGCGAGATTCCTGTTCAGTATATCCTTGAGGCGGGGGCCTGGTCGTAGCCCTCTTGAGCGCGAACTACTTACCCTAGAACCACACGATCTCGAACCTACTCGACTATCGACCAGTAGTGTGGGAATCGATTAGCTTACTTTGCGTTGTTTCCGCCGATTACGAGGAATACGTACGCTTCGGTTTCTCTTCCCCCGCAGTGCATGAAGAATTCGCAATCGATCCTCTAAGACGAGGAGCGACAGCTCGGCTACCGGCAAGCGCCAACACCCTTAGCTGGCTCAATAGACTGGAAATTTACGAATAAGGATTACGCCTTTCGGCGGGTATTGGTGGGTTTTACTATTTGTGCATAAGGTTCTATAACTTGTGGACCCGGCGGATGACTTACGAAGAGGACACAATGGAGTGGTGGCTGATTTTGCCTCCCATCCTGGCTGAGAATGGATGGACGAAAGGTGCTCTACCTCGGACGGAAAAGGTCGTGGCACTGCAGGAGAGCAAGCTCTGGGTGGATCAACTGGGTATGTTAGGGTTGAAGATCCACGGGCATGCTCGTGTTGAGAGCTGAGGACCTGTTTCGTAGTCGCCGGCGGTTTTCCAGCAGACTAACACTTCGACACCCAAAGAGCCGGCATTGAGGAAGCATGGGTCATATACATATGCCCATAGCTTCCTGTTGCCTGGCTATTTCATTTGACTGGAAATGATCTTCGACTCGAGATCTATCTTCAATCCATTTACCACTTCCTGGTTCGGCCTCGTTGTTCGGGTGGCTGCGATAGTTGTGGGGTTACATTCAAATTGCTGTAACTCGTGGTGGCCACACCGCTCGTGGGACCTAGTTCAGACCGAGCTCGTTCGTACCACTCGTTCACTTCTGCAGGCGACCGCGCGGTGAGATCGCTGAGGATTCGCTTGTACGTCGCCTGATCCCCAAGACTCAGGTATAGTCGCGCTTGATGGTACATGCAGCGATACAACTCGCGCGTCCTGCTCGGCTCCGAAAGTGACATACTCGCGTCAATGGCTTGGCTGAAGTTGATCTTCGCTACTTCGTGGTCGCCCATTTGCTGGCAGATAAGAGCCAAGTCGCATTGCGCTTTGACCTTCTGTGCTGATTTCGTCGCGCGTTGGAAGACTTGTAGCATGTTACGTCTTGCCATACGAAGCTCACCGGTAATCGACTGGAGCAGTGCAATGTTCGCTTTGGTTCGAAGTGCATCCTCAGACCCGGCGCCGTACCTTTCACTGTAGAAACTAAGGTTGTCTAGCCAGAGTCGTTCTGCTTCTTTAAATGCTTCGCGTGCACTATTGTCAGACGATTGGGAATCTGTCATCATTTGGCCATGTCCCATGCTTGCTCGGGCTAACTCGTCTGCCACGGTGACCACCACGTCATGATCCGACCCCAACTGCTCGGCGTATTTTTCCAACAAGTCCTTGAAGATTTGACATGAATCAGAATAGCTTTCCAGGTCGGTGTAAGCACGTCCAAGGTTGAGCTCAGTGGAGAGGATGATGCTGTGGGCGTCCTCCAAGTGCTTCTTTTGAAGTGAAAGCGCCTCCCGGAATTTTTTCATGGCTTCTTGCGTTTCATTGCGCTCAAGACACAGCTCCCCCAGGGCATTGAGCACCCGCGCGACAATTATCTCGGCCCACGGGGCTAAATGGATGCCATGCTGCCGACTCTTGTGATGAAAATAGTCATACACGCGATTGAAAGCAACCTCTGCGGTTTGGAGATCTTGCGTCATGCGACAAGCATTGCCGTAGTTGAAGAAAATACACATCAATGTGTCGGTACTCGGGCCATCAAGAGGCCCGGGAAGTTGAGAATAGGAAGATATGCTGTCCCGAAAGGTTTTGACGGCCATGTCGAACTTGCGTTGACCATAGTAGACAAGTCCAAGATCGTTAAGGACCTGTGCGATCGTTTCCAAGAATGCCTCTCGTTGAGGCGACATACATTGAAGAACGACAATGTAGAGCTGAGAAGCTTCATCATACCTGCCCAAAAACCGGAACAAGGCACCGATTCGTTCAAGGAATTGCGGCTGGAACGACCCTGCTCTGATGTAAGCCATACAATGATCCGCATGAGAGGCCAGTGCTCGCGCTTTTCTCCAATAGTCATTCTCCAGAGAGCGAGGTACGTTATCAGTGACGAGCGACACTGCCCAAGATACATACTCATCTTTATTGGTTGCTGCTCGATTGCGTGCAAATGCGTGGACTGCCGGATGGATCGAGTATGATATAGCCTGAGCGTCATCAATATTGGGTTGGATGAATGACAGATCAACCAAAATTTCGATCACCTCGTCGAACAACCGCCTGTCTTCACCCACTGCAAGGAGCCAGCTGGGAAGATCAGGAGATTCTGCCTTTGAGCAAAGGTCAAACGACAAGTTCTTGTGATCTAGAAATCCGAACAAAGTTAATAATTTGCTAGCAGTTGCATTGCGGGACTCGAGCTCTTCGAAGCATAGTGTCATCGTGTGCACCAAAGCTGGATCGACAACGGATAGCGAGTCGTCGAGCTTGCGTTCTCTCCACATGTTGATGTAGTCGACAACCCTAACTCCACGTCGGCGTATGTAGGTAATTGCAAGTCTTAGCGAGAGTGGTAGCCCATGGAGCATTCGACAGAGTTCCTGCAGTTCTGTATAACTCAATATGGATACAAGAACTATGTTGAAAACTCACCTTCATGTTTGACAAAGTGGCCACGGAGCTTTGATGTCAGAAGCTCCGTAGCCGCTCTGGCTTCAAGGCCACCAATTTGCAGAACAATCTCATGATCCACCAGCCAATTCTGGCGATTCGTAGTCACCAGGATGGATCCTTGGTGAATTCTGTCAAGGTAGATATTGATGTCTAGAGAATCTTGAGAAGAAACATGGCGTGAACTCCAGAGTGTTACGTCGTCAACAACCATGAGCCATCCGGTGTTTCCAGGGCGGTTCAGTTCTTCAAGGAAAGAGTCAACGAGTTCCGAAGCCTGCTTGTCAGTATCTTCTGCGAGTTGAGTATCCGTGGAAATCCGGATAATCTGTTCTGGCTGATAAAGTTGCGCAACGTCTGTCTTGAAGGCGTGCCGGTCTCGACCATTTACCCAGATTATATCTCGCGCTGAGTTTAGGGAAAGTTGGTTTTTGACATAGGCAGCTGCCAATTGAGACTTCCCAGCGCCACTAAGACCAGAAAGGACCAGAACAGATTTTTCAAAGGGCTTCTGGTTGCCAGGATCTAGGTGCATGCCAATGAGTTTGAGCTGATCTTCTCGACCGCAAAAGTCCCATGATTTTGGCAGTTGCCCCCTGATGCGAGCAACATTTTTAGTTTCCTGGATCTTGTCTGATAAATGGTCAGCTCTTGAGTATATATCCCGAAGAAACAAAGTTTCAGTATTGTCTTCAGCCATTCAAGCGTCGGGGTAAGTAAATGCATGGATGATCCTTGAGATGACGTGAAAGGTACGGTGTCTTGTCGATCTATTCGACGGGAAGCACTTACTAAAAGATGCTTTTGGTGACAACTGCAGCAGCATTTCTTTTGCATAGGCGGCTGCAACAGCTGCCGCCCTTGCATGCCAATCGTCATTCTTCAAGGGGTCAGCAGAGTCGCTAATTCCTCGAATGACAGCAACCGGTAGGGTAGTCATAACCCCAGCAGCTTCCATTTCGATCGCGACGGCGTCTCCGTATTTCTCCTTAAGCCGATCCCTGAACTCGGAAGCGCGAATCACTTTGTTGCCTGATAGGATAGTCCCATAATGGACACTTGGGCCATCGGTCTGCCGCCTGACGTTCCGAAAGGCACTGTGGAGAGGAACTGGATCGTATGGTTGTTGAAATTTCTTCCCCGTTGGGCAGTCAAAAGCCTTCAGATGTTCATGAAATGCATGGCCGCTGAGAGTAGAACGAGCCTGGATCTTGGAAATCACACTCCTCCACAGCGGGTGAGTAGCTTCCATCCATTGCTTTTGGAGTTCACCGCCAGGGAATACCTTCAACATGTCGTAGTCAACTACGCCCGGATAGTTTCCTGCAGGGTCCGCGACTGCAACATCTCCATGTCGTATATCGTGTTTCTCAGAGGGAATGGCAGCAGCGATGCCAACAAGGAGGCCGAGTTCCAAGTTCTTAAAGTCTCTCACAGCAGCTTCCGCCATTGCAGCCGCTTTGCCGATGCCGACTTCCCCACTGGGAAAGCCAGCAATCGCAACATTGTGCTGGCCTATTCTGCCGAAGTGATATTCCACTGTCTGGCCTTGTTGACGATTCACTGCTCCGTGGTGATGCTCATCGAGCATAAATAAAGCCGCAGCGGTCTCTATGGGCAGTGGACTGAGCCAAACAATCGAGTAGTCGTCAGGATTGATCATGGTTGCAAGCATGCATCAAATGTGATGTCAAGACAATGATGACGCTCTCTTATGTCTCGAAACGACTTCTTTCCAATGCCTTCCAATGGTCTAGAGTACATGTCTCACATTCCATCGCTCACTGGAAACTGAACTTCTACACAACTGAGTATCGCGCAAAATTGTTCGACAGACGATGACAACTCTGTTTCTGAGAAGAGTGCGAACTCAACAACCAAGAGTGAACGTTTGCGATGTGTGGACTTTGCCGAAGAGGCTGGACGGCAGGGAGAGCCCTGAAGAGCAGGGAGAGATGGTTTCTGTCCTACCGTGGGTCGAAATCCGTAAAGATTAGAGTACTGGTGGTATCGCAGAATAACGAACAACGAACACGTTCAAGGTTGGCTTTAAGGCTCGGTCGATCCTACTCGTTTGTCGAGGAGAATCACGTGGCGGGGCATTTTAGTGTCTCCTCGTCCCAACTGAGGCTGCGCCTCGAAATTGTCGAGGGCACTTTATAAGGCTGATCCAAAGGATGAAACACCCTCAGAATCCAACCTTCCCGCTCACTTGATGGAGTTGGACACTGGTTCCACTACATCCTGGGCGTATCATCTCGTCGCAAATGCCTCTATATGGGAATCCTAAGGAATCCAAATGGGCTTCGTCTGCACCAACCCTAATTGTCGACATCGGCCAGAAGACGCAGACTGCTATGGGTGTGACTTGACAGGCTGGCGATGCGTATGTATCTCAAGCTGTGTCTCTCACGATTCTGACGACGATGTAGTGCAAATGCCATCACATTTTACGAACCGAGTTCCAACCACGTGCGGCCTCCCCGCGCGCCTCGTCACCTGCCTCCTCAATTGGAAGCGTCGATTCTGGCACTTCTGTACCTCCAGGATCGAAGAAACGTTGGCCGAAGAATGTGTTTGCGAGCTGGAAACAGCAAGCTAACGGCAAAATATCAACGGAAATACAGTCCGTGCAAGCCCAGGAAGAGATTGCGGCAGGTGGGGCAGAGAAATCACCTGTGTATGTGAATGCGAAGCAATTCCATCGTATTCTCAAGCGACGTGTTGCCCGGCGGAAGCTGGAGGAGCAGCTTAGACTTTCCTCCAAAGGGCGGAATGGTCTGCACGAGTTCGGGCGCAATCACCCCATGCGCAGACCTCGCGGGCCTGGTGGTCGATTCCTGACGGCCGACGAGTTGGCCGCCCTGGGAATCGACTTCGTCGCTGGGGGGGCTGTCCAATGAGCGAACTGATCCGGAGGCCTGCCGGGGCGTACACAGACCGACAGGCTCGAGTTGGTGTCTTCAACACCAAGAGCGATCGAGCTGCGCACGAAGGGTCGCACCGAGACAGTTTCTGGTGCGAAATCTGTGGGCATTTTTTCTTCCAATCCGGGTATCTGATGCGACATATGCAGATTACCCATGCGTTCTTCTAGACAGATGCACATTACCGCACTCTTTGGCAAGAACAGTATACCTTTTTAGGTGACTATCTTCCTCATTGTGCCAATCTTGAACGGCCTCCTCGCACCCCATACCCCAACAGGAGCTACGTCGGGCTCTCCCTGCCGAAGGAATCCCCGTCGAAGCCAGTACTCAGCAACGCCGACGCCTTCGACAACAGATACCCACAAAGATGTGGATTCTGCCATATAATCTTGGATAGGGACGCTCCCATGAGCCCGATCTTGAGCTGTGTGCGTTTGCTCCCACGAAGTCCGCAAATGCTACACCAAGGCGTCGAGGCACTTGATCACCAGACCCTTTCCACGATAGCGGGACTCATTCCTCGCCGCGCACAGAGTGACTTCCCAATCTGCAGGGTTATTCTGGGATGATTTTGAAACCAAGGACTCCATGGCACCTTTGCGAGTGAAATTGAAGGTTTGCCACGCCCACGTCTCAACCGCTCTGCCTTCCCGTGGCTTTATACATGCGACTGCAACAGGCTAATCTGCTGACTCGTGGTTGTCTCTCTGTGCTGTTACTGCTCCGGCCCAGATACGTATGACAATCTTATTGTTGGAAGCTCTCAGCGTCGCAAAAGATGGAAGAGAAGTCTTGCGGGGTAGACAGGGTCAATTGAAGCCACGACCTTAGAGGAAATACATAAACGTTCATGTTAAAGGAAACAAGAATATCCAGAGACGATGTCAAATCTAGAAGTAAGCGACCAGCTGAGGCCCACTATCTCCCTCAACGGCTTCCTGGTCGGGCCGGGCCTGAGAGAAGCCGATTTAGGCTTCGATCACAGTGCGACCGAAGGACGATGCCTAGTGCTGTGGGGGCGAAAAGGCCAGCCTTACGTATCCAGCAGGGTCAACTGAACGTCACGTCTGCAAATTATGGCCATGCCACCCCTTCAATCTCCTATCATGCTCGCCACTACAATGCTCACCCCGCACCTTTTTGAGGCTATGCCCTTTGAATCCTTTCCAGGTTCAGAAGATTTCGATCCTATAGTCGAGGGCATTTGCACAAATCCAAAATGCCAACACCAGAGGAACAGCATCGATTGCTATGGCTGCGATCCTGTAGCTCGGACATGCGTACGTCCCATACAAAGTCGCTCTGATCACAGCATCTTTCAGGCTGTCGTTTGTACTAACCATATTTCCAGTGCAAATGCCATAGTCCTTTGTCCTCCGGCACGAGCGCCCGCACCTTTCGACCCTCCTCGCGCGCGTCCTCGATAGGCAGTGTCGCTACTGGCCCCTCTGTCCCTCCAGGCTCAAAGAAGAACTGGCCTGATAACCTTCTGGCTGATTGGCCAGACACAGAGAAGAATGATTACGTGAGGACCTGGGCTTTGAACGGGAGCGATTCGATCGCGAGTCCTGACCGAGGTGGTGCGATCAGTCCATTGATGGGCTCCCCGGTTGAATCTCGACGCCGTCTGTCTCTCTCCGGCTTGCTTACGCTCCCCGTGGAGACAGACGGGACTCCAGACCACATTGCGAATTTAATGGAAGGACCAGACCCGATGGACGGCAAGTGGACTTGTAAGTACAACGACTGCTACAAGAGATTCGGCCGCAAGGAGAATCTAAAATCACACATTCAAACGCATCTCGGCAATCGAGCATACCGTTGCAGTAGGTGTTCGAAGTGTTTTGTTCGACTCCACGATTTAAAACGTCATGAGAAAATTCACGCCATTCATGCTAAGCCATATCCTTGTATTTGTGGAGCCTCTTTTGCTCGACGTGATGTTTTGATGAGACACCGACAGGGAGGGATGTGCATCGGCACCTCTAACGAGGCGAGGAGGCCTGTCAAACGAGGGAGACCTAAGGATAAGGGTACGATGGCCATGCTCCCTGAGCATGCGAAGCGAGTGAGGGAACAAGAACCGGATGATCATCAACGGCCTGCTAAACTAGATCATACTCCCGCGACCGATCAGATTTATCACTCGCCTTGGTCGTTCACACCATTGCAAAGCCCGACTTTCTCGACCGGCAACACGCCATCTCTGACTTTGTCTCCGCGGCTCAGCGAACCCGGCATGTTAGATTGGGGACGTGATTCCAAATCGCCGTGCGAAATCCCCAGCACGCCAAAAGCTTTCGACGATCCGATTTTGTCGAAACCAAACCTCGACGACTGAGTTGAGAGTGGCGAATCTTCTGACTGCTCGAGGACACAATGCAAGGTTGGAGACGAACATTCCTGACACAGGCAACTCTCCTACACGCAGCACAACCTCAGAGACCTGCGTGGACCTAGCACGCGAGGAGGCAAAGTGCAGAAACGCGAAGGACGCAAACACTGAGGTGCTGATCGGCTACGGACCCGACAGGAGAACCACTCTCCGGCAATAAATTTGAGTCTTATGCCTCCGCAAGCCACGCTACAACTCAAGAGTCGTCGGGCTTTTTTGAATTTGAATATCTACAGCCCACTTTCACGGGAACATCCAGTGTGGTGGCTGGTTTAGCAGGTAACGTGTTTGGTCACCTTTTCACCACTTGGCTTGGGTCAAATTACTGACAGGCTTCAGCATCTAGATCCAGCGGCTGCCACAACACTTCGTATCCCGCCCTTTCTCTGTCTATTGTTGTTGTTGAAGACCTCCATTGTCTGCCGAGATGTAGGTTGAGCGTCGAGAAGTCCCTTGTTTTGAATGAAGTCTACGGTAAGTGGTTCATAGCCTGGAGTGCAATTCGTAATGCATTGAAGACTCCATTCGACATTGACTAGTTGGTGGTTCATTTAGTCTCGAAAACGTCTCATGTATCGGGAATATTGGTCTTGTTATTCTCTTGCGATCGCGGGAGGCATTGATCGCTTATTGTGGAGGTCTGAGCGAGAATCCTAATTTGTGGTTCTTTCACCTGAGTGTACTCCTTACTAGGAAAAGTCCGCATTCAGGATGCATGCCACTGAAATCGAGACACGTGGCAGCCTGAGGCTGCTATCTTACACGAATCACTTCTTTGCACGGCTTGCCAAATTTTAAACATGCTTTTATCACAGCACTCAGAGATTGAGTAGAAGCCATATTTAAGAGGACCGAATCCATCATGGCAGAGGCATTTGGAATAGCGACTGCTGCGATCGGCCTTGTCCCACTCTGTAGAGGCGAGTCTCTGCGCAGCCTGAGATTGATCCCAGGTTTCTAATGAGCCTCAGATGGCTTCCTGATGGTGAAAAGCGTCTTCGAAGCCTCCGAGACGGCAAGCGACTCTGCCTTAAGAATTCAGTCCCAGGTCAACGTTCGTAAACCTCTCTTTTATTGGCCGATGGCGAAACTTACATGAATTGGATAGGTTTATGAAGCGTGGAGACGTACATGGGATACAGAGCAAGAAGAGTTCGGCAGATTTAGAGACTACGCAACTAGGCGTCCTCAAGATGCCGAGAGCATCCGCCACGAGCTTGCGGTGTTGTCATACACCCTGTGTAACGTGCAAAAGATATTGAGTCGCTATGGCCTTGAAGCCCGATCGGGGAGGGATCAAGAAGTGAGTACCGAGCCGCTCGATATCCCTCCGTGAGAGAGGAAATCTGAAGCCTTCCCAGAAACTATTGAAGCCAGTACCGAATCCTACCGCCACGGAGCTAGTCGCGTCCGAGTCGTCCTTCAAAGATTACTTGAGAATGTGTCGGTCGAACCTGAATTTCTTCAAGAAGTGCAGGTTCATCATTACGGGCAGCGACCGGCGTGCCGAAACATTCATCGACCGCTTAAGAGAACGTAATGAGGTTCTCAGAGGCTTCGTTTACGCCCCAAAGGATCAACAAATACTTTTGAACCAACTTTTTGAGATGATGGCACGCGCTCAAAACCCAGAATTTTTGGAAACACTTTATCGGGAAGAGACTCGCGCAGCGAAGCACGGTCAAAAGTCTCTACCATATCGAGAACTTGCGTTGACAGGTTTCTTCTCGAACGCGGTCCAGAGCCGAGACCCTCATCGTCGCGCCCGGAGGCTCGCCCTATCGGACATAGGTCCTGGAATTGTGGTAGCAGCATCTCAACCGGCCGAAATGGCAATTTTCGAGCATTGTCCGCCTTCACAACGAAGGCGACTTATCTATATAGAGTGGACGTTTGATGAGTATTACATTGACATGACTGAGGCACGAGAAAAGGCGGAGAAGATGGCTAATATGCTCGGCGCTTCGAAGCCCGGCCAGCTACTGTTGCCATACTGCTATGGCTACGTCGAGGACAAAAAGAATCAGCGTTTTGGCCTCGTCCTCGCCCCTCCGGAGCATATACGAAGTGGGATCCCTTCGATGCGAACACAAGGGTTCGTGTCGCAGAAGAGAATGCCTGTCTCGCTAGGGGCGATCTTGGAAGCCGCTCAAGGGAGACTGGAGGACCTTAGTATTCGGTTCAATCTGGCCAAGAGGCTCGTCAACGCAGTCCACAAAATGCATTGCGTCAACTGGGTTCATAAGTAAGTGCTGTCTTACAATGCGGTTCTGGCTGACTCCCTTTCCAAAGGAACATTCGTCCAGGCTCAATCATGTTCTTTCCCACCGAGGACACTCTTTCTTATGGCAAGGAGAGGCGACAGGTTATGGACTTCAGCCAACCTCTGTTCGTAGGCTTCGGCCGTGCTCGAGTCGATTCCTCCGACACTGGCTCAAGGAGAGCAAGGAGTCGGGCGCCGGGTCAGATCACACTCGACGAGTATCAACACCCTTTGAAACTCCAGAACCCAGACATGCTCTACTCTCGCTTTTTTGACATTTACAGTGTCGGATGTGTTCTGCTCGAAATCGGGTACTGGCGGCCATTGCGAAAATTGGTCGATCTGCCTGCCGTGATAGAACGAAAGGACACAGATGAAATCAATTCCATCAGGGAGAGCATGAGACAAAGGGCGGAGTCATTGAGTGGGTGAGTAGTACCAGCGTCCTCTCGTGTCTTTCTTTTGTCCTTTACCGTTTCTGGTTAACGTGTTCATAGATTGACGGGATCAATGTACGCTGGCGTGGTCGCGAAATGTCTCGGGGCCATACCATCTGGCGGGACAGTTGAAGTGGACAAAGCTGCCTGCTCCAAATTCCTGGCGGAGATCATGTACAGCCTTGGGAAGTGCGAAGCATAGAGGGTCCCTGGACGAGATGCCGCGGAAGAGCGTGCAACTGCCTTCCAGCCTCGTTGCGGCCTACAGAATCTGCTGCAAATGATGGATGGAGTTTGGGCAGGCCTAGAACCTATCCCGCGCGATAGCTGGGCTTATGATGAAGCCTGCCCCAGAGCCATTCACCTCATAAGTTTACGATCACTGGAGTTTGAGAGGACTTCGAATGTATCACACAACCATAGATTGAGGCCGAGGCCCACTAAAGGCTCACTTAGTGTTCCTCATCCACTCAAACGCGACTTAACGGATTAAAAAGACTTTAATTGTCCCACCACTACTCTCCTCAATCCCACCTTTAGCTCCATGCTTGCTTTACCCACCAGCCACTATGTAATGCGACATCAAAAGCCGCTACCTGTGTGCTCCTTTGTATCTGACTCCGTTCTTCATTTCCACAGTGATTCCAAAATCAGAGTCCGCTCGTCCGGACCGCCACTCTCGCAGCACAGAGCGCTGTGAGAGAACTATTTCTGTCGCGAAGCCCTCACGCCACGACGCCACTATTTCAGCTTTGCGCCGTATATTACTCGAAGGGGAACCTCATGTGATGGCCGACTTTCGGCACCCTATTGCGGAGGGTATCGAACTCGTATTCATGGTTATGGGGTGATAAAATATCCCGGTCATGCCAGCATCACCCTGTTGCTACTCGCATAGAGAAGGCTGGTGGTTTGGTTACGTTAGACTTCAGGGCCAGGCATCGGTACGTGGCTGCGCCCTGGCCGCCGGTGATGAGTATCGCTCCATCCCTGTGAAGGCTTCTCCCTTAGTAGTTATTCGAGCCTCTCGCCTTCGTTGCTTGCTCCACCAAAGGCTTCCTACCTGGGACCTTCCTCACAGTTCAGCTTTCCGTGAAAAGCTCACTCGCGCAGGGTTTCTCGGCCCAGATGGCGAGCTTAACTGAACTCGAAGCTTCGATATATACAGGGCCGTGGGTTGATTGGTCCTACTCCCCTGTTTATGGGGCAACAATAACGCTGACGAATCGTGGATCTGCCTTCCTGCTGGCATTTTTAGCTCTATATGTCGGCATGGCGGGCGGACAGTTCTGGTCTATCGCAAGCTTTATTCTTCATCAAACCCGGGCGGCAAGGCGAACGTACGCTGATCACGCAATGTTACACCAACAACAAGTCATTCTTCGAAACGACTCGTCGCCAACCAGTGTCGCGCAGACGCTCCTCAAATTAGCTCTCGCTTGGCGAAAAGCCAGGGTTCGACCTTTCCGGTCCATTTTGGCTCCCTTGGCCTCCGCCCTCCTCATCTCGGGAGGCTTTTTCGTCGCCGGTCTTTTCTCATCCGAGGTCACGTCGGCGGCGAGCAAGGACATGCTTCTCCGAAGCTCTCTTTGCGGATTATGGACGTACGGCCAAGTCGCTCCGGGGGCGGAATTTTATGGCGCAGAAAAGACTCTGAACGAATCCCTGGCAGCGGCGGAATACGTCAAAAATTGTTACGGCGGCAGCCCGACTCCATTCAAGTGCAACCTCTACGTGACTCAGCAGATCTCATGGAAAGTCAACCAGAGCGCCCTCTGCCCGTTTGCTTCCGGAACTTGTGTCTACGGCAACAACGCAGCCTTGGAGCTGGACACTGGACCGTTGGATTCCAACGACGTTTTTGGGTTGAACGCGCCCCAGTCTCATCGTATCACATACCGCAAGGTCACGACCTGTGCCCCCATTTTGCTCACCCCAAGCCGCGGCGAGTGGGAGAACACCACCCTCCACCTACCTTGGGTCAACCAGGTCGTTGAAGTCCCCGTCGCCAGATATTATTATGGAAAGCAGGATAGTACGAGTTGGACCTACGAGTATTATCCGACCGAACGAATCAACGGGTTAGGTTATCTGCTATAGTAGGTTTTGCCTTCATCCCCATTCGTACCATGACATCTAATGCAACTGTCCGTAGTTCATGGCTGGACGGAACTGGCTGGGAAGCCGCTGCTCCGTTTTCTCGAGCGGACGGGAATGTAACGCTCTTCTTTTTGGCTCAAAACGTGGTCGATTACAAGAGCAAAGTCGACGATCCTTGGTTCGGAGCTCATCAGGAATTGAATCTGAGTTTCGGGGGAGTTTATTCCACGGTGTATCAAGAAGATTTCCCTGTAACTATTTTAGGATGCCTGGATCAGCACCAGTTCTGCAATCCTCGTTACCCCGGTTTTAATGGCGAATCTACCGGCTGCACCGCTCTGACCTCTGCCACCAAAGTATACGACGATCTTGCCGGGTTGAAGCTGAATGACTACCAGAGCACTACCATCTGGAATCTGAACGAGTCCCTTGTGTACGCCAACACATGGAATGCGGTTAACGGTCGTGGAGCCTCAGCCCTGCAGGCCAGCAATAAAATGGCCGGGCTTCTGGGGACTGGGCTTCCTCCCACACAGTGGATGACGGAAGTTTCGGGGGTGGTTTGCGTTTATCTTAGCTCGACTGCAGGCCAACTTTGTGGGCTACGCGTTGGGCCCGGGACCTCTTGCACCCGGCCTAATGCTGGTAGCTCCCAACACGAGCGTGGGCCACGATATATGCCGGTCACAGAAGGTCTCGGCGAGGGACGGCTATCAGAACTTCAGCGTGCTCGGCATTTCGATCATCATAGGCGTGGGAACATTGATCATCATCATCGGTCTCACGATCGACACCATTGTGGGCTGGATGCAGACCAAGTTCAAAAGAGGAGAGTACCGTCTCTTGTCTTGGGAACTGGATGACAAGCTACAGCTGCAAAGGATGGCATACGAGGGCGCCGGTTGGGGTCCCTGGAAAGACCATTCTGGATTTCCGATCAAAGAAGGTGTCGCCGAGGTTGGACGATATGAACGTGAAAAGGCCCACGCGTCGATATCTTTACGTACAGGCAGCAATGGAGAGCTGGGCCATGAGGTCACCATCGACAGCAGCAACTAAGGAAGCACAGTCCCCGGTAAATAACAACCAGCCTCAAGCGCCCTCCGCCCGACCAATTTTTCATCTCAGTTAGACAGTCTAAAACTGGAGTCGGAAACAATTGGCCGAAGAAACCTGCAATAGTGCGCCATGGATTAAGCTTGCAGACGATTGCGACGTACCGAGTACAGCGGTTTGTTTCTGGAAATGTCATGGAACCAATTACGTGTTACGCCGGCACGGGCCGAGTGCCAAGCCTGCACCAAAAATAGGCAAAACTTACCCTTCCTCTAGACTTCGATTCCAGACAGACCGATGCTCAGAGAATACCTCTGAATCCCTATTATATCGCTTACTCTGCCTATTCACTAAGCTAGTCTACATACTACGCCCGGGTTCAGTTATTGCCGCGCGTTCATCGTCGCCTATCAAGTGCCTGAAGTTGTCCCTTGCCACGACCATACCACGATTTCACCATTGGGTGGTGTGACAGAAGATTTATCAGAAGTGAGCACGACCATGGCATATTCTGATCTCTTACTGTATGGGCTCGGTCAAGCACTGGCTGCCACACCCGTGGTCATCTGTGGAGCCGTAAGCGTCTCTCGTGCAGGGGACGATCGATTTGTTAACGCCAATCTAGGTATTCCTGTATCTTCTCTATCTTCTCTCACTCGGCATCTACAACATATACTTCCACCCTCTTAGCAAGTTTCCGGGGCCTAAGCTAGCTTGCGCTACCGAGCTTTTCGCGGTTTTCCACTTCGTGCGGGGCCAGCGGGTAAAGTTTAGCAAGAAGCTTCATGCACAATACGGTGAGGTGGTCCGCACGAGGCCCAACGAGCTGTCCTTCCTCAACGAGCGTGCCTGGAAGGATATATACATGCATCGCCAAGGCCACAAGCAGATGCAAAAAGCTGGTATACCTGCCCGCCAAAATAGAGCACATGCCATAATCATCGCCCCCGATGATGTGCACGCACGCCAAAGGCGCCTCCTATCGCATGCCTTCTCAGAGCGGGCGGTAAGAAGAATGAGTACACACATTTCCAGTCACTCAGCTCACACCCATTGTAGCTTCGAGACCAAGAGCCGTTGATTCAGGAGTATGTTAGCCTCCTCATCAGCAATATGCGAGATGACGCGAAAGAAGGCCGTGAAACCGACATGGTTCAGAACTTCAACCTCACCACATTCGACATCATCAGCGATCTCTCTTTTGGAGAATCCTTTGGCGGCCTGAGGATGAGGACGCCACATCCGTGGGTACAGGCATTCTTCGATATGGCTACGATAGGAACTATTATGACCCAGTTGGTACTACTGAAAATCCCGATAATCTCGATATTGGTGGGACTGCTGGTCCTACCTATATTGAGGAAGCGGCTCGGGATTATGGCCTATACGAAGGACAAAATTGAGAAGCGCATCGACCAGGGAACCGAGAGACCTGACTTCATGTCATATGTATTGAGACACAATGATGAGAATGGCATGTCGCGGGAGGAGATCCAAGCGACATTCAACGTGCTCATGATCGCCGGCTCCGAAACCACTGCTACGTCACTGGCTGGATGCATCTATCTACTTCAGAAGCACCCCGAGGTCCGACAGAAGCTCCACGCTGAAATTCGGAATACGTTTCGGGATGATAAGGAGATCACCATGCTCAGCGTCGGCCATCTAATGTATCTGGATGCTGTCGTCGAGGAGTCACTTCGACTCTATCCCCCGGTCCCAATCGCCTTGAATCGTACAACGCCCCCGGAAGGCGCAGCCATCTGCGGCCATTGGGTCCCAGGCAATGTGTGTCTACTTCAGAGGCGTTTATCATCCTCTGCTGACCAGCATCCAGGTAGCCGTTGGCATTCCACAATTCGCGGCGTATACCTCCCCCCTCAACTTCGTCGAACCAGACTCGTTCGCGCCGGAGCGTATGCTCCGTGACCATGACGTGAAATTCGATAAGGACCATAAGGCTGTCCTCCAACCCTTCTCCACCGGACCCAGGAACTGCATTGGCAGGAAGTGAGTTTTGACTCAATACACTATAGAGCACCGAGCTTAGGGATACTAACGGGCGAATAGTCTAGCTATTGCCGAGATCAAACTAATTCTTGCTCGAATCATCTTCAACTTTGATCTTGAACTGGTCGATGAAAGATCGAACTGGCTAGATCAAGAGGTTTCTAGTTTGTGGAAGAAGCATCCGCTGATGGTTCGAGTCAAGGATGTCAGAGTATAGGAGCCAGCTAAAGTCGTATTGTGCTGGAGTTCAGGATAGGAGTACTCTCGATACTTTTTGATACTGTATTGAAAACCACCCTAGTGAAGACTAAAACTTGGACTCCAGTTAGCATCTTGGCTTGATCAACTAGCTAATCATTTTTAGGTTCCAAAGCCTATCTCATATCACTGTACATGTACTAACTATTGGACCTTTCAGGTCACATGACTGGACATGGTGAGCTGAGGGCATCCTGCTGACTGATGGCTTTCCTTCGAGTTACATAGGCATCACACACAGAACAGAAAATCAACAAACAATCAACGAGGTGTACAGGCACCGAGAATGCCCAGACCAGCACTCGCATATGGCGAAGTGTTTCGGCTCCTCAATGGGCTTAATGAATGAAGGGATCTCTATCAGTGGCATAGGTAGTTTGTTCCTCGTTGTGGCAACAGTGGCCACCGAAGGCCAACCCCAAGTGGGAACAAAGAAGGTGTCTCCCTTCCAGGAACGCGAATTTGGTATGTGAACGGGTCATTACCGACGGCTCATGATCTGTGGCTGCGGCCTTGTCTTTTGTGGAGACGTGCCGGCATGTAGCTCCAGCAGCACACGAACAAAGCGTGATCAAGAGCATAAGGTACGAAGTACCATTGGTGCCAACGCGGTAGATGAAGCGACACCTCACCGAGCTTCTCCTCGAAGAAATCGAATTCTGCCTTCACATCAGCCGCGGGCGAAAGACTGGCGGATCGGCACCCTTAAGCCCCTTCACTGATAGAGGCTATCATAGAAACAGCGAGGCCTGAGGTAACTACAAAGACACGGCGAGAATGAGTAATGCCGGCGGGTTTTCCTTCAGTCCTGAGTTCTGGCCGCGAAAGAGCCGAAGGGGAGACGATTCTGGAACCTAATTACCGGACTCAAGATACCGGACTCGATATATCCACCGGTGCATGGTACCGGTCGTCCCCGCAAACTTCTCCGTAATCCTGGTACTTTGCGGAGTCCCCCATACTATTCTTCACTTGGGAGCCACCCGAAAAGACAGGCCAAGCAAAAGGGCATGGTCCGGACTTGGTACGGCGACGTCACTGAAATAGAGCGGAGTATGTCAGGGTCGTCTCAAAAGCTGCGTAGCCTTGTCCAACCGTGATCAGCCTCGACAAGAGAAGAAGACCTGCGATCAGCAAATAGGGGGTTCTTTTCAAGTTCGGATTATCTTTGTTGATCCAAAGCACGAAATAGTCAATTACACCAAGTGCTGGTTCCCCCTCACACCTCTAGTTTCTGTGTCCCGGAACTCCCTTGCCGAATTGCCGGTCGTACATTGCGTGGCTCAAGCACCGCAAGGCTATAAGAACCCCATACCGATTTCATGCTGGAAATTCCTCCGCCCTTTCGATATCTACTCTCATACTCACATACGGATTGATTCGTTTGAAGCTGCCGGGAAGAAATGGATCCAAATTACTCACATGTTCAACACTCGACCCAGAGGCACCAGTTCAAATTCTACAATGTCCTGATGCTGGTTGCCATGGGGTTCGGGTCGATGAGCTTTGGCTACAGCAGTGCAGTCATAGCCATCACCCTCGGTATGGAGAGATATGGTCCAGTTATGGTGGCTCGACACAGTGTTTCACTGACGTCTCGTTTCAGGGCAACCGACCTTTCTCAAGTATTTCGGCCTCGACACAAATCCTAACGCGAATGCTCTGATAGCGACGACGAACGTCAGTTGACAGAAAAATACCAAGATTTCATACGTCGAAATTTAACTTGATCAGGGTCTCTACCAAACCGGCGGTTTCCTTGCTACCTTTTCCGTGAGTGTTCTGGCCGACAGATGGGGAAGAAAATGGGCAATCGCCGTGGTAAGTGATTGGGCCTCGTTCTAGCATTTTTGTTGCGATGCTGACCATCGATTCAGGCGGCAATTCTGATCTTGGTCTCCGGGGCGCTCCTAGCCGGATCCGTGCATATTGCCATGTTCATCGTCTTTAGGTTCTTCAGCGGTGCAGGGTGAGCAAGGGTATTGATTCATATCGATCAACTGAAGATAACATTCGCTAGGGGGTTTATGATACTTGCGGCGGTGCCTCTCTTGATGAACGAGGTCGTCCCGGCAAAGAACAGAGGGATGCTTGTGGATATTCACGGCGCATGCTTCCTCTTTGGCTACATGATCGCAAACTGGATCGGCTATGGATTTTATTTCCTCAGCCTAACAAGCAATAGTGCGTGGAGAGCGCCATTAGGTTCGTGGAAGTTGTTGTTCTTTTAATCTGTCGACGAGTCTTTTCAGAAGCTGACCTGACTGACGTGAAGCCTTCCAATGTTTGCCACCGCTGACTGTACTTTGCTTCCTCCCTTTCCTCCCAGAAAGCCCGAGATGGCTTCTGATGAACGACCGCTACGAGGATGCCGGAAAAGTTTTGCTCAAATTGCACACGGCGGAGGAAGCTGCTGTCGAGTTGGTCGAAATCCGCAATCAAATGCAGATTGACAAGACGCTCGACAGCAGTTATTGGAATATATTGCGGAAACCCAGTTACCGCAAACGTGCCATTTTGTCGGTGGCCACGACCTGCTCGGTCAACTTCTCGGGCATCCTTGTCATTAACAGTGAGCACCTCGTCCCTTGACTTGATAATCAAGGCCAAAACTGATTAATGTATAGACTACGGTCCCAGTATCTACAAGAGCCTCGGCTACGGTACGGAAAAGCAGCTGCTTCTGACATGCGGTTGGAACACTCTTTGCTTCGGCGCCGGGGTCATGGCCATCTTCTTCATCGACTACTTCTCACGGCCCAAACTCCTTGTCACTGGCATGCTCAGCTGCATGTCCTGTCTCATTGTTTTGGCTGCGCTAATTGCCACGTTTGGAGGTTCAGAAAACACGGCGGCTTTGAAGGCGGCCGTGGCTATGATCTTCATATACGCCGTAACCTACGAATCACTCCTGGATGGGACACAGTTCGTTTACATAGGCGAACTGTTCCCCTCTCATCTCCGATCGAAAGGTGTATCCTTGGGTGTGGCAGGAATTGCCCTCATCAACATTGTATTCCTGCAAGCTGCCCCCACCGCATTCGCGTAAGTATATGTTGCAATGCCCCCCCACTGCGAGCTCTGGTCCGCGTGCGAGAAAAACGATACTAATCTATTATTTTCTTCAAATACAGCAATATCGGATGGAGGTACTACTTGGTTTTCATAATACCTAGTGGGATCTTAGCTGTTGTGATCTTCTTCGTCTTCCCGGACACGAAGGATGTTCCGCTTGAGGAAATCTCGGCAATGTTCGGGGTGAGTTTCCGTTCCACCCAAGGTCCAGCAGGCTTTTCAACAGGCTAACCACAAATCCGACGACCAGGATGATGATGAACTGTATCATCCCAGTCTTGAAGATGGACTCGCAAAGGAAAAGGTCGATCAACACGTGGAGATCAGTACGAAGTCTGCCGAAAACTGATCAAGCTGAGACTGGGGGAGGCTATTGATCCGTCGGTTTCGCTGGGGAAGGTGGGAATTGTGCGCTGAACGACTGGCCGGCCGGCAAGGACCCCTTTGCACCAGGGCCATTTCTCAGAGTGAATTCCCAGGATCTATCAATTCTGATCAGCAATCATAGTTGTATCAATCAATTCACAGGCATCAGGGGCACGTAGGTACTTGGGAAATGCCTGAAAATTGAATCCATCATATCATTCAACGCTTCCTGTAGTTGCGTCTCAATTTTTGCCAATATCCATACCAACAGGAGCCTCGCAAGGCTGGCGAGGCGGTAGGGAATGCTGTTCTAGTGAACAATCTAGAAAAACCGTTTACCGAACCGAAGATTGCTAGGCGATCTCTGGGATTTCCCGGTACTATGGGGGCCAATGTCTGCCAGCTTGAGATTAGAGCGCTGAGATCCCTTACTCCGCCCTCCGCCTCCATTGACTTCATTATCGGTGAGTTTGGGACACGACCTTTCCCTGCCGCCGGATCTCGCATTATTTCCCGGAAAATCAGGCTGGCGAATAGATAGCCAGCCGGCGTCAGAAAATCCAAAGATGGCCTTCCGCATTTCCAGCCCCCTTGAATGGCTTCGGCGCGGCTGATCTGCCCACTCCGGCAATATAAAAGGCTCAACGCGACATTAACGGTGGTCGAGACTATGCTCCTAGAAGCCACGAACTATTCTCCCAAGACCCAGCTCCTGTTTGCACCAAGTCCGACATGGATGTCGATCGCACCGCCATCGTTCCCAGCGCTCAAGGACCCAGGATCTTGCCGAATTTCCTCCTTTTTAATAGGCTGGTGTTCTTCGCCCATCGCAAGAACAAGGTTGTCATCAACGATGTCACGGCCGGGGTCGCTGCAACACATGTCCAATTACTCACCGACGTCTTGAATTTCCGCAACCACATCCGGAGTCGACTATCACCACAGACGATCCGGAAACTCCAGACTGGTGAGGAGGTCTTCATCTGTATCCTTGCCCCGGGGGGTTATGAGTACGCGGTGGCCTTCCTTGCCGTTCTTGCTCTGGGGGCGGTCATCGTACCTTTATGTGAGTTCTCGAAAAGGCATGTCGAGTAAAATCGGGCGAACTGACTTTTATTCGCGCTTGAGCCTCCATCGTCCCGGTTCAAGAAGCATGTTATTATGTCAACAAATGTCGCGCCGTGGCTATCCTTGCATCGTCCAGCCAGGTGGTCATGGGCAAGGCAGTAGAAGTGCAGGCCAGAGGTACAGTCGGCCCGGAATTCCAGTGCCTGGAAATATTGCCTCACATCCACAAGACACCATTCCTGCCCACTGATATCACCGTATCCTCGGATCTCTATATGGACTTGAACGCGGCGGGTCTAATCATCTTCACCTCCGGCACGACCGGACCACCAAAAGGAGCTGTCCTGCGTCGCGGTTTCTTCGTCACCGCGGGATTGGAAATGGCCGACGAGTTCGGGATCAGCGTCGACGATGTTGTGCTTCACACATTACCGGTTCACCACGCCACCGGGATTCAGATCAACTTTCTTCCTTTCTTGATCAACGGTGCTTGCATCGAATTTCAATCCGGCGGCTTCGATCCAGCTTGGACTTGGAACCGTTGGCGCCAGGGTGGACTGACCTTCTTCTCTGGCGTGCCCACGACCTACATGAGACTGATGCAGCACTACGAAAAGCATCTCAGCCAGCTTCCGCCCGACGAGCTGAAGAGCTACGTTTCCAGCGTGAGACAGTTCAAAGCTCTTGTCTGTGGCACCTCGGCCCTTCCATACCCACTCCACCAAAAGTGGAAGGCTCTGACCGGCGGCAAGAATATCACGACGAGATATGGCGCGACAGAGTTCGGTCCGGTCTTTCGACTTCCCATCGGCGCCACGGATCTCCCAGAGGTAAGCGGAAACATCTTGCTCTATTGGAGACTGTCCTTCTAAGTGTGTCTCCAAGGGTTCGGTGGGAATCATTGCACCTGCTGCGGATGTCAAGCTGTCGACTGGCTCGTTTGGGGAGGTCCTGGTCAGGACTTCGTCCATGTTCTCCAAGTGAGTTCTTCCCATCTGGATTCCCGGAAAACCTTCGCCTAATATTGAGGTAGGTATATTTTGGACCCCGAAGCCACGGCGCGAGCACACGATGCCCAAGGGTATTTCAAAACCGGCGACATTGCGCGCAAAGAAGGTCCCTACTACTTCATTCTCGGCCGTGAGTCCGTGGATAGTAAGTTGTAGCAACGTGACCAAATAAATTCCCCGTGTTCCTGACTTGTGCAGTTATCAAGTCGGGAGGATACAAAATATCGGCATTGGACATTGAAAGAGAACTATTGGGTCTCGACTACGTCGCCGAAGCGGCCGTCATCGGGGCCGAAGACGAAGAATTTGGCCAGAGGACCGCGGCCATTGTGGTGTTGAACAAGGTAACGTTTCATCTGTTCACGAACGTAAAGACACCCGGACTCATGAAGAGCGACAGGAAAAGATCACGGGCCCGCTCACCTTGCATCGACTCCGTCGAGACCTGCGTGCGCGCCTATCTTCCTACAAACTACCCACACTGCTCCGGGTCGTGGATGAGATCCCCAAAAATGCTTCTGGGAAGGTCCCCAAGAAGGTGTTGGGGCCCCAGCTTTTCCCGAAAGAGGGGCACCGGGACGTGCAGATCTGGAGAGGCAAAGCGACGGTGGAATCGAGACTCTAGACACGGTTTTTTATAGATTCTGCGATGCGAGGGCCTTTCTGAAACGCGATAGAAAGTGTGAGTAGTGGCGCAACACTAGCGATAGAAAGGGGGCATCGACATCACTGTTTTGTACCAAATCACTGCGGTCCGTGGTCACCACGGCACCCCTCGTGCCCCTTCATAGACGAGAGCCACGCTCTCTAGATGGTTGCAACGACATGCTTTGGAGACACCCAAGCCTTGCGCTCCCACAATCAGGATCGGGGGCCGACTGGCTTTCTGTCCCTCTCTTCCAAGAACATCATATCTGCAGCAACCAACCACCACAACCCCTTGAACCCGTTTCTTTGAGATGTGGTGATTCGCTACGTGGACATTGTGCCACCTCTTGCTTTCCGAATCCGAATAATGCTTTGTTTGCGGCACCATGAGGGGCCGGGAGTCCGGCATTAGGCTCCACTGGCTCGCCCGGCACTTTACGGCTGTTCGGCACTTTTCTGCCGGGCAAACTGCCATGCCATTGCCATGCCGGCCACGGCTTTTGGAGATTCTTCGTGACAACAATGATGCCCGGGGAGGAAGAGAGAGAGGCTCTACAGGAGTCACTCGGATCGCAAACCTAGGACTCGACTCTAGAGCGGATGGGAAGTCCATAAACTTCGTGTCCCGAGTTCCTTTTTGTACTATGCTTCTGCCCTTCATTTCGAGAGGAATCAGCCCCCTTTCACGCCTTGGACATCCCCGCGAACTCGAAGGCACCAAGAAATAATGGCTAATAGCCCCGGGGTAGGGCATGAGTTCCCGCCGTTCGAAGTTTCCTGGCTGAAGCGCGATCTCTTGATCTTCGCCAACAGCATTGGATGTACTTCGGACGAGCTGCATTACCTTTATGTACGGCCACACTTCCTGCTCTTGCCCGTCGATGCAACAACAAGATGTGTGTGGGTGGGTGGGTGGGTGCTGAGCATCGTCCATAGGAGCGCCACCCCGATTTCCAGCCGTTCCCTACCTATCCCATGATGCTCTGTAAGTATTCGACGAATGGCTTGTGTGCCGTGACGCCGCCCTGATCACCGTGAAAAGTATTGAAAAGGACCGACGTCGAGGTCATCGACTTTACCATCCGCAACAGCCTCCCGCCGATCCCTGGAGTGCCGCAGTTCTCCATCCACCGGCTCGACGGCAGCCGCAGTATCACGCTCCTCAAACCGCTGCCACCAACCTCGGAAGGGCAGCAGTTCGTGATCAATTCCCGAGTCTCGGGTGTCTGGGACAAGCAGAGTGCAGGGAGCTTGGTGGAGGTTGAGTACGAGCTCCTAAACGTGGACACAGGAACCCTGCATGCAAAGGCCAAAGGGAGCATCTTTTACATGGGCCAGGGCGGCTGGGGTGGCCCAAAGGGTAGGGGCTTGCTGTTATCCCCTACGTCAGTCTCAAAAGGAGCTCTCTGTGTCTAATCAAATGTAGGGACTTCCATCCAATATCCCCCGCCACAAGGAAGAAAGCCAGACCTGATCTCTCGGTATCAGACGACTCCCGAGACTCCATTGCTTTTCCGGTAGGCCCCCCGCCCGCCAAATCTTTTCTGTCCCGGGCTCATTCTCAAAAAACAAAACCAACCGTGATAGACTGAACGGTGACTATAATCCTCTGCACGCCTACCCTCCACGTGGGAAGGAGATGGGCTTCGGCGGCGTGGTCATCCACGGCCTCTTCACCTGGAACGTCGCGGCGCACGCGCTCCTCAAAGAGCTCGGCGGCAACGACCCGGCGAATCTGCGCCATTTCGAGGCTCGCTTTGCTTCGCCGGTCCGACCGGGCGATTTGCTGGTGACCCAAGCGTGGCAGATCGGGGTCGGAGAAGACGGAATCGAGGAAATCAGGTTCATCACCACAATACACGGGGGGAAGGTGTGTTTGAGCAATGGAAGAGCTTTGATGAGGGTGGTGGGAAAGGAGAGCAGGCTCTGAGTGCATTGCGCATGTAGACTAAGAACACTTCTGAGAATGTGGACTTGACGGGCTTCTTTGGCCACCCTGTCTCTTCTCCTGCCTGGAATCTCGCTCTTTGGAGGGAACAGTACTCGCAAGTTCAAATGACTAGTTGTAAGCAGCAAGGCGAGGTGGATGTCGGTGTCGCTAAGCGGACACTCCACCTACTTCGTGGTTGCTAATTCGCATCCGGGATCGTGTCCGGAGAGTTCTTCGCCCGCCCAAGTTTTGTACTGGAGATCTAGAACCTCGTACACAAGTACCTCCGTACTCCGTATGTACCCCGAGTTTCGCATAAATAACCCCTCACCCGTGCATGGTTGGTTGCTCCGACCGTTTCCCTGGCTCGATCTGGCGTCGGTGGTATCACTCTTGGCTAAAGCTCCGGGCAACCACACGGAGGCAGATATGTTACCAGCAATCGCAAGACCCAAGCCACGGGCTTCGAGAGCTTGTACAACCTGCCATGCGAAAAAGGTCGGTGTCCTTTGGCCCGTCAACGGTTGACTAAATTCCTGACCTTTTGCTTTACCGCAGACCCGGTGCGACATCGGCAGTTCTCAGCCTTGCACGAATTGTCGCACCTCGGGTTACGAATGCCGGTAGGATTCCTTATGTGACTGGACCTTCGAACTTGTACGGCTGGAGATCTTAACGTCGTCGTCTTGAGCAGACCCAGAGAGCGCAAGTCAAGGAGATTCATCGTGAGCGAATCGCCACAGCCAGGAGGCGCCTCCACCGCGAAACCCCAGGATAGCATCCTGCACAGCGACTCGGAGCCTCCCCAGCAATGGCCACTTCTTCCCGCGGAGTGGGAGATGAACAGAAGCCCCGTCCCGCCATCTGTCATGGAAGTCCATCAATCAGAGCCTCCCCAGGCCCTCTCGATGGGAAAATCGGGGTCTCCACCAAGCACCGGATGCGAAGAGTGCACCACTTACCTGGGACGCTCCGAGTATCTAGGGGGGAACATCCGCATCGACGAGGACCTCGCCAAAAATTACGAGGACCAACGAGGCGCCGCCACCGCGACCCAAGATCTGAGGATCCTCGAGCTGTACAAGGCATTCGACATGCCGCCCCGGCTCCTCCGGAACAGCCTCATCGACAACCTGATGAAGAACTGTATCCCGTGGATGCCCATCGTCGACCGGGCCGACTTTGAAGGCGAACCCTCTCCATTACTGCTGCAGGCGGCTTTCCTGGCCGGGAGCAGACTCGGCTCCGCACCGCTGGCGTACGCTTCGTGCGAGGAGCTGTACCAGCGCGCCAAAGCCCTTGCGTTGTCAGGGTATGAGAAAGACACCCTGACCGTCATCCGGGCGATTTGTCTCATGCAGTGGTTCAACCCCACGGGCCCCGAGCACATCTCCCTCGACAAGAGTAGTTTCTGGCTCCGCATCGGGGTGGGCCTCGCCTATGAAATCGGCCTGCATCGTGAACCCAGCCCGGGCAAGGACGCGTCGCTCAGACGGAGACTGTGGTGGTCACTTTTTGTAAGAAAAAGCCCGAGACAGACCCCCAAATCCCCTCCCCTCCCCTCCCCCCCAAAAAACCAGCCCCATGAAGCTACCGCTGATATTCGCGCTTGCAGACGAGAGATTGTGTGATTTCGGCCGGCCAAGGCAGACCGCGCACCATCAACATGCAAGACTGCTGCGTCCGGCCGATCTCGCTGGACGATTTCCCCGTCAAGGACAAGAACGCCCACCTGTTTATCGCCTACGTGCAGATCTACGCCATCCTGGCCGACCTGACGGAGTGTTGCGTGCGCAAGAGCCTGTCGCCGGCCAAGAAGGTCGGGATCGAAGCCGAACTCAAGCGCTGGGTCAAGGAACTCCCGCCCTGCCTCCAGATGTATCGGCAGCACCCCCTCAGGTGTCCTGCCCCCTACGACCTGGAAGTCCGACAGCTCCATATCCCCTATTTGACCATCTTGACCATCCTCAACCGGCCGACCACCCCCGCCAGTGTCCCCCTGCAGGTGGCCTTGCTCTCGTCGTCGCTGGTCGCGGGCATCTTCGAGGACTTCCTGGCCAGGGACGACATCCGCTACCTGGGGCCCACCTTCACCTTCCACATTTTCGTGGCCAGCTTCCCGCAATTGCTGTGTCACAAGTACCCGGTCCTGTGGCAATCCGCCGAGCAGGAGCTGAAGATCATGCAACTGGCCTTGCACGAGTTGCGCAAGACGTGGCCCTCGGCCATCGGGCCCCAGAAGATCATCCAGAGCTTCATCGACGCCGTGGTCCACGAGCCTTCGTCCGCCGCGTATCCCCATCCCCCCATGACCGCCGATCAGACTGCCTTTTTCGAGGCGTTCGGCCCCGAGTTCTGCCGTAAGTGGGATCTGGTCTCCAAGGCCTCACCTCCGCCTGCACTTGATCCGGCGATGGAGCCGATGGCGGAGCGGTCGGTGGAGATGACGGTCGAGTCCATGTCTCCGGTGCCATGCCTCCCGGATCAGGGCGGCCGGATGGTTGCAGACTCGGAAGCTTTCGACGTTGATCCAGCCGGGAACTGGCTATATCAAGATTGGTTGGAGCTTGAAGCTCCGTGATGACAGCTGCCTGTATAATATAGAGAGAGAGAGAGAGAGAGAACATATCGCGCCCTCTGACTTGTTCAGTGTCTTCGAACTAATCTGAGTGACTCGAACGCAACAACAAGACAAGACATGGTCGGGCCATACCTGTTGGGTGTTGTACATCTCTTTCTCAACACTTTTGCTCTCCTGTTCTTCCATTGCCTCAATTCGGTTATCCATGGCCCTTCCCTGCCACTAAGTTGGCACCCGCGTTTGTTTGCCTCGCAGACAACGCCAATTGACATACCAACACCACCGAGACTGGCTGAAATCCGCCGCTTACAAAGGCCAAACAAAAAAAAACATGTTACCTGTACATCGTGAGGCTATTATCATCTTCGGGGGATAGATGACCATACATGTAGAAGAAACCAAAAACATACATAGGCTATCCCGGGATATCTGGTCGCATCATCAATCTCTGTTCAAAAAGCGTCTGGCCAATTTCGCCACAGCTGCCAATTGATCCTCGCGCCCTCCGTCCGTGATCCTCTCGCAGACCTGAGGCGTAAAAGTCTCCCAGACCCAGATGTAGCTGGAACGAGATCGGCTCATGCCCTCGAACGCGGCTTTGATCGCCTTTGAATCCATCATCAAGTAGTCCTGGTCCGTGATCCACTGGTGATGGTCGAGCTTGGACGTCCAGAAGTGACCGACTCGGACGCATTCCAAGACCAGGGCAGCCAATCCAGCAGCGATGGCCGTGGCCACTGAAGACCCTTTGTGGACATCGCCGAGCTCCTTGTCCGGTGTGCTTTCCTTGAGGAGGATCTCGTGGCCAGGAAAGAGGAAGTCAATCTGGTGCTTGTCGACGTATTCGGCATTGCTCCCCATGGCCGTGGCGGCGCCAATGCGAATGATGTTGGCCCGATCTGCTTCGTGCGGGTAGGTTTGGTCATTGCCTGTCTTGCCCTGATCGCTCGATGCGCATAACAAGACGGTCTTGCGGTTGACGGCCCTTTGGACTGCCTCTTTGAACTTTTTTTGCAATGCGCCGTCGGTTGGGGGTCTGACGGACCAGGACATGGAGATAACCCTGGCCCCGCAGTCGACAGCGTGGTTGATAGCCTGAAAGAAAGTGCCATGTTAGCATGGGGGAAACCGGCTGTTCAGACGCAGATGGAAGGAACTACTAGTACTAACATCAACGGCGCTGGATACGACGATAGTCAGGCTTTTCGTGTCTTGTGTCCCCTGCCTAGTCGCTACCTTGATGATGTACATATCAGCTGTCGGGCAGAGTTTACGGATGAACCTAGCCATGATCGTTCCATGGCCGCTATCAGACATCCAGTATGGGTAGTTCTTTTCCCCCTTTGGTCAAAGGCGAAACTTCTCCCACGGTCTGTCCTTCCCTGAAGTGATCTGTTGGTAGTGTCGACGCCGTCATCAATCAAGGCAACCCGAATCGGCTCGAGGCTCTTCGTCGCAGGAATGTCTTTAGCTGAGAGCTGTCTGACTCGTAGGAAGGCAGTCGTGAAGTTCTCCATGCATTGCATCCAGCGATGTTGGTCCAGCTCGACCGCCTGCCCGCTGTTGTCGCCCAGCTTAGCTTTCAGAGAGGTCTTCGCCGAAGTGTGGATTATTTCTGGAGTAGTGGTTCGGTTGTTTGCGGCTATTTCATGCTTCGCCGACACCTGAGAGGTCGCTGGATTTGTCTGGGGTGCTTGCACAGAATCCCGATGCAGTGACTGCGATGCCAAAGTCGCCTCGTCGTCCTGCGTGGCCTCGCCATCTCGTCGTAATAACCTTCCTATTGCGCTCTCTTCTTGTGGCTTTGACGTGCTTTTCTCTGCCGCAAGCGACCAGTTGCGCTTCAGACGGTCGTCAAACCTTTTCAGTTGCTTCGACATGTCCGCAGACAGATCTGGACTGTCCTGTTACAGCGACAAAGGAACTCAGCAATGAGAAGTTATGCAGGGTCGTGGATAGGTAAAAGGGACAATACCTCTGGCGAGAATATGATGATACGTTCCAGTTTACCATACTGAGCAAGCATGGGCAGTCCTTCAACCTCGCTCCAAGCACGCAGGATAGCGTTGTTACCCCCCCCCCCCCCCCAAATATAGATACAGTCTTTTCAAATTCTTGCCGACATTGAAGATGGTAGAGGGACACAAGTCCGGCCGATGCCAGTCCAAGATTTCCACCTTGGCCTTTTCGAGGGCCCGCTCTATGGAGTCGTTGCTGTGATAGTTCGGTTCCATGTCATCAACGATGACATGCAGGATTCGCTTCACATCTTTACTTTGTAACCAGCGCAGAATACGCGTTGCGTCGTCACGGCTCTTTCGTACAACTTGGTCGACATCTTTGTCCAACTTGAACTTGACGTTGGCAATGGAGACGTATTTTACGGTCGTCTCAAAGTCAAGCATGTCCCAGTGATGTGTGAACTCGGCGAACGTCATGCCGGTCAATGGGGCAGGCATGTAATCAAACCACAACTCTTTGTCTGGAGTTCAACATTAATTCTTAGTCTCGGCAGCAAGCAAAGTCTCAACGTCACAGATTCGCAGTCGGGAAGGGATGTTTCCATACTATTTTCATTTGGGACATACAAGCAGCGATACGCAGCGTCGCATGACATCTGCCTCAGACTCTCAAGCATCATCTCGTCCTTGATGATTTTTGCCGTTTCGTCGGTGACGTTCAGAGTTCCCGGCGTCACGTTGGAGCCCGAGGGCCCCGCTGATGATGGTCGTTCGCCAGCCCGGACAGACGGGCTACGGCTCCTGTCCGGGACTTTCGAGTCACGATGGCTTCCTAGTTTTGATAGAACGTGATATTGGTATACTGAGTGGTTCTTGATGTCTCTCAGTTGGAGAACAGAAGGGTCGCGAGAAATAAGCTCCCGAACGATCTTGAGACGTCCGGCCGTGCACTTTGAATACTCGACAGCCAGGTGAAGAGGCGTCCGTCCTCCAATATCTGTCGTACGTAGCATGGCATCCGGTGCTAGGGTGATGATAGCTAGGAGTAAATCGTCGTCACGGAGGAGGCTCCTGCTGTCGAGGGCGTCATGCAAGAACGTGGATCGTGTCCGGTTCTCGGCCCAGGTGTCTTTGCCTTCTTTAATAGTTTGCCGAACCTTCTCGACGGTTTCAGGCAAACTTGGGATTCCTGAAACGGCAAAAAGAAAGTCGCGATTGCTTCTTTGAATGGCTGTGTGTAGGGGCGTGTTCCCGAGGTCATCCGGTTTCAGCAACAGGTCCATGCCGCCAGGGTGCAAGAGCATTCTTGCTACCAGCGTTTGAACAGCCACACTCACTGAGGACGATGTGCTATTCGCATGAGTCGAAGCTAGAAAGTGGAAAAAGTTTTCATCCCGCAACGTGCTGGTGGCCTTCACAAGGCTGTCACCGCGCTCTGCGACGAGTTGCTTGAGCTGTTCACGCCGACTATGTTTCTTCGTTCCATCCTTGGCGATCTCTGGCTTTTCTGCGATCACTCTTGCGCGCTCTAAAACTTTCTCAAACTGCGATAGAGGTTCGTCGGAGGCACGGGACCTGGCGACCGGCTCTATAATGGCCGCTATTGACGTAGGAGGTTCGCGACGGAGTGGAGAGTCCATTTTGAAAGGAATGACCAAACTTTTCGTTCCCTGCTGGCCGAAAACGTTCACCGGCCTGGATGGTTTCTGCTGGAGAAATCTCGCAATCTGATATTCTCCCTATCTCTCTGTTATGCCACGCGATCAGTCGCAGGCCATGAGGTGATCATGCCAACTCTTGAATCCAGGGAAGTGAGAATGGAAATACAGCCACATTCTTCGGTGCAAAGGATGGATTTCGTTGATGGGAATCCACAAGCGGCGGTGGCTTGCCCGTCTTCCACTACCTCCCAGCCACAGGTGAATAATCGACGTCCTGATGATCTATCGTCCATTGGCTAGGTATATGCCGGATACGAGGTCTCCATTGTCATTGGCACAATGATGCGTCTTGGTGCCCAAACACCGACTCCAAGCGCCCGGTTGACAAAAGGAGTGGAAGCGGCTCTGTCTCTCCCCATCTCCATAATATCCCCTCGTCATGGAGTACGACGACGGCGACAACGACGACAACGACAACGACAACGCGCTAGGCCTGGCTGCGGATAACGACGACGATGCCCCCATGTTATTCGAGGCTCCGCTATTCATCAGCGGCGATGATGAAGATACATTCCATGCCAAGAACCTGTCCATGACAGATTGGCATCGGCGCATCGTCGTGGAGCGCCTCACAAAGGCCACAACGATTCAATGCTTCCTCCTCGATGTTCTCCACGGCAAAATCAACAAGACTGCCGAATCACCGTCGGCTACCTTGATGGTGTTCAAGTTCTGGCTGACGCCAGTCAAGCATGGCCGGCGACTGGTCCGTGTCCGTATAGATATCGAGTTCTTTTCCGAGGATCGCGAGGACGCTGCGCCGACAGTCCTGGCTATTGGACTAGACGACCGCTGGACCATTAGCCCGACGGTAGACCATGAGGATGTTGCAAAGGGAGGAAAGTTGAGTCTCGGCCTCGCGGGAATACCCTTTGTCAACGTCGGTGGGGAGGCATCGTTCGAGAAAACCGGCGGCCGGGATATTCATGATGCCACAACCGTCACCGGAGGGACGCACTTTGGCGAGGGCATTGACGCTGGTGACCACACGGCCTGCGGGTGGACGTTGCTGGAAAACCAGAACCGAGAGACGGGGGTCCCTTATTCATTGACCGTGCCCGTCCTCATCGAACGGCACAACGACAACCAGTTCACCGCGCGGGTGAATTTGACGGCCAAGGGCAACACCCGAACGACTATAGACTGGATGTTCAACAAGGTCCCTGTGGATGATCCGGTGCTCTTCAATCCCGCCGTCGATCGGCTGAGGAAGATACGCCAGACAGAAGACAAGAACACTACCCCCCCAGATGGTGGAAAGAAGACTGCGAAGTCACCAGCAGAGAAATATGCAAAGGACGAGCTCAGAGAATGGGAGACACGAATGGACGAACTCACCCACGTGATCTGGCGCACGGTGTATCGGGGGGCTGAGAGGGAGATCTAATACAGAGTCCAGTCGTCGGTTTCGTGCCGGAGATGCTGTTCTCGAATGTGTTTGCGTAATGCTGGATAGTAGCTGCGCTTGTCAAAGGGACTCAAGTCCATTTCATTCTCCGTCGTCGAACTAGTCGAGTGCGAATGTCCACGGGAAATAACGCAGCATCAATGGCCCTCAGACACAGTAGATCTGGCAGACAAACAAAATGTCGAAAACCCATCCAATGCCATCCATGAATGAGTAAGACGCGTCACTGCGCAGACGCACAGGATCGAAAGCTTCGTTCGAGGCAGCGAGCCGTGGCTAAAACGAACAAGATGGGAACAGCTGGGTGATCGTAGATTGGCCTCAGGGCGGCGCTCCCTGTGGCTCGCCCGGTGCTCCTTCAGCGCTTCTCCTGTGCTCTTCCGGGTGGGCCCCCGATCCTCTATCACGCGCTAGGTTAAAGCGGCCATACTCCCTTTCGTGAGCAGAAAATAGTAAGGGATATTAAAGCACCGTTCGGGGTGTATGTAATGGATATACATATATATCTTATTAAGTCCCCGGGCGATGTGAGATCGGCTCTCCCTCTCTCTCTCTCTCTGTGTGTGTGTCCAAGTGATACCGGGTCTCCTGAGGTTCGACATCCCAGAGGGTCTATGTATCTACTGTCGGGACGGAGCATATCCCGCCTCGGGTTCAGTGGTCTTGCTCATGTCAATCTCGCCATGGCCTGCATAACAGGCGCCCAAAGGCAGTGCTTCATCTCCGAGACGGTATGAGAGGAGAAAGCAAAGAAAAAGAAAGGACACTGTCAAGATCTCGCTGGTGGAAAGAGGTATCAGCCGTTGCCGTGTACATTGCTTCATGCCGACCCTCGCATCGAATTCGTGTTAAACAATATCAGTATTGGCCCCGGGTCGAAAAGGGCTCGCTCGGTGACCTGACCTGACCTTCGCTGGCATCTCGTCTACTTCCCATTATGTCCATTGCCACCATTCTTGCCCTTCCCGCCAGCCCTCTCACTCCTTGCCAGCACCTCTTTACACTCGTCACAGTACCACTTGGCGCTCTTGGGCACGCTTTTCAGCCCAATGCACTCCAGGTGGAACCATTGCCGGGGACAATCGTCCCTGTCGCACGCCACCATCTCCCCGTAACTCACGCCTTGACAGTAACAATATCGCTCTTCGTCCTCTTCCACCCCGTCGTTTTCTTCGTCCTCGTCCTCCACCTCTCCCGCGTCGACATTGTTCGCCGTGCCACCGGTCGCCAGGTCGCGCTCGGACGGCGTGGACGACTTCGTGGGAGGGTCCGTCTCGTCTTTCACGCGCTGATTGCCGGTAGCCGCTGCGGCAGAAGGAAACGACAGGCTCGCGCTCTTTTTGTGAGGTCGCTTCATTGGCAATCCTTTGGGCGACAGCGAATCGTGGAGACCGTGGTCCTTCACTCTCGGTCTGGCGGGTCGTTTGGCCTTGCTGGCACCACCACCATTTCCACCGGTTGACGAAGTCTCTGCAGCTTCGGCCTCGGAGAACGTGCCAACCACAGGCGTGGACGTCTTTGACGCTCGGCCTCTACCCAAGCGCTCATTCTTCAGTTCACTCGTTTGCAGGACTAGTGGCAGTCGAGGAGATGCAGCCTCCCTCGCCGACACTTCGTCTTGAAGGTCGCCCTTGGTGGTGTCGAGTCTGCTGGAGGGCTTGTCCGACGATGCTCCTCCTTTCGCCGGTTGTTCGCCATCCACCTCGTTCAGGCTCGCAGGCTCGTCTTCGACCAGCCGCTCCCCCTTGTCGGCCTTTGTCTCCTTCGTGTTATTCTTGACTTCTGTCGTGCTCTTTCCACCGACGGCAGCAGAGCTGCTCAGCTCCGACGTACCAGCGGTCACATTATTGCTGTTCCTATTTCTGCTCGATGTCAGGGAAGAAGGTCTCCCTCTCGCGCTTTCGACGGTATGTGCAGAATTCTGGCGTCCTCGTCCAGTGGCAGGACGGACTGCAGAGAGCGCAGGGCTGCGCTTGTAAACTTCTTTCCCTATTGTTCCAGCAAGCGGGGACGAGGCAAGCTTGGGCGAGTCTTGGGTTGCGGCATTGATTCTGAAGTGCAAAATATTAGCTGGATTCTTCGGTCTCGCATCTAGCACATACCGTTTCCGTGCCACAGAGGTGGCACTTGCTGACGCCTTTCTCTTCTTGGAATTCTCCTGCTGTGAATTCTCTCTAGACATTGGGCGACCTCCAAGCGCACTACTGATCGAGCGTTCCATAGCCACACCCGCGGGAGCAGGCTTCTCTGGTCTCTTTCTCTTTCCCGTGCCTGCGCCAGTGATGCCCAACCCAGTGGGATCCGGTGCAGCATCGGCCGCCCGCTTCTTGCCGCTGGTGGTCGTTTTCCGCGCCGGTGCTCTCGCGTCGTCGAAGTCAGAATCTGCATGATGGGCCGTTCCCCGCTGTCGCCTGGCAAGGACGGCCTCTCTCCTAGCTTCACTCCTATGCGCGATCTCGCTCTCGTGTAGAGTGGCAAGACCCGCAGCCGCGGCTTCTCTGCGCGTCGTGGGCGCAGTCGGCTTCTTTACGGGATTCGTCTCTGTATAGGCCCAATGCTTCAAGCTTCCCAGCCTGGCTTCTTCCGAGATCTCGTCGTCGATGTGTGGCCAGATGCGGTCCAGCCTGCGAATGTGTCTGCCCACCTCTTCATTGGCATTGTTGATGACGTGGTTTTTCTCATCCATAGTGACCATGATCGTCATGAGGTTTTGTCTCAATGCGTGGTATTGTTGCCTGCGCTGCATGATGATAGGATCGGCGGACCGGACAGAGGCGAGGGAGGCGTTGTCGAAGGACGCACCGGCGACGCTGTTCGCTTCGCTGAGATTGAGAGCATCATCTGCCGCTATGGAGCCGGTCAGGCTCTGGGAGGCGGCAGCTAGATCTCTCGTTGTCGTAGCACTGTCGGCCAGACACTGCTCCAAGATGTCTCGTAGATTTTCCTCCGGACCCCACGCTTTTGCGTCGACCTCCTTCAGCAAAGAAGTGTGCCGCCGATATTCTCGAGGCAGAGCGGCGATCGCATCGGCGAAATGAGTAATGGCAGGATACATGCCTGGTGGGTCATTGTTGGTCTGACTTTGCGAAGCGACGGCGGCGGAGGAGGAGGCCAGAACAAGGCCGCTGCTGGATACAAGTGAGTTCTGGCGCAGGAGGGTCGATCCGAGGCCTTTCGAGGCTCTGGCAGGGTTGGTTCGAGTCAAGCGAGAAGGGCCGCCTCGCACGTTGGAGGTGCCCAGGGCGGTAGTCATTGTCGTCGTGGACATAAGGATATCCGATGGTGGGAAGGTTGGAGTGAAAAGGACCAGAGCTGCGAGTGTGTGATCTGCGAGATGGCCTGAGCGGGAGTTCTGGCGAATTACCACGGCATCGGGCGAATAGAATGAGAAGTGATTAATACGGTCAAAAAGGGGAGCTCCAACAAGTCGGCAGCATCGTGAAAGAGAGAATAGTCAGTGCTAGCCCACGAGGATGAGGCGTGGTGGAAAAGGTGAATCAAGAACGAACCATGGGGAGCGCAGCAGCCAGCGTTGCGCGCATCTCCCTCCCTCTTCTCTCTGCTCCCTGTGCCTCTTCCACTTGCTGGATTCTCCAATCGGCGGTTGGTGACATCAATCCACCGATCAGAGTTTCTCCTCTTTTTTTCCGCCGTCACGTGCTCGAAGCCTCTGCTGCAGCACCTCAGCCTCACCCCAAGCCACAGCCTCGTGACACATATCAGCCTCGCAGCCTCGCAGCCTCGCCAGGCCAAAGCTACCCCTCGGTCTTTTTCCTCTCCACAACACCATAGGGTTCTCGGACTGGGAAACCTCGCTTGCATTCAGGACCAAGCCCATTACGCCAATGGCTAATAATCATTCATAACTTCGCTTACAAACAATGACGGATCCTTGCACGGAACAGTAAAGTCGTCAGGTCATGACCTCTTCCCTTTCCAACAACCCATCCAAACAACTCATTGTCAACAAAGTCTGCTTGTCTCCGTGCCCCCACACGGCGTCAGAGCTTCAAATCCATCCCTCATCAACTTTTGACGCCTGTCCCTGGCCAACGCCTACATCCAATGCCAGTTGCGGGGGTTCGTCACTCCTCTTCTTGACCGGACTCTTCCTTGGGCTGGCTGTCTCTCTCGGTGGTCCTGCTCTGACGTCTTCCACCGCCCACTCGTCAGCCTTGGCCGCCGCAACCCAACACTTCAGGCCTTCATGGACTCCAGAATAGAACTTCTCTTTGCATGTTCGAAGGCTACCCCCCATCACTTTCTCGAATCCGGATTGTTTGAGCTCCTCCCGCAGTGCATTACGGTCGGTCGCGGTCGGGAGACAGGCTATCAACCCGTTCAACAGGTCCAGGTGGGTCGCGAGGTACTGCGTCGCTTCCCATTCAACTCCTCCAACGTACGGAGCGGCCGGGTGGGGTGGTCGAGGAGGGGGAAAGTGTGCTCGACAATACCCCATTGATTCATCAACCTCGACGATGGGGATAACATTGAGGTGATGCAGAAATATCCAAAACACTTCCTTCGTGACATTAACAACTTCTTTGCACCAGACTCGGTAAGGCCGAGGAGTATGCATTTGCGACACAAAGTCAAGCGGCTGCTTGCCATCCTCCGGTGCAGGATCCCTGAGGAACCCAAGGATCTTCCGTGCTCGTCCATGAACAGCCTCCTGAACAGAGCCGACTTCGGCTGATAAGTGAGCGAAAAGGAGCGAGATTATGACGCCTCTGGTGTTGAACTCTGACGGACCCTTCCGCTCTGGATCGAATAGCATGTGCAAGAGTGCCGGGAAGAATTCATTTTCCACTTGCTGCAGACGTTGTAAGGCAAGGGAGGTGGTGCATAATCCTTTCAAGCACAGCAGCGCCTCGTGAAGGAGGTTGTCTTCATGTTCTTCGCGCCACTCGATCTTAGAGATCCGGTAGTAGAGTTGAACGAGTTCGTCCATGCCGCCCTTGCTCACGAAATGATCCGTCCAAGAGATTGACTCATTCCTCAAGAGAATCCTCAGTTTGTGCAGCTTGCTTACTTCGACCAGCGCGGGCTTCTGTACCTCCCGAAGGTAATGGATGAAATCTCCAGGAGTGGTGGCGCTGTCTGCCGGATTGAGGGATGCCAACGACACGGTCGAGGCCATGGCTTTCACCGACGTTGGCCTGGAGCTGGTCAGGTCGGTGGATTTGTTTCTGGATTTGCTGCGTGATCTCAAGGACGAACTTGGCCTGTCTGCCTTTGTGGGGGAGTCTTCCTCGCGCCGGGTCAGAGTCAAGATTCGACTTCGAGGACGAGATCGAGACCGGGTTCGTCTGCCTTCCTTGCTCTCCTCACCCTCACTCTTCGGTCTTTCATTCTCCTTTCGGTGAGAGTTCCGAGCGGATGAGCTAACCTCTGAGCTATCAGTCAAAGCTGACGCCGTGGATGAACCACTGCCAATCCGATCACCTTTCATCAAGCCTGCCTTCACATCTGGCTTGAGATTTCGCATGTTATCCCGCATATTCAGTGGAATGTTCAGAGAATCCAACACCTTCTCGAAAGCCGAGTCCAGTTCTTGAGGGCTAAGAGGAGAGGTTGCGGTGTTCGGCGTCTCCGGGGTCGAGCGAGCGTCCTTGCGGGCTCTCATATTGAAGGTTTGGATTGCTTCGAAGACTCTCGAGCCTAATTTGGCTTTCGAATCTGCTTGAGCTGGTGTTGAAGATTGGACTTGAGCATTGGAATGGCCTTCAGCTTTGGAGGAGGCTGGGCGACTGATGGGCTGGTCCCTACTCTTTGGCGGTTTAACGTCTCCCTCAGCACCATCATCATCATTAATGTTTTCTGTAAAGATGGAGCTTCTGCTAGATTTGTGCTCCAAGAATGGTCGTTGCGGCGGCTGATAGTCCAACGATGATGGGGTCGCGGGCCCGTAGCCATAGAAATTCCTCTGTTCCGAAGGACGAAACTCGGAATAGTCTTTGGGGGTGTACAGCTTTATCTCCTCTTCAACAGTCCTTCTGTTCGACACTGGATACATCATCGTGCCATCCGCAACCTCCAAGGGTTGAGTAGCAAACTGTGCCCAGATGGGAGTGGGACTCTCGACGGGTGTGGTCTTCGATGGCGGGCAATTTTCTTGGTTGCTATTGCTGCCGTTGTTTTCTTCTCTAAGATCTCTCTTGGATCTCCGTTTCAATAACCCGCTCAGGTTACTGGCTGATTTAACCTTCTTAAGCTTGTTGTCGGCCGTGTGACCATCAATGGGTGAAACGCTCCCAGTGCCTGCACTCTTCTCTTTACCCAAGATGATTCCTTTCAACGACACAGAACTCCCCGTCTTTTTGTGCGTACGGTTCAGGGCAGGGCGGGTAGGTTCATCGCCTGATTTGGTTGCAATTCGTTTCGGTTGTGGTGGGCTGTTGATGTGTCGTTCTCCAAGCGGGCTGGCAGAATTGGCAACTTCTCGACTGGAAGGTTTCTGGGACTTTGTAGGACTACAGTTGTCCTTTCGACGGCCTCTCAGGACGTCTCCCACTGAAGGAGTCCGGGTGTGGTTTGCTCTTCGGCCTCTCTGTTGAGGCTCCGGATCCTCGAAGATTTGGGCGACTTGTTGAACGGACGGCGCCATGGTGGAGGGAGTGAACAAGATATATTTGGGCACGGTGCCTATTCAGATACAGCTCCTCATTCCTACAGAAACATGAATGATGCTTGAGCACAGGCGGTATGATGATCCATGGTCAAGGCACGGACGTGGAGCTGGCCTGGCCTCACACAGCCCGCGTTGAAATCGCACCTGCTTTGTTGATCGCGATGCCGCTGCCACAGCAACAGCCTTGGCTGATCCTTGTCACGTGCAAGGCTCCACAAACGACGAAGGCGCGTATTCAGCCTTGGGATCATCAACACAATCTTCATGCCATTCCTTTGTGGCCACGTGGAAATTACCCGTGCAGACATCTTGTCCATACAGCATACCTCTACCCTAAGCATTAATAACGGCCCCCTCCTGTCCGTCCAACCGTGATACCGATACTCCTTAGCACCGGTCTGGTCGTGTCTTGCTCATGCTAATCGTACATTGTCTTCATTATTCCATCCAAGTGATTAGAAGCTCCAGTGAGAGTGGTTGGTCCCCTGCTTCCAATTCTTCCTTGGACGATACCCAATAACGGAGGACCATAGAGATACATGACAAAACCAATGCGCCAGACTAATGCAATCATTGTACAATACTCTGCCGCCAGCGATCGATCTGCGCCCGCTGTTTGGGATCCAAAGGTGGGCCCATCATTGGGTCTGGTATGTATGGCTGGTTGCCATATGCGTAAGGATATGTCTGCTGCATGTAGGTGGGCAACGGGGCGCCAAATCCTCTGTTCATGTACCCAACGTTGTTCGGATATCCATAAGACCCATTAAAGGCGATGTTTTGCTGAGGATAACCCCAACTTGGGTTTTGCATCGAGGTGTATACCTGGTTCGAATTGGTCATAGGCTGAGCTGGTTTCGACTGGGCACCCACTGGATGAGCTTGGAGCAAATCGGCGAGACTATGCATGGGTTTGACTTGTTGATGGGCCTGCGGATTGGCGGATGCTTCCTCCTTCAACCTCTTTCGCCTCTGTGCTAATGTTTCCTCCACATCTGGAGTCTTTGACGGCAGGGGTGCGTTGTTGGTACTGTTGAGACCTAATTGAGAGGTCAACTCTTCCGTAAATTGGCCTCCAGTGCCCTTCTCTTTCTCCAGCTTCATCCTTGCTGCCCTCTGAGCTAGAGTCTCATCTTCGTCTTCGGGCAGAGGTTCTTGAGTAAGACCCGGTACATCTTCAATGAAAGGAGGCCGGCTTTCCTCCTCGATCTGGCTCTTTACCTCGGATTTTGCAGTCTGAAGCGGCCCGCCTCGCAACCTCGCTCGTCGTTGACTCAAAGGCTCGTTGTCCTCCAGCTCCCGCTTCTCTAGGAGCCCGATTGGTCGATTGGTATTCGCATGTTCTGCTCTCTCCTTTTCTGGGAAGAGGACACCGAGGGGTACATCCTCATCATCGAAGTTTTGTTTATTCGCTTCATCGTGATCCTCCCAAGCCAAAGTGACATGCTTAGTCTTTCGGGCTCTCTGCTGAAGCTGAGTAACAGCGTCCAGCTCAAGCAAAGTCGAGTGCATGCCATTCGGGAAAGCGTCTGCGGCAGTACGATTGCGTAATTTCTGTTGTTCCTTACGCATCTGTAACTCGGCAAGGAGAGTCGTCGGCGCCGTCGAAAATCCTGGCGGGGGGACATTCTTGTCCTCCTCTTCATCAGATATCTCGTCAGCGTCCGGTGATATCGACTCCGCTGCCGCTCGGTCAAGTTCGTCCCCGCTCGCTTGGTCCTCAACGTCCAGATTTTGAGAGCCTCTTGATTTTGAACGCAGCAGCCCCGAGCTGGAAAGGGCAGTGCTTGATCGTCTCGTCTTAAGCATTGTACTAATAGAACTTCGACGTTTCTTCGCTTTCCCTTCGGCTAATTGCACACTCTTCCGAGGAGAGTCATCTGGACCATACACTTCCTTTCCGAGATGCCCGGCAATTGGATGATCAGTGAATGCAGAGACAGGAGCGTGTGCAGCGGCATCTAAGATACTGTCCAATGTCTGCACAGCTGAGCCATTTTTGAGCTGTAAGTCTTGAGTGACACTGGGCTGCTCGAAGAAGGCGCTAGCCCGCAGCTGGGGGGGTAATTTGAATCCGTTGCTTTGACCTTGCAATTTGGCATTGTCTTCCTCTCGAAGCCAGACAGCCGACTTCCGCACATCATCTGGGATGCCACTGAGCGCCTGGAGCCGACGTTTGTCTCGTTCACTAATGTTGAACTTTGAAAGTCTCTGTGGTAGGTTCAACATGACTGGAACTGGCGCCGGATAGTAGATCATTCTTTCTCCCGGTTGAGGTTCTTTATAAGCCTTCGAGTCCCGTGCAAGCGGAGGGTGATTGAGAGAGATACGTCGTGATATGGCGGCAGCTGATTCGTGGGACGTCGGATCGCCGTAATGCACTCCGTCAAAGTCATTGAACGCGGCTTGTGCTTGTCGATATGTGTCGTTGGAAGCAGAGGTGGTCGGTCTTTCCTCCTGGACCGACCCATCGGACGCTCGACGCAGGGGATTGGGGCCTACTTCGTCTTCGGGATATATGGAGATAGAGGCACGACGATCCGGGCTCAAGTCCAGCGGCCGGCCTTCCAACGGGGGCAGAGCATGGCTGCGGCGACTCCCTTTTGAAGAGTGACGCTCAATGTGTTGCTGATGCGGATAGGGTCCGGAGCGAATTGAACCAGTTGGAGATGTAATCTGGTAGCCTGAGGGAGAATATCCTCCCAACCTGGCCATCTGATTGACGCCGATGATTGAATTCGACCATGATCCCGTCGAGTATTGTCTCTGGACCGCCGGGCGAAGGGCGTTGTCTAGATTCGCCGGAGCAGACGACTGCCGCTCCAGGCGCTTTTGATCCTGCTTCATCTTGTTCAGCCCATCCTCTAGGCTCGAGGTCATGCTCAGACGCTCCGCGCTTTCTTCCAGACGTTCCACATTTTTTACCAACGCCCCTTGCAGCGACTGCAAATCCGGGGTCGGGTGGTTCAAGGGCAGGTGACGGCTGATTGAGGCTGTTCTGATTGGAGTATCTTCTTTCTGGAATGTGGGTGTGTCCTGTGCGGAAGGCAGACCGTCCATTTTCGATCGCAGTGCTAGAGGTTCTGGGTATCTGGGCATCGGCTCCTCGTAGTCATCCTCTTCTACCATTTGGTACGACTGCGAGGAAGACAGCGACTTAAGAAGAGACCCCACGCCTACGGAACTTGGTCCCGCTTGAGAGACAACCGAAAGATCGCCATCTCGCGAGAAGTGATCGAACAGTGGGAGGGACAGCGGTGGACTCGAGATTTCGGGAAGGATTGGAGAGCGGGCAGGTGAGTAGGAACGCGGATGATGGTGGACGGAGTCAGCAGCTTCGGACTCGCGATATACGGCCTCATGCTCAGCCTGGGCGACCGAGGCATACGCCATTTGAGGGAGCTGACGAGCGTTGCAGGACGCAGGAGCTGGAACTGGAGCCAGATCACGGGTGAGGGAAGAGGCAGTGGTGGTGTCTCGTCTCGTATATTGTCGGGGGCGCGGACCCTTACACGTGTGAGGGCAAATAGACCCTGCAGGTCAACTTCAGAACCATGATTCGAGATAGATGGATCTAGTCTGACGGGTCGATGGCTCAGATGTGCTTGAGCCGCCTGAGGCAAAGACGAAGGCACGGTAGACCAAGACAGAGACAGCAATCGAACGGGAAAGGCGCGCATTAACCTGATAACTGTGTGCAGAGAATGTCTGTACGGAGCCCTTATACATAGGAGGGCACAGTTGAGCCTTGGGCCGGATAAGCATAGAACTAGCTGCACTGGGGGGGCCGACAAAAGTGGGCATTCGGGGCATGGCTGGCTACAGCTGGCTAAGATTAGGGCAAGCCCGGGACCCATTCGGGGGGCCTGCTCTTTAACTAACACTTGACGCCTAGTGGCCGATTGAGAGCGCCGCACCACGTCTCGCAGGGTTGCTCAAGCCAAGGATTCCTCGACATCGACCAAGGTTTCCTCACGGGCGCAGCCACGGCGTCTCATCGTCCTTCTCGTTGCCATATCAGTCTTTCACGAAGCTTTCTGCTCTCCGTTCAATAGTCTTTTGCCCCTTTGCACGTAGAAAAGGAGCATGAACCTTTCGAGCCGATCAAACAACATAATTCTCCTGTCTTGTGCCGGGTTGCCGCATTTCCCCCAGGGCACACAAGTGTCTGCCAGGTACACCAATCATCGCCAATCTGCCCTCTCTGTCAACCCTTGTCCAGCCCTGGTTCCCGAAGTATCCACTCCGTCCTCCATGCCTCTCCCAGAGATTTGAACTAGGCTGTATGCCCTCCTGTTATCTTGAAAAGCCACAGATCACCTTCCAGTGACGATCAAACCATCCTCAAAGGATCTCGTATCTCGCGTCTAACGCCTACAAGCAGTTCAACAAGATTCGAAAGATCACACCCACAGATCCAACGAACCCTTGGGATTCTAGGGGTTGAAAGAGACAGCGAGAGGTCCGGGTTTGCACACATGACGACGGTCGAGTATACCGGGTGCTGCTATACAAGGCACTCACAAGGATGAAGCTATCTTGAGCTCCCGTTGGCCCTACTGCATCCCGGCAGATGATGTCCAGCGGGAGGATTGTCGAAACCCACTGCTTACTTGTTTAGGTATCCAGCCACCTTTTCAAACCAGGCTAAAGATAAACAATCCTGTTGCTGAAACCAGAGGAAGAGAAGATCTCATTGCCGCAGACAATCTAGTTGCGATAGCTATCGGCAGACAGATGGACGCCCGTTGTCGATGCTGATAAGACAAGTAAGCCTCGCCAGGTCATTCATCTCGCTTCTTATCAGTCACCGGAGTGCCAGGCGGTCAATGTTCATGTCTAAATGAGCCTCGAAGCTTGGCTGTCAACCGCGTCCGCAGAACATCCCACGGTGTTCTTATCCGCTTTATTTTCCTTTCGACGTTAGATATGCACAGGAACCCTGCGGAAAAGAGACTCAGGCACATCATTTGATAGGAGATATTCAGATAGCGACAGTGGACCCCGGACCTGGCTTTGCGCACAGACCCGGTAAAGAGCTCCGATATCAAACTTAGAGCAGAAAAGAACACAGATATCAAGAAGATGCAGGCAATCCTTCTGGTGATGTGGCACTTGCCCCAAGGCTTCCATTGGTCTCACGGCCAGCTCGAACGCGTCGCTGAATTCAGATGTGAGCGGTGTGATATTACTATTCCGACAGCTGAGGAACAAATACGACGGCAGGCCAGCTACTCTTGCTTGGCTGTTCAGCCTCTTTCTTCAATCCTCCGAGATGATGGAATGCGACCAGCCTAGAACTCGGAACTACGAGGAAAGCCCGCCAGGAATCGGACTCAAAAGGCTCAATTGTCAGGATCGAGCATCAACGGAGGACTTGGGTCTGCTCCAAACAGTTATACTTCATTAGCTACATGCACGATGGAGATAGGTTTGGGCCCCCCACGCCCAGACATGAGACGACTAACTAATTCTGTACCTGAGAACAGGAACATACCTAGCGGCCTTCCCAATCGATTTGCTATTTTTAATAGTTTGGGACACTTGTCCCGTTCTTCCCCGCCGTGAATAACGCCATCAGCCAGCCTCGTTACTCTGCTTGACGGAGAAACAAGCCGTTGCTTCTGGGTTTCTCCCAGGCGACGAGACTCCAACACATCAGCCAGAGTCTGTGCCATTAGGATCGGTGGGCCGAAATCCACAGCCATTTTACTAAACATGCTTGACAAGAACGAGCCAACGAGCACCAGGGCAGTAACATCAAGGTTATATGCTCGTTCAAAGGTTTGAATGAGTGTTACAACCTGAAGACTGGCACCACGAGTTGCTATGCAAATCGGATCGCTGGAAAAGTTGTCTAGGACGTACTGCGAAGATTTCGTCCTCGGCAGTTTCTCCCATTCCGAGTCTAAATGGGCTATCGAACCTTGCTCGGAAATTCCAACTTGGGGTGCTATTGTCTCTTGCAAGCCATTTGCCAGAGTTGTCAGAGGAACTATTTGGTTCAAGACTTTGTTTCGGGTGGTCTGTCCGCAAGCCCAGGAACTGGACAGCAGGTTGCAAGAAGTTGGTCGGCTATCTAGATCATCACCGTCGCAGCAAAACACACGGGGCATCAAGCCGCTTGGTTGACAGTCTATTTGGAGCTGTCGTCGAAGCTGATGACGAGTTCCGAACCTAGGACATGATACATTTTCGATCCAAGGTCTCCGCAATCAATCCCAGTCTTCCAGTAATGTGGTGAGACATTCTTCCACCATCCAGCCTCGTTCTTTTATTTACAAGTACACTGGGATTCTCCTCATTCTAAAGTTCCATGGCATCCCAGAAGAATCCAGGTCTGCAGTGACAGGTCTACTGTAGTTTACGCGCATGTGCAAATTCCCACGAAGAAGACATCTGGCAAGGAAGGCTCCATTGAGGCCCTCGAATAGTAAGAGTACACAAAGATCCTCGGTGCCTCTGTCCCAGGCAATCACCAATCAACCGCTCGGATAAACCCAGACGCCACAAGATGCCACAAGATTGGGCTGCTCATGCAAATACCGAGTACGCTGGAACCCATCAACGCAGAAGCCAGAAGCCCGAAGCCAGCAGGATGCGGGCGACGCGGCTTTTGATCCGTCCAAGCTCCTTCTATCAAAATGCCCTGCATCCCCTCGAGGACGGAACTTGAATACCGAGTACCCGTAACCGGCCAGCCCTCCCTCGTCCTTCCCTGGACCTTCTGAATCCTCCAAAGTCCGACGGGACGCCATTGATGCTGACAAGCGACAAAGGCTTCGGCCTCCGAGCATACCCCATCTAGGTGTCTGTTAAAAGGCCGACTCGTTGGCACAGGCAACGACCTTGCTTGCCATGGACTAAATACTGCTTGTAGGAGCCATGCGGTTCCTGATCCCGCATGCGTGCCGGCCGGAGACCTGGTCTCGAAATGCTTATCTGTCTGTACCGAGTACCTACCTACATATGCATCGTCCTCACAGAACGGATATAGTACAAGCACATGCGTCCAGACCCGTACCTCGTATACAAGCATCCCTGGCCCGGATTATGTACTAATAGGCGGGTACAGTTACTCGACATAGGTACGGAACTGCACTGGCGCCGTCCGTCAAGATGGTACTGTAGCTGCCCGCGAACACGAGCGTCTACAGCATCTGTACCGAGCACAGATCGATTCCTGGTGGTCCGTTACTGACCCGCCAGGGTGAGTTGGCTCCGCGCTCCTGGGTGTCCCTTGCAGGTGCAGGTCTTGCCTCGTGTATTCGGTACGCGGAGACGGATGCATTGAGACACATAATTACCAACCGTCTACTCCTATATCTGCGGGCCTGTTACCCGTCGCCGTTCTTGGGGCTATGTGGTCCGGTCTGCTAGAGCACGAGACTGGGTTTGATATGTCCTGCCAGCTGACAGAGAAGCTGGTTAGCTGCCCTCTCCCCACACACAAGGACGACGTTGGAGTGATTTATAGTGTAAGGAAGTAGAGAAAACGGAAAAAATGGGTTCGTAATGTAGAATTCCATTCTGGTCCAGACATTTCAATATGGCTGGTTTCCTGCATCGTCCCCGATCTCGTTGCAAACGAGGCAATAAAATCGTGGTCGTCCGTGCACCTGACCTGATCAAGCCGCCTATCGCGCACCCGCACAGTCTTGCTGCCGAGAGAATGCCCTGTCGTCGTCCCCGTCCCGAACTCAAACCTTTTCGCTAGCAACCGCCTTCTCGTCCTCGCTAGAATCGCCATGGCCGACCGGGACAGGCTGGTGCCGCAAATCCGTATGCGTAACCTCGGCCATATCCTCGTCGTGCTCCACGTGCAGACTCCTCCCTCTCCTCTCGGGTCCAATCAAGGTCAGCAAAATGACATATGCATACACCGCGCCCATAAAGATACAAATGACCTTGCCGTAGTTGTATCTTTTGACGGCCTTCCCTTCCTTGTTGATGAGAGGCGCAAGAGGATACCGTTCACCAATGGTGGATTCGATCGTGGAAGAGGCCGACGAAGCCAGGTTGCCCAGTTGGTAGGAAGTACCCACCACAAAAGTCCGCAAGGAACCTGGAGAGAGCTCCATCAGGTGGATAGGAATGACACCCCATGCGCCTTGGACACAGAACTGCTCAAAGAACGCCGCTGCAATGACAGCCTTGGTAGTGACGAAGGTGTAGGGGTACAGCAGTGCTCCGCCGATGATAGAAATGAAGATAATGCTGAATCGACGACCGAAGATCTGCGAGCAGTATCCGATAACGGTGCCGCCGGTCATGGCGCCCAAATTGGCGACAACCTGGGTAACCGTGACGGCGTCGGCGGAGAATTTGAATTGGTTCGTCAACATTGTTGGGTACAAGTCCTGGGCTGATTTTCTCGTCAGCACCTCAAGTCTTTCTGCGCAAAAGCAGTGACCAAAACACTCGAGAGTGGAAGGACTGGTAGAGAGTTTCCGGGACAAAACTTACAACCGTGGCTCATAAAGTTAAAACCCGCCATCAAAAGAACCATGTAGATGAGCAGGAGCCAGTGTCTCTTCAGCGCCACTCTTCCCTCGGAAATGAAGGTGCCCGCCAAACTGCCCTGCTGCGCACGAAGAGCCTGGCGAGCGCGGAAAGTATGGGTCTCGGGGAGACAAAGACGGAACAAAATGATCAGTACTGGAGGGCATGCGCCGAACCAGAACAGCGGTCTCCAACCATGAGAGGTCGTGTTCACCAGGGCGCGCGCAAAGGCCGTGGCAAGCAGATATCCAAATGCGTAGCCTTGCTGCAGCATCCCGGAAATGAGACCGCGGGCTTCTTCGGGGCAATCTTCAAGCGCGGTGGCGGCCGCATTGCCGTACAGACCACCCATGGCAATGCCAAAGAGGGCGCGCACTGCGAGGAATTGGCCGTAGGTCTGAGTGAAGCCGGTGCCCAGTTCGAGGGCAATGAAGAGGATATTGTTGATAATGAAGGGCCTTGTGTGTTCATGTTAGCCTGGAGGTTCAATGTACACATCGCTCCCACTGGACGTACCACTTCCGCCCATATCGATCAGCAGCGATACCGAAGATGGTTGATCCCACCGAACGGAACATGAGCACCAAAGTGATGCCCCAGGTGATATCAGTGTTGGACTTGTTGAATGTCTCGGCCAGGTCAGACACGGTGAGCGAAACGGTGAAGAAGTCAAAGGCATCCCACGACCAGCCGAAGAAGGCGACGAGGAAGAAGAGCCATTGTTGGGTGTTTAGCATGGCCAGAAGCTTGAAAGGGTTGGGCGCCTTTGCCATAGGAGGCTTGAGGGTGCTGATTCTTGTCGCGGCATATCTGGCTGGAGACATGCGCGGGCTGTCGAGCTCGTCTTCATCGCCGTACTGACGGGCGGCGGGCACAGTCTCCTTGGTAGGAGAGTCGACGTGAGCCATGTTGATTGGTCTGGCCCTTGCCCGGAGCTAGAGTAACACTTCTACAGAGTCTTGTGTAGCCTTACGGACCACAGTGAGGCAGGTCAGGCTTGGGGAGAGAAACACGGCGCATTGACAGCGGGCGCGATCAACCCTTTTATCTTCTTCTTTCAAGGGCAAATGAGCGGGTGGTCATGAGGCCCTGCAAGGAATGCTGGTCGACTTGGTCCCATTTTTTCACCTCGCAGCTCGTGGTCGCACGCGAGCAGGGAAACGGTAACTGATCGGCACAGACCCGACCTTTGGAAAGATAAGTGGTGTGGTTACACGGCAAATGGATTGCAGGTGTTGCAATTGTGTGGTTGGTGGAGGATTGGTGCATTCCTTCGTGGGGAAGGGAGCCAGGATCAACGCTTGTCTGAATGGATGCGTTGGCTGTCCGAATTGCGGGGGATCTGGAGGGCACAACGAATGAGACGAGGCTGTGTGAGAGGCTGCTTGCGCTAGAGCGTCAATCACAGATGCCAGAGCGTGACATCGCTCGGTCTTTGACCGGCGCAGGTCGGGCATGATGGACAGGGGAGTCGAGAGGGCGGCACACAGGATAGGCGGGAGCACGGCGTAGGTAATCATGACGCTGCCGACACCAGTGTCACCTCTGTTCTCGATTTTGGCTTTTCGATGGCCACGACGAGGATGGATCGGAGAGCAGACGCGAGGATGAGGCGGGAGGAGATGGAAGAGTTCGGATGGTGTTCTCTGGACGTTCCATGAGATTACTCTTTTGGGTATCTGTGAAGGCTCCGAATCACACTCTGTGGCTTTTCTGACTGCAGCGTCTTTTCGTATCGTGAACCCTGTGAATGGCGATGGGTTTTCGTGGCATGTCGGAAGGAATTCATCTCATCGACACGAAGAGGCGGGCAGGTGGGCTGACTTCTGGGCGCACCTTGGCGTTACGTTGGTGGCGGTCTCAACGGGCGACACACAGTCATGGCCAAGCCTACCGCAGGCCCTCACTAGCCCCAGGAAGGGCGCCCGTTGTTGGGGGCGTTTTGCTTGGGGGTGCTTGGGGGTGCTTAGAGTTGCTTGAGCAGTTAGTGAAGCCTGGGCATTATTGGCCGCCGGGAAACATGTGCCGGAGAAAAGCTTAAGACACCTCTTCCAGTCCCTAACTACCGCCTATAAGCCTGCCCTATCGACCACGCCAAGATGCCAGAAATGCCCCGAATGGCCTCCGCATCAAATCAATCAAACGTCCATGGCGCCTTGACTTTTAGCCGACCAGCTCAACTCCATCCGACCGCTGCCAACTTGGTCTCAACATCTCATTCATAGTCCAAACACCGACAACGCCCTCCATTGTGCGCCATCCCGTTTCCCGTAAACAGGTGCTCCCTCTCATGATGCTCCTGCACCCGCCTCACGCTGTTGCCACCTTCTGCCCTCCTTCCTCTGCCGTGAAGGCGTCTCCCGTGCAGCAGACAAACCCACTTTCTCCAGCTGATCTGGACCTCGACTGTCGCGGCAACGTCAGGATAAACTTCATTCCGGACCTTCTCTCTCACGCTCGTGAGGATCGCCATGCTCTTGTGGATCTCCTCGGCCAGCATCCTCGCTAGGAAATGGAGTTCGCTCGGCGTTGAGCCTCGATAGGTGCGCACTGCTGGATGTGCCTTCAGAAACAGCGCCCTTGTTCGCGCCATCAACCGCTCAAAAGTAAGGACTGCGGCTCCGATATACTCCCTCTCCCCGACATGGTAGGTGCGGACCGCCAGGATGGTCACCAAGAGCTCAGTGTCAGCCTTGAACAAAGCTCCCTGGAGTTGGCCATCTTGTTCCACCGTCCGGCAGATGTCGACGATTTCCTGCTTGGTCATCTGGAGAGAGGTCCGGATCTTGTGAAGCCTGCGAACGGCCTCGTCTGAGTTGAGCTTGGTGCGGATTCGAAATGATGGTGTTGCTATTTTTGGCGTCGAGGGCCAGAACCACCCTCTGAGGAATCGCTCGTACATGGTCCTTTGCACGAGCAACAGGCTTTTGACTTTGAGACTATCTCGCAGAAAAAGCGTTCTTGCCTTTGCTGCGTCCGGCAACCCTCAAGATCTGACAGACAAGCTTCCACTCTTCTTCGGTCCGGGTGGAGTATTGAGGCTCTTTGGCGTGGGCGTGACAGAAAGGAGAGGTGCTGTAATACGGGCTCGACGCAGCAGACTTCGTGAGTATCGTTCTGTCTGAAGATGTGCCTGGTCATGCTCTGCTGCCACTGGGGTTTAAGTATTTTGCTCAGGTCCTCCTCTCAAGACTTTCAGATCGCCTTGATGGAGGACCTCGATTTGGATCCAGATTCTGTCACCTCACAGTCCTCCCACTAGCAACCCTCCGGGTCGACGTACAAGGCGCTCGATTGCTGTTCCATGGGATAACCTACGTTTATTCCTGGATCAAGCAATATGTCTGGCTCATCAACAGAACATCAGACTTGGCCTACGGACGGGAGTGGACTGGGTGTTGTTGGGCCATCCTGGCTGTAGGAGAAACCTCGTGGGTGGACAGTCCTCAAGCAACAGCGGAGGACCTCAAGCGAAGGACATTCTATATAGTTGTCCCAGCGTTTCTTCTGCCCTCCTCATATTTCCTCACCACTGTCCATTTACCACATCATCAATGCTTTCTTGACCGCAACATCGAGTCTCATCGTGAACAACAGCAACTGTGCTCGACAACAACCGAACCGTGACCACCACAATTCATCCCTACCCAACCATGTTGTCTTCCACGTTTTCTCCTATCCCACAGATCTGGCGAAACATCTCTTTGTCAGGAAACCTCGAGCGCAAACAAGGCAACGGCTCTGGCGCCAGCACACCGTCATATGCCGCTAGAGAGGCCTCATCCTCCAGCCAAAATGAGCTCCTAGTCCCGATCCCGGTGGCCGCCTTGCGTAGCTCCCCCTTCAATGGACAAGGGTCTCGATTCGTTGAGGACCTTGAAGCTCTCGTCGCGGGCGAGGAAGCCGCCGGCCCCAGCAGGAGACCCGGCATCACCATCATCGAAAACTCCACCCAAAGGCCAGCGGAACGACAACCACCGTCGCGGCCACCAAGTCCATACGTGGTCAAGCCACCAACTCCCGTGGGCAGCTCCCACTGGATCGACCCAGAAGGGTGGGCGTTACAGGATGAGGAGCAGTGGGACGCCGCCCGCGCGTGCCAGGGCTGGGTCAAGGCGTTTGGCGACGTCCGGCGCCGGTACGAGGGCGCCGTCGCGGGCCTGTTCGGCAAGCTGGAGCGGCTCTGGTTCTTCAGCTTCAACCCCAAGTACCGGCGCTTCCTGAACACCATCGAGGCCGTCGAGGCTTCTCTCGACGCCCTCCCGATCCTCATTCTGGACTCCGACTGGAATGTGTACGGCGAGCTGAGCAACCTCATCGACTTCTTTGCCGCGTGGATCATCGAGGCCCACAACTGCTGCAACACCATGACCCTGGACGGGGTGCCTGTGAACCTAGACAACCCCGAGCAGCGCGCCGGGAGGAAGAGCCAGATGGTGGAGATGGGGCCCGAACTCGCCCGTCTGACGGAGCGGCTCAGCGACGGCGCCCAGAAGCCTCTCCGGAAGTTACGCGCGCTACTCAAGGAATTCGCCTAGATGGTTGTGCCGGGGGCTACTCTGAGAGGCCTGTGGTCTGAGGTCATGGGCCTGAATGTGTTATGATGTGAACGGGTGAGCGGGTGAGCGAGCGAGTAACCTGAGCGAGCGGAGCAGTAGTATAGCGACGGTCTTTTTGTTTCTGTAAATACCTATACATCCATTCCCTGTGAGCCTTTGTCCAGTGCTCATCCTGTATCTATCTGCCATAGTCGTACAAATCTCTTCAGCCTCGGGCGCCAGCGGGTCCCTCTATTTATCCCCCAAGGCCAAGCGTCTATCGAGATCCTTCATCTCGCCCTTCCTCCTTTGTGAACCTCTGTCCATGCTTGTTTTGCATCACTCTACACATCCCAAAGAACTTCTCTCTTTCTCTCTTCCCTTTCGTAAGCAGCTCCCTCACTCTTGAACATGCACCTTCCACTGCAGAGGCCCATCGTTGCACTTTCGGCCACAGGATGGTTCGGACGTCAAGGGAGAACAATCTGCAACGCCAAAGACGTTCTGCAGAGGTACGTGCATATGTCAAGGGAAGTGATCGTGGTTCAGTCCAGTCCGCAGAGGCAGAGTGAGACGAGAGAGCTATCAGTGGAAGAGTTAGGGTCGCTGAGGTCTGTCTTCTTACTGTTGCTTCGAGTCTCCTCTCACTTTTGCTGGCCGGGAGTCAAGTGGAAGTGACCTAAGAGTAGGCCAGAGTTGACCTAGGTCGGCCAGCGTCCGGTGAAATTTGCCCTGGCCTGGAGGTTGGACTTGCCCTCTGCTGCATGTCGCCTTTCTGTTACATTAGGTAATTTCGTCTCTCGTTCTTTGCTTTCCCATGACATCCACAGCCTCGTTCGATGTCATTCTTCGTCCAAGGATTGTGCGCTGTTTGCTTGATTGTTCCCACTTGCTTCGCGTATCTGCGAGAGAAGCGGTCGGAGCCGAAGTGGCGCGTTTCTCTGCAGTACAATTGCGACGAAAGGGGCTCGACAAGTACACACCCGGCATGTGCCTCTTCATCCTTGCCAGGTTCGAGCCCCCACCAAACCTGACTGCAGAGTGGAACGAATAGAAAAGCGCTCTGCCGAGCGATCAGATCGACAGCTGAATTCATTCCCTAGCGACGGTGGGCGCGAGCCGGGTCTTTTCCAACGCAGGCTGAATCAAAGCTGCAACCCACTCATACGTGGTGAAGAGGATGCCTCCGGCCAACACTGTCCTACCCAGCCGCATCGTGCTGCCCCTCCAGAGTCCGCGGAAGCCGTAGTCGGCAATCACGCCGTTCCACGCCTCCAGCACGCCCTCGCCTCGGACGGACTGTGCGCGAGTTTTCAGGGTATCGAATGGCTGGGTGACGAAAACAACGATGGTACCGGCGACGGCACCGTTCGCAAACGTGGTCAGAGTGGTCTGCGGGATGTTGCGCAGCCTCTCAAAGTCCTTGAGGATGTTGTACGTGCCCAGCCTCACGGCCGTGGTGCTGGCCTGTTTCAGCGTGGTGGTGACATAACCTCGGTACAGGGCTCTGAGGACGCCGTGTTCCTTGATGAGGGTCGCCGTTGCGTGGATGGGACCGCGAAACTTGCGTTCCGAGCGCGCATCGTCGATCAGCGCCGTTTTGATTCTCTCCGTCGGCGTCACTGCAAAGGTGCTAGCAACAACCCCGGCGGTAATCCCAGCCATCAGGTTCCTCAGGGGCGACAGCGTGCCGGTTTCGGGATCCTTGAATTGCGCCTTGATGGTGTCGAAAGAGATGAAGCGGATCGCGTCCTTGGCCACCGTCCCGGCCACGAGAGTCGAGCACCCCTTGTACAGCGAGCGCGGGCCTTCCTGCTCAATGACATGTTTGATGACGACGAATGGATTTCGAGTGGGCGTCTGTTCGTGCAGTTGCACGCGTGTCTTTGCGAATTCGAATGCTGCAAGTTTTGTCCCCAACGTGTCAGATCACCGTCTGTTCCCATGGTCGAACGTTCGTCGAGCGTTTCCACATCATCGTGGAAGGAGGTTTCTCCCTCGCGCCAGCAAAAAAACAACGGGAAAGGAGAACTTACGATATGTGATTGTCGCTTCAACTCCACCCGCCGTGCCTCCTGCAATCAACGAAACGAGCGGTGATTTGTTTGACGCCTGCACAGAACGTTAGTCACAATGATTAGATGGTGCCATTCAGGGTCACACAGGGGGAGTCGAGGAACACGAACATCACCGGCCACCATTTTCCCCGTGAACTTTGCTCGACCAACTCGGGAAAAAAGGGGGTGTAAAGGATGGGATTTTCTGCAGAAAAAGGAGAAGCAGAAGCAGACCAAAAGACTCTATGATCGCAAGACACCAGACTGTCTATATGCCGTGGAAAAAGAGCGTGCGCGTCAAAGAAAAAGGATGTGAAATATAACAATTACGAGGGTGTGAGGAGAAAGATTCAGCGGTCTATCGATCCCTTTTTGCGTCAGAGGAACAAACCGATGGAAGAGGGATACAAGATCCGGTGTCGGTTGGATCGCCGTGCGTCGCTTGCCCGCCACCAGAGCCGTGCCAGCCTCGGGTCTTTTCGGCTGAAGTTCGCTCGATGCGAGAGGCGGCGCGAGGTCGCGTTTTCGCAGCCTTGCGGGCCGCAATGAGATATTTCAGCCTCGTCGGCCATGCCTGGGGAGCTGCTGGTGTTGGGATACAAAAATACATAATCGATTGTCTTGCAAAAAGCCCGAGAGCTTTTGACTATCGCACATCTTGGTGATAACACATTCGACGAATGCCGGCCCTCTTGACGCTCTGTCTTTTCCTTTCTTTTTCCTTGAAAGGGGGCTGGTCCTCCCGAGTGACTTATGTAGTACATACACCACAGTGAGAACGAGAAACGCCATGCCCGATACACCCCCTTGGTCCCTCACAGCTGTCACAGCTGTCAAGACAAACCCCAATGCATTCCCCGCTCTAAGGCTCCATAAGTTCCCTCCGCCACGGGCATCCGCAGTCATGGCATAAGCTGCGTTTGCCCGATCCCTGACTTCTGATCGCAAAACCTAAATCATTGGCCCGTATTTGTGCAGAACATATCACTCGCATCATGTGCAAACCTGGCTGCACACTCGCTCCTGGGATCCCTCCCTCTAGAGCTCCATGGTCCTCGCCTCACCCGATTGAGCAGTTACGTTGACGACAACGCCCTCGCCTCGGTCGCTGTCAGACTGGAAACCGAACTTCTGGCCCGAGTTCGTGCCGACTGCTTCTTGCATCATGCGCATTCCTTCTTGGGGGTCCTTTAGGCTGGCTTGACGGAATGTGTTCTCCATCTCTTTCATTCTTTTCTTGAACGACAGCCGGTCCAAAAACAGTTGTTGTCTGCCCTTTTCGAGGTCCCGGCGCTCGGCTTGAACGATTTCTTCCATCTCGGCGAATTGCGCCATCTTCAGCTCGAATTTCTGGAGGGTAAGGTTGACGGCTGCCGACACCATTCTCGTAATCTCCCTCTCCTCGTGGGAAGCAAGACCGCTAGCGCGAGCGGCGGTCGCTGCCAATGCTGTCGTGGCGATGTCGTTGATGACTTTGGAAGATCCGTTGGCTTCAGCTGTGGGTTGCTCAGCCGAAGGAGCTGACTCGTCGACTTCCATCTGATCTTCTGATTTTACTTCTCCTTTTTCCGTCTCTCCCGTCGTACTTTGCTCGGTTCCTCCCATACCCTTTTCAAGTGCTGCGCGCAGCTGCTTCTGCATGACCGCAATAGAGCGGTTCGATGCAGCGGCAACAACGTCAGGGTCCGCCATCTGCGCAAGGAAGCTGACTACCGACATCACCGGATTGTCCAGTTGGCTGACGGCGCTCCTTCCTGTCAACGCCTTCAGTGCGGAAGAACCATTCAATGGCCCATCTTCAAGGTACTGATCCTGAATGTCGAGCTGCAAGAATTTGAGCACACATTCCTCCCTGGTTCGTGTACCAACATGTTTGGCAATCTCATTCCAGTCATTGTCAAAATTCTCCAGACCTTCCAAGAGCAAGAGGGTCTCTGAATCAGTCCAAGCGGCACTCTTGTCGGGAATATGTGAATACGCTGGCTCCTCCATCTTGACAAAGTCGGACGAGCGATGATTGGACGGCATTCGAGACTGGAAATAACAGTTCGGGCACAGGTCGTACTTAAGCTCGTTGGGGTTTGCGGTGCCTGAGACGGGGTCCGATTTGGCGTAGTGGAAGCGACATCTCGTACAATCGATCCCGCATGAGAAGCAGTTGAAAGTTTTGATGGGTTCTCTTGCGGCAGCGTCCATGGCCTTGGTTGCAGCGGCGTCGGAACTGGTGCCATTAGCAGTCGCCCCTTCGCCGTTTGTTTGTTTTTCCGGGTCCTCGGTCTTTTTGACTTCTTTGCCTTTGTCATCGTAGACGTTCCGTCTGAGTTCAAGGTTCAAATCTGCCTTGGTAGCAGGAGTTGCCGAAACAGCTCGATCAGTGGCGGGATGCGGTTTTCCAGGGGTGGTGAAAGTGTTTTGGGCTGGTTGGAATGGTTGCAAACCTCGAGGTGTGTCCGCAGTAACCCTAAAATGGCCTGTGAATGGCGGGCCTATGTTCGCTGGGCGAGTCTGTGGATCAACCTGTTGCGGTCAGCATTGAGTCGTTCGAAATATCAAGGGAGGCTTTACCTGATAGTTGATGAGACCCCATTGTTCTAAAAAGGCATGCACTCGCATTATCGCGCAGACATCGCCGGCCAGATTTCTTCGACATGCGGTTACTGTGAGGTACTCGACAGGGTTCAAGCGGTAGGAGTTGACCATAAAATCGCGGTAATCCTTGTACACGGCTGGTGTTTTGCTGCGGTTTCGACTGTTGAAGAACTCGGGAAGTGATTTCTTTTCCAAAGCGTGGACCGTCTGCATGTCAAACCACGTGCTATAACTGGGGAGGATGATCTGATGTGTCTGCGCGACGAGGTGTGAATTGGCTGCGGCTTCGAGGTTGGACTTTGCCTGTGATGCCTGACCATCTGTGGCCTGTGTCGCGGCTGGGGTTTCTTGAGATTCCTCCGGGCCGTCTTTTTCTGCCTCACCATCTTCGACCTTCGCATCTTCGTCCACTCCACCCATCTCAGCATCCTCTTGCTCGCCATCAGGATCATCTTGAGCCCGCGGCGTCTTGGTGGTATCTAAAGGATTAGCTGGCGTTCCATTTGAGTTGGCTGGTGGTTCAGCATCTGCAGCGTTTCGTCAGATATGTTTTCCAGCCAAAAGGTACTGGCAAATGAGCAAGGGAAAGCGACAGCGTGACGCGCGTACCTGTTGATTCCGTCTCTGGTGCATCGGCGGCAGCAACATCGACATCGTTTGCGCCAAGGTCGACAGCATCAGAAGACTCATGCTTCAACTCGGCGGGCTGTTGTGATGAATCGGCCATTGTATATCATGTAACTGGATGAATGATTTGAGTCCACCACTTAAGCCCAGGCAATCTTTCAGGGCCTTGCGCCAACCTCCAGTACGGGCCAAAAAGTGCGCGGAGTCTGTCTCGAGCAATTCAAGCGCCTAGAACTCCAATGCGGGCTGAACACATCACTTGGGCGGGTGCGTTTTGGTGACTTTGGCTGGAAATTGAAACCCTGTCGCGAACTGCGCCGCGAGCAACACGACCATCCAAGTTTGCGGCGAACGAACTGCGCTCCACTGCCAAGCTACAAATTCACGTGATTGTTTCGGTGGAAGGTTAATCCGGGGCGACTGGTCTTAGGTCAAAATGGCCTTGGTCAACCCTCCCTGGGTGAACTCTCCTAAGCCAGCTCGCCTGCTGCATTACTCTTTCATCTTCACATCAGAATGAAGCACTTTCCAGGAGAACACAGAAGAGTAAAGGTGCATCATCTACACCTGATTGATTATCCAGCCGATCAGATAGTTAATATCATGAAGTGAATCCCACAAATGCCAAAAATCCGTTGGAAAACGTCTGTACCACTCGAGTCAAAACCCGGCAGCAAGAGCAAGCAATCGTTTCTATCATTCCCGATTTCCCCATAACTTCACAGAGATACCGAGACCGAGGCTAAATAATTCGAATGCCAATCGATCAGCGATTTCCCAGCCAGCGCGACAGCATGTCTTTCATGTCCGCTCTGAAGATGTTGAGCGATAGATCCTCCCGATGATGTCTGGTACAAGAAAGAGCTCAGGACCGCAAAAGGTGACAGACGGCTATTTCGATCGAGGTACTTTCCGCTTGTCTTCGCGTGGTCACGAATCTCTCTTCAAAATTTCCGGCTCTATAGTGATCCGTCGAAGCGTTGTACGACCACAAATGCCGTTGCTCTGAAACTTTGCGCATGTGCTCCTCGTGCAGAAGACACAGGGATCTGGTTGTTCCGATGGGCACATCACTGGAATTGGGTTAAGAGGAGCTTCCCTGTCTCACCTCCAGGTATCGTGACCCAGTTTCCCAGGATCATGCTCTCCATCATGACATGTCTTTAAATTTGACCGTCTTGTGGCAGCTCTCGCCGTCCTCATGCTCATGATACCGACACCCGTTACCCTCTGTGGGATCGTCAAACAATGACCCACCGCTTCCCTCCTTGATCGCGTTGATCACATCGACCGCAAAGTCCGGGCTGATGGCGAAGCACTCTCTGTAGCTAGTTGCATCTTTCTCCGAGCTGGGATCCATGATCTGTCGCGCAGCAATCTTACTCACGAGTTTGCGGAACGGAGAACTCGGAGCAGTTTTCTCATAGATGGGCTTCATCTCTTCGGGACCGGGCACGAGACCTGCTTCATGACATCCCCGCCGGAATTGGTCGATGGCTTGGTTCTTGAGTTCTTGCAGCCCGATGCTGTCGCAAAGGAGGTAGAGCTTTTGACATGTAAATGCATATTCCCATTTGACGTCCTTGGGCATCCACGAGACATCGTCAATCTTGCCTTGATACAGCCACTTCACCAGCAGCTCGAATGCGCCCGGGTCCTCATCCCGGAGTTCGAGCTTGCCATCCTTGATGTGTTTGTGCTCCCCGTTGACTGTGTAGGACACGTCGAAGAAGCGCGCATGATGGACCAGGAGGTTTTGATGTAAGGACCAGCGGCGGCCTTCGGGCCCGACAAAGATGTCCAGCAATGGGCCGGATAGCAACCTTTTTCTCGCACGCATGGGTCAGCGGAATCTTCTCACTCGAGTTAGATCAGTTGTCTGATAGCATATGGACAGACTGATTCGAGTCGACATTGGGTCTCCACTTACTCCGCAAACTTTTTCGCGGAGATGTCTCCTATGCCTTCCCTGGGCATCTCAGCCTGAGGCGATCGGTAGCGGTACGTCGAATAGATACGATCAAGTGTATTCGGCGGATTGGGAGTCGCATTGGTGCGCAAGGCGGGTTTTATGGGTGTCTCGGAGACAAATGGATCGACGCGACCGGACACATGCCCCATGCGACATTGTTTTAGTTATTAATACTCGGTGGAATGTAGTAAAGGGTGTTGTAGATATGAAGACTGCGGATGCGCTGCTGAAGGAGATTTGAGAGGCGAAAAGGCCGTCTCGTCTGACTAGAGGAGTTTCCCCGCCTTGCCCTAGTGTTCTTCCTCCAAATACGCGCGAAGATTGCCTCTTCTTCAGCAGGGTGCCTCAGTCAGACAAAATCCCAACGGCTAGTGCATCGTATGACGAAAGGCTGACGGCCTCGGAGTTTGAATTCTGGGCTGCAGGGTCCCGCTGGCCCCGCTACGCGTTGCGCCTGGAGAAGCGCGTCGCGCGTGTGTGCAGACAACTCGAATCGAGCATTGAATTCTGCAACCAAGATCAATCACAAAGAGAAATGCCACTACTGCTTGACGATAGCAAAATCGACAATCTTAGTTACAAGAACAGCACTTCTACACACCACAACAAGCCTTGATATCATCCCGTCGCCTCCCAACCTCTCCGACCTCGAAAGCCGTTACCGTCGCGAACGTGACGGGGAGGCCGACTTCAATACTTTTACAAATGCGACCTTGAAGAACTCTGATGCATTGCTGTGTTTTTCAGGCTCCGAAATTGACCTCACATCGGACACCATGGTTTTCTCATCGTCCCCAATATACTATGCGCCCAGCTCCTCCCCACCGCCTTTGCCTGCGAACAAAAAGAAGCGTCGACTGTTCCAACCGTTCCCCGTTGAGCAGCAACCGAAGAGGACTAAGATGGTGGGCGGCTTTGTAGTGGAAGACGACGAGAATGAGGACGAGCACAATGCAGAAAGCAGGCCTAATAACGTTGACCAACCAGTCTCGAGGGCAAACAAGAATTCGGCTGTTCCACCACCCTTGGAAGAGCTCGCAGACCTGGCACGCACGAGTGGTATATCCGAAACTGCGACAAGCCGACATACTCCATCTAGCCCACGTCTACCTCCTCTTCCTCGCCCATTGCTCAGAAAGCGGCAACACGGTAGGGTAACCCTACAGACATCTTCTGGGACAGCGGTGAACATTCCCACCAGAAAAAAGGTTGAAGCTTTGTCATATGAGCAGACCATTGCGCAGCGTTCGGTGACCGTTGAAGGTCGTGCGAAGAAGGCGTATTATGGCATTGAAATCCACAAGCTTATGGACGATGCAAAGACGCTGCAACAACTTGACGAGTTCGAGAAACAGAGAAAGGATCAACTGCAGGCCTCGGACTCCCCTACGAACTCGAAATCAGCAGGCTCAAATCCCGCTGCCCATCAGATGTGGACCGAGAAGTACCGCGCGAAGAAATTCACAGAACTTGTGGGAGACGAAAGAACCCATCGACAAGTCCTTCGATGGCTCAAAGCGTGGGATGAAGTCGTCTTTCCTGGAAGTGCAAAACTGAAATCCATGAGAGCCTTCGACGACAAGGATCCGAGCCAGCAACACCGAAAAATTCTACTTCTGACTGGACCACCTGGTCTTGGAAAGACCACTCTAGCCCATGTTTGCGCCAGGCAAGCAGGATATGAGGTGCTCGAAATCAACGCCAGTGACGACAGAAGCCGGGACGTGGTCAAAGGACGGATCAAAGATGCCCTCGGCACGGAGACGGTGCGTGGGATTAAAGAACAGGGCAAAGCCAGAAAAGCTGGACGCCCTGTCTGCGTCGTCGTCGATGAAGTCGACGGGGTCACCACGGGCTCTAGTGCCAGTGGTGGTGAAGGTGGATTTGTCAAGGCTCTGATCGACCTTGTGCAGCTCGACCAGAGAAACTCAACGGGAAGTGGAAACCCAGACGCTGCGAAAGGTAGAAAGAAGGGTGACAAATTCAGGATGCTCCGACCATTGATCCTGGTATGCAACGACGTTTACGCTCCTTCACTTCGACCATTACGGACGAGCTCCGTCGCCGAGATTGTCCATGTTCGGAAAGCGCCGCTAGACAAGGTCATCGCCCGAGTCAGGTCTGTTTTCGAGAAAGAATGCATTGCTTGTGACAATGATGCTGTCCGCCGGCTTTGCGAAAACGCTTGGGGTCTGGCAATGCGAAAACAGAGAGGGCCAGGCTCTCGGGGATCTGGAGAGGGCGACATCAGAAGTGTGCTCGTACAAGCTGAATGGATAGCACATAAACTGCGTGCCAATGAGACCAAACCCCGGCTTACGCGGCAATGGCTCGAGCCCCAACTTGAAGAAGCTCGAACCGAACAGAAAGGGCCCGGACGAGGCGGTGTTCGAGAAGTCGTTGAGCGCATATTCTTGGAGGGGGCTGGTTTGCCTAACCTTCCAGCTGCTCTGAGCGCAGACGATGCGAGACTGGTCGCTGATTCCAGAAGCAATCCGGTTGGAGTCGCGAATCTTCGCAAGCGGGCAGCAATCACCGCCCTCCGAGAGATGGTTGATACCTGTGGAGAGCACGATCGAGTCGTCACTGAGTGCTTTGCAACATATCCAACACAAGTGTTCCAAGATGACGTACAATTGTCGAAACCTAATGCAAGCTACGAATGGCTTCACTTTCACGATTGCTTGTCACGTCGAGTGTTCTCAGGGCAAGAGTGGGAATTGACGCCCTACCTTAATACCAGCGCCTGTGGGTTTCACCATCTTTTTGCCGCTGTCGACAAAGGTACTGTGGCCTGGAATGAAGAAGTGCCGGAGGAGGATGTCAAGGATGTCCACCCGTTCAGTGGCCTGAAAGCAGACTTCGCCGCTTATGAGGCGGAGAAGCAGAACCGAACCTTGCTCACTGAGCTGCAGTCGAACTTCTCAGGGTCTTTGCTGAGAATTTTTAGCTCTGTAGACGACATTGCGACAGAGTTGATACCAAATGTCGGTAAGATGCTGGCTCCAGATGTGAAGCCGGTCGTGATCGGAGGATCCGGGAGCTCTGCCAGTGTCGCTAGCGTCCGGAAAGAGACTGAGAAGACGTGTATCCGCAACGCAGTTCGCACAATGTTGGCTCTGGATATTTCATTCGAGAAAGTCCGCGTGGAGATTGAGGGTGGTGGTGCTCACTCGAACGGTGGCTATGCCTATCGAATGGAACCGTAAGTCGGCAGTCCATCGAGTCAAGCGCTCCTCTCACTAACGATAATGACAGACCCCTTGATATGCTGCTGAGTTACCACATGGATAAACCAGGTTCGGGTACCGCACCAGTCCGTTACGCAGTTCGACAGGTGCTCGAGCAAGAGCTGAGGAAGGAGAGGCTTCTGCAGAACTCGGTCGCCCGACACGCTCGCTCTGCCGCGTCGGGCCTTACCAGAGAGGTTGATGGAGAAGACAACAAGGAGAATGAAACCCCAGCGGAGAAGGCGAGGGTAGCATCTTCCAAGACTGCTGGAACCAAGCGCGACTTCTTCGGTCGGATCATCAATGAGAGCCGACCTACATCGGCCGGTAAAGAGGCGAAGGATCGGGCGGAAAACCCAGGGACTAAAGCTGAGGGTCGAGTATGGGTTTCATTCCATGAGGGGTTCTCAAATGCCGTTCGGAAACCGATCACTCTGAGGGACTTGCTGGACGGATTTTGAGGCTGAAGGTGGACTTGACGGGGAGGATAATGATCCTTTGGAATGGAGATACATGGTGGCTGTGTTTGGACATGCCATGAGATATGAGCAATGAGTCGAATGCATGGAGCTTTAGTCGTGTAGGAGCAAGTCAAAGCAGTGAATCTAATACATGAACCGTGTCTGCTGCATACACCATGAAATGCAATACGTCATGTTTCAAAGGAGGTCGGAGAGCAGCACATGCACACATCGACCGAGGCTTTTGGCTCCCCTCGAATGAACGAAACGAACAGCAAACACCGGACGCTTCCCGCCTCGCCGCGTTCTGAACTTATTACATGGAGCATGTGAACAAAAACTAGACCGGAATGTCAACTCCAGACATCGCAATCGTGGTCATGATGATGTTGTGATAGAGCCCCTTTGGTCCTTCTTACCACTCTCATTCCATCTCACCCTCGCCAAACTCGCCCACCGCTGGCACAATGGCGGTCCAGTCCAAGCTGCTCCCCCCAGGCCGGAGCGTCAAGCAGATCATCTCGCAGTTGACCTCTCTTTACCTCAAAAACCGCACGAACATCTCTCGCACCATCTACATTACCTTGGTCGTTGCACTGATCCATCGAATCCACAATGCCATCTCAGAGCAAAAGGCCGCAGCGAGGAGGCAAGCCGAGATTCAGCGAGAGCGCGCTCGGCACTCGCAGCAGGCAACGGAGGATGCAGACGCGAAGGACGAGAAACAACAGGAGGAACACAGAAAGAAAAGAGTCGAGATCAACAGAGAGTTCTTTCGCAATCTCCTGCGGCTCCTCAAAATTGTGATCCCGGGTTGGAGAAGCAAAGAGCTGCGACTCATCGTCTCCCACAGCGTCTTTCTCGTCATCCGCACCCTCCTCTCTCTCTACGTTGCCGAGCTCGATGGCAAAGTCGTGTCGGCACTCGTCCGGGGCAAAGGACGAGAGTTCGTCTTGGGTCTCGTGTGGTGGATGCTGGTGGCCGTGCCCGCAACCTTTACGAATTCGATGCTGCAGTACCATCAGACGCGCCTTGCTCTGGCCTACCGGACGAGGTTAACACAATACATCCACGAAAAGTATCTCAATAACATGACCTTTTACACACTCTCAGCGCTAGACGATCGAATAAAGAACGCCGACCAACTCATCACCGTTGATGTCTCTCGCTTCTCCAACTCGCTCGCCGAACTCTACTCGAACCTTGCAAAACCCATCCTCGACATGGTGATATACAATTACTCTCTCTCAAAGTCCGTTGGTGGCGAGGGTCTCTTCGCTATGGCTCTGCTTGTACAGATATCCGCCAATGTTATGCGCGCTTTGACACCTCCGTTCGGAAAATACGTCGCCGACGAAGCCCGACTAGAGGGGGAATTCCGTTTCCAGCATACGAGGTTGATAGATTACAGTGAAGAGATCGCATTATACGCCGGCCACGAGGCTGAAAAGGACGGTCTGGACAAGGGCTATTTCACATTGATCAAACATGTCAATCGCATATTGAGGCGGCGGTTCTATCACGGCTTCATGGAAGACTTTGTGATCAAATACTTCTGGGGAGCCCTTGGCCTCCTTCTGTGCTCGCTGCCTGTCTTCTTCAAAATCCCTGGACAAAATCTCACTCCGGGAGAATCCCGAGGCGACCACACCGAATCCTTTGTCACAAATCGGCGCATGCTCCTGAGCAGTTCGGACGCCTTCGGCCGCATCATGTTCTCCTACAAGGAAATCACCGAACTCGCAGGCTACACATCTCGCGTTGCCGGCTTGCTAGACGTCATGGACGAAGTCTCGGCTGGACGATTCGAGAAGAAACTGGTCAGCTCAGCGTCGACGGAAGAGAACGCCGCGGTACTGAGAGGGCGCGGGACAATTGAAGAAAGCGAAAACATCGAATTTACGGACGTGCCCATCGTGAGCCCCAACGGCGATGTTCTAGTGAAGAAGTTGACCTTTGCAATCAAACCTGGCGATCACCTATTGATTGTTGGGCCGAATGGATGCGGGAAATCGTCGCTTTTTAGGATCCTCGGTGGTCTTTGGCCCGTCTATGGCGGGTCTGTAAAGAAACCCAGGTTCGAAGATATATTCTACATTCCTCAACGACCGTACCTAAGTCGAGGCACTCTGAGAGACCAAATCATCTATCCGGACACCCTGCGAGAATTCCGGGCCAAGAATGGCTCCGAGGAGCAACTCAAGCAGATCCTCTCAATTTTGGAGATTGAAGCCATTATCAATAGACCCAACGGGTGGGACGCCGTGGAAGAATGGCGCGACGTCTTCTCCGGGGGGCTGCAACAGCGGATCGCCATGGCTCGCCTCTTCTACCACAAGCCCAAATACGCCATCCTGGACGAATGTACCAGCTCCGTGACTCTGGAAATGGAGAGGAAGATGTACGAGACGGCCAAAGGCCTCGGCACGACATTGATGACCGTGAGTCATCGGCGGAGTTTGTGGAAGTACCACAGCATGATCCTGCAATTTGACGGGCAGGGCGGATACGTGTTTTGTCCGTTGGACGCGGAGAGGCGGATCAAGCTGGAAGACGAGAAGGAGGAGCTGGAGACGTTGTTGCGAGGGGTCGACGCGTGGGAAGCGCGGCTCAAGGAGTTGGAGGTTTGAGAGGGGCCAGCGTCGTTGGTCCCGGTATCAAATCCAACCTGCTCGCCAGCCAGCCAGCCAGTGCAATTGGGATTCCGAGCCCACTCTCCCGCATACTTGTGTCATCAGGTCAGCCAGTTGGGAAGCACCACTGGGCCTTTTCACCTTTTCACCTTTTCAACCTCAATTCAAGGCCCTGGCATTGTTTGTATGCATGCCACGTGGAAAGCGAACCAGGTCCCCCAAGCTGGCCGCTGCTGAAACCCCTTGCTCTCGACCTGGCCGCCGACCTCACTCAGACAGACGGTAGTTTCACAGCAAAGCGATCCAAGAACTAGAGGAGGCCGAACGGAAGACTTTCGCGCACGTTACACATCCAAGACAAGAGCACGCGCTGGAGTCGACCGGGCAGGCCCGTTCAAGCAAGGTCGGTCTGGTGAACAATTGGCCTGGGATTGTATTACAAGTGTGGAAATCTAGTCCCTTGGGCAGTCACATTCAGGCTTGAGCGTGCCTTACGGGCGGGAATGGACATACACACCGCAACAGAGCGAGAGTGTGTAAGTGAGAGACTCGAATGAAACGCACAAGGGCTTGGGGTGAAATGGACGGAGGACTGGAGGAGGTTGTCCTAGAAGGTGTATGTATTGGAAATCCCTCTCCCGGTCTACAAACATACTCGGCACGGGCTACTCTGGAGTAGATTCAGATGGCTCGAGGTGGCTCCTGAGCCAGCCTGGGTAGGTAGTGAGCCCTTGAGGTTGCCAGTACTACAGATTCTTCTCCCGCTGCTCTTGAATGCACCGTGCTCAAATCGAGACGGAGGCATTCACCAGGACCTGGAAAAGGATGGGTTATACCTCTCGCCCTGCGCCCCTCGACAGGAGATACATACCCCGTCGCAGGGCGTTCACCGCGTGTCGTGTGTAAGGACAAGTAATCCAAGAATACATAATATACTGTTTTCGCTTCGCTCGACAGGATCATCAGCAGCAGCAACAGCACGCGGTAAGCGGATACGACGCCGTGTCCACGGACCACCCATCAATTTCCTCGATGCGCGAGTGGTTGGTCAGTTGGTCAATTCGTCAATTGGTCAGGTTTGCTGATGTGTGTAATTGCCTCGTAGTCGACGGATTGATTACCCTCGTATACACGAGCGATTTGGAATCAATGCACAAACACACGCACACATTGTGAGAGTGAGAGAGTGACAACTTGCTAGCTGGGCGGCCTGCTCGCCTGACAGGATCCTTCCCGGTTACACGTAAATAAGAAACGACTCCTCTTGTACGAGGAACTGGCGACAGGGCCGGCGCGCGGTCTTCACGAGGTAGAGAGGGAGCGTTTTGCTGGCGTATCGAGCGCCCTCAGGAGCGTAGAACCTTGCTGGAGCAAACGACGCATCAGGCATCCTGAGCAGGGTCGGCCGACAAACAAGGATTCCAGCAGGGCACCATATGTACTTGAGCTCGACTGGTCCTTGTAGATGGTACCCAAGTTCTGATGCGAACTCGACTTTCCACGGTGCCAGGACGGGTTCGCCTCCGCCACGCCGAAGAGCACCCTTTCCTTGTCGTTGGCCTGTCGTTATATTTCGGCGAGCATCATCCTCATCATAGGAGAGAATAAGGATGAGCTGGCAGCCATGTTGCTTTACTCACCCTTAGCAGCCCGATCCTGCCTTTCCGCCTCACGCATGGCTTTCCGCAACATTTCAGTCCTCCGCTGCTTTCCGCTTCTTCTTCGCCTTCACCTTAGAACAGCCATATAGTATGTGCGCCTCCGCTCATCCAGATGATTCCGCGCGCTCTGTTTCACAGTCAGCCGATGGCGACAAGACCGTCAGAGTCGCTGGTCGCTCCTTGCGTCGAGGAAGCTGGGCGTTGTATTCGATAAGCCCTAGTTGGTCATCCTGCTTGTTCCTTTCCGCTCTGCCAAGATCGTTACACGACGAGTAATCTTACTCCTCTGCATACCTGGTCCTCAGCGTCTCACCGACCATCTCGTATTTGGGCTGCCTCGTCCGCTGTCCCTTGGAGATGAGGCTGTGGCTGATCCTGCTGGTCGACCGATGGCCAACGTTCGTCCCACTCTGACCCCACTGAGTTCGAGGAAGTCCATTCCAAACCTGAAATTGATGCTGTGATCCAGGCGGGTGCAGAGGATTGTGGAGGGTTTTTCCCGTGCCATCACGATGTTGCAATGTCAGCCCATTGACGTTACTTAGGACAACGTTCTGCCTTTGCTCTCCCGCAGCAACAGGCGTTGGTAATGCCTCATCGACAGGGTATCCATCTTGTAATTGAATTTGCTGTGCTTGCAGGCCGTCCTGGTTGATCAAGCCCATTGATCCTCGACAACAAGTGTATGAGGTTCACAAGCCTTCCCAGAAATACTCTGAAGAGCATCAAGATGGTGTCATGGTTTCAACTCCCCCCAGAGATCCGTAACAGGGTTTACGAGTACGCCTTTGGAACCCTCGTCTTCAAGCCTGTGCAACCGCCCATCTTGTCAACCGAGACGGACGAGCCCAGCCAAAGCCCTTCTCCCTCATTTGCGTGCCTAGCAGTATGCAGACGGTGGAATGGAGAGGTCACGCCATATCTTCTGCCAATGGGCACTTTCGACTTCACAGGGCTTCCAGGAGACCCTCCACAGTTGGTGTCTCCAAAGGCCTACGAGACGATGCGTCATGTGGTGATTCTGGAGACCCATTGCTTCAGCACGGATTGGCTGCATCAGGTCTTTGATAAGATGGGAGAGGTGCAGACAGTGACGATTCGAAAGCTGAGGAAAACCGGTCCCGCGGACAACAGCGTCTTTGATGGGCCCAAATTGACGCAGAAGTTCATCGAGAAGGTCAAGGTTGATCCAATCAAGACATTGTTGATGGGATATCGTTTCGACCACGTATATATAAAGGAGATGTTGCAGTGTAGAGGTCGGGAGAGAAGGGTCATGCTGGAGGGGAGGTTGTGGCTCGCCGACAACGCTGAGACTATTCACTCGGTAAGAGAGATCCTTCTTTTTCGTTTCCAGATGCCAAATCCACCAGTACTGACTCTTGCGCCATAGATATTCGTGGTTGACCTGGACTCATGGAGAGTGCGGATCGAGGGAGTGCTTGAAGGGGGCACTGTGCTCGAAATCCAAGCAGACGAACCTGCTCCGGTCAAACCTGCTCGCTTCGAGGACGAGGAAGGAATGTTCGAGTATCTGATCAGTCAACATTGGGGGACCTTGCGGCACAACCAAGGCATATACTAGTCGTATGCGAACCTTGTGCTGGACGATGCAGAGCCGACAGAATGATATTGCCTCTTTCTTCCGTGCCACAGAGCTCGAGAGAGAGAAGGGAATGTCCACGTCGCTGTGTGGAAGGAGCCTCGAGAGGAGTCCTCAGCAAGCCACGGCTCGACGTGAGAGAAGATGTGGCGGTAATAGAAGAACAGTGAAGATGCGAGAATGATTGTGTGGATGGAGCAGCCAACATCACACTTCACTGCAACACCTCGTCTACTGAACTCGCGCAGTCACTCGAGCAAAAGGTCCACACCAGTCTAACGATTATCCCCCGAACAATGAACACAAGGATGGCACAGCGGACAAGACAGCGCACGTGTTGCGGGTTGTCACTTGGCCTCCTTCGACTGCTTTGTGCGTGGACGAAACGCAGCATAGCATTGCCTTCACTTTAGCATCCGCCGTCACATTTCATTACTTGCCTGGTGGCCGTTGCCCTTGAACGCGACTGGACTTCGGGGCCCTGCCTACAAAAGCTCCTCGTGGAGCCGGTCATCTCACGAATCTTTCAGCCCGTGCTCATTTGCCAACCCCTTCTCCATCGCTGTCAGCTGCGCTCTCGACAAATCCAAGTACCATTGCTTCACCAACAATGATGTCCTCCAGTGCTACATCCTCCACTGAGGTCCCTGGAACCGCCACCGACCGTCCTCGGAAATGCCTTTCGATCTGCCGCCCGAAATTCGCCTGTACGTCTGTCAAGCATTGTTCCATGGGCAAGCTGTCGTGCTCAGAAGCAAAGAAGACGAGACACTGAGCCCACACATTATGACGCCTGGTTTGGAAGGGGGGAACTCTTGTGATGCAAAGCAGAACCGGCAAGGCAGTGGAAAATCCCGTCTTACGAGACCGTGCTCTCGGTCTCAATATCCTCTTCGCCTCGAAAGCCTGTCTTGCTGAAGCAGGCCGATCCTACTGGCAGTGGCTACATTTGACACATTTGACGTTGGCTTTCTCTCCTTGGCCAAGCTCCATTGGCAACGGTGCCTTTGCCATATAATCCCCAAGGACCAGATACTTATCAACGAATGGGAATGTTGTCGGGGCAGACTTCAGGTAAAGACCATGGGCAAGGCTTTTAATAAGCGATCTCCGACATTTGAATGCACACGACAAGTATCAAGCCCCGGAAGGGGTAGTGTGGCCGGATGCTATGATCAGAGTTGAGATGCTGGAAAGCGTGGCTCCTCCAGGCTTCGCGGTCGACCATGGGTAGGGAAAGAGAAACCACAGCTGGCATTTGTGGACATGAGATTACCCTAGACACAGCAGAGGGGCCGAAGAGGGAAGCTGAAGGCTGCGACAACAACGACTTTGTGGTCGAGGATGCTGAGTTCAAAGCAAGCTTTTAACGAGCAGTGGGAAGATTGGATAGCAGCAGGGCTCTGCTTCCAGCTGCCGCACCATCTTCCTTTGATACACCGAGTCCAACCAAACGGGTACGATATTTGGGAATACAAGAAGGGCAAGAAGCTACTATCAATGAACTTAACCGGGTCGGAAGGATGGAATAACACTTACTCAGTAGCCTTTTGCGTACCCTGACTTCAATCTCCAGGCTCGTCATTTCACTCATCCATTCGCGCTCCGTTGTTGAGCAACTTCCGTCCAGTCTTTGATATCCCTGCCCTAGTGTAGTGCTTTTATCATCAAGACATGGACTGTCTGCTCAACCCAGAAGCCTCCTCTGTCCATCGATCTTCAAGTCCAGGCCTGCCAGGAGTCCTATGCGAATCTCAATCTTTTCAACGCCACCGCATCCGTCTCCCCATCGTGCTGTGCACCTGACTCTATTCGACCGCCGTGTAGGGTAGAGGCCATGGCAACCTCGTGTCCCAGCAAAGACACCATGTCTCGTAGCAGCACGGGCACATGTTTCCTTACTTCGGGTCTAAAACTCTCAGCTAGATCTACTTGTGGCGGTTTGGAGGAGCCAAAGTAAGGATCAGAAGATAGGACATGGAGACTATGCATCGGCGAGCGGTGAAGAGGAAGCGATGGACAGACGAGCGCGAAAATCGAGGGGCGGGTCAAGTATCTCACCTTTCGAAAAGGCGCCGTGGGCTTGAACATTCTCGTCCGCCGACACGAACTCCTTCGTCTCCCCAAGAGAACTAAGAAAGCCCATAGGTATTTTTAGCGATGCATCAGCTTTGCAGCCTAGCATCCGGCAATATCATGCTCGATCAAAATGCTGAGTAGCAGAAGCGCTCTGTTTTGACGGCGCACATGGTCACGCAGCCCTTGGAAGGGAGATTCCCTTATTAACGAAATGGCAACTCGTGTCCCTGGTCAAGGTTCTGTCTAGGCAGAGATTCCGGCAGAGAAGAAACGGCTGGATAACCTATCTGCATTGTCCATGCAGCGGTCTAGCTTGAGACCAAAGATCACCTGAGAAGTAAACATCTGGTGTGAAATGCACCAGGAACGCCGATGGTTTGGGTGCCAAAATACTTCAATTTTCGATACCGTTGCAATGATTGGGGAACCACGGAGGACACGCGTGAGACGATCTTGTTTTGGAACCTCCTTGTTCGTAAACTTCTCGAAGCAAGCTCACGGGGATCTCGTGGGAGATGTGGACAGCAAAGGAACAACTGTGAAGCTGTAGTCTGGGCCCAAACGACTAACCCTGAGCCCCTGCCCCGTTAGAGCTCCCGCACAACGCAGAGAGAATCGTAATGTGCCTGGCCCGTCAATAATAGGGACCCGAGAACGTGCTGGGACTTCCGAGCGTCAAGTCTCGGTACTCCCTTTTTGTAAGATGACTGGACAGTCAAGCTCTGGACTCTCTGCTCAACGGGAACGCCTGCACATGGGACGGCAATGCGAGGGAGGATATCAGGAGAGGTGGATCAGGGAAAACACGCGTTCTACCTGCTCATGCAGGAGGCTGCTCAAAGAGGTGAAGATTTGTCGAACTTAACTCTCAGGGTGAGCATCGAATCGCCTGGCCTGTCCCGGCAACAGCGCGTGTTCTCCATGTGGCCCGTTAGAGAACGTCTGCTTGAAGAAATCTTTTGGTTCATGGAGGGGTGGACCTCATCACATTAAGGGTGGCATTTCCAGATGTCGACATGCTGCAAGAAAGAGTAGCGCAACTTTCAGAAAAGTCAGATAAGTAGGCTGCCTATCAAGAGAGACGGATAATGCTGCTTGGTGAGCAGCGGAAGAGTCTGCTTTTGTCGGCGAGGATAGGCTGATCAGACAATGTTGGCTCGATTGCCTCTTAGACATTGATCCTACCTCGAATAGGGCTGCAGAATCCAAGTAGTAATTATCTGAGCAGTCACCAGCTCTCCAATCTGCTGAACTTGCTCGGTTCGGCTGGCGATGCTAAAATTGGGCACGTGAAGGATGCGAGACTGGCTTGCCTTCCCAACTTATCAGGGGTATCGGGGGCAAAACTGGAATACGAGAATGTCAGGCAATGCCTGCCTGATCGAGATGATTCTCTCGCAAAACATCCAATCGAGTTGTGCATGGCCTGGGCAGTGTTAGTAACCACGCGACTTGCGAAGGAGGGTGACAACCTTGGAAGAGAATATGAAGATCACGAAGATCAATGGGTCAGTGTTATTGGAATTTGAGACAGATGTCCTTGGCCGCGGCCACACATTGCTGTTGAGTTCTGTATATGCTTTCCGGGTAACCATGAAGCGTCGAGATCGGCTGCATTGGGACTTAGGATTTGGTATACTTTGTTCTAGAACTGCTTCTCCTCCCTTTTCAGCATTGAAGCGGCAATGCGAGAAACTCACAGCCGGATACGGTTGTGTGGCTCGTTTCGACCCAGATTGGGTGCGCCAGCATGGTCGTGGAGCCCCTGCGTGGAAGCGTCTTTCCATTGATCTAGAATTAGTTGTTCTCGGCGTCAGGCGATGTCATTGTTGCTTCAGGAGACGGCTCGATGGTACAGGATGGGTCAGCTGAGGGCAGAGGTGACGGAAAGTCCCAAGGCTGTTTTTGCGGGGGCTCAGAAGAAACAGCTATTGATGAAAGCCCACTTCCGCGGGGAAGGGCAAAGCAGCACCTGGTACTGACGCAGGACGGAGCAGTACTAGTGGCCAGAATGTGTTCAGACGGCTTGGAAGTTCGTTCAACCCTCAAGCTCGTCAGGATACCATCGCTTCCCCTGGTAGGGGCGGCTAGTCCCAGCGGGGAGCCCAACCCCTTAGGATACGCATCGGTAGAAGATGAAGGTCGATGGCTCGCTCGGCGTAGGCAGGGCTCTCCAGTCGGCACAGAACACGGTACGGTTATCTTTGATTGATGACGGAGACGATGGATTTGATCTGAGTGAGATGGCCATGCTGACAGATAATGGATGATACTAATGACGATGACAATCGACGCTGATCTCGAAGAACGGTCCCTGCCGTTGCCGTCGGGAAGGAATGAGCTCGCTGGTCGATCAAAGTGCTTGCAGGCGGTGGATGAGTGGCGGGCACCCGCTTGGGCGGTCAGTCTGAGACTGCGATAGTCACCAACAAGCCCTAAGCCCGGGCGGTCACCAGCCCACCAGCCCTAAGCTCCAGTGCAGCGGGTGCCTGATCCCACCCCCGGAATTTGCCTTTGGTGCCTTCCCTGTTCCTCGAACAAAACCAGCCTGAAGGCATCGGGCTCTGCAAGGTACGCGACCGCATGGTCCACTTTGAGCGATCAAACTCATTTACAGTTGGAACCAAGGTAGTCATTTCGTCAGCTTACCAAACATAGTGCCAAACGTCGTTCTTTGTGTTTCACCCTTTAACCATCAGACATGCCTACGTACGAATCGAGCCTCCGTACATCCAAAGAGATACGAACCTCCCAAAGACCTCGCGGCTAGAAGCGACATGTGGCAGACTTGGACCAGACAAGAGAGTGGAAATCTAGATCCAGCCGCAGGTGCGAGTTCGTTGATTCAGGAGCACAATTGTGTAACCCAAACTCAGCCAGCCATCCGATAAGTCATCCGACTTGAAGCCACCAGGCTTGTGGCCGCTCAGCAGTGTCCACCTCAACACACACCCCCGCCCAGCAAGGTTTGCCAGGGCATATTCGGCCTGGCCGGAAGGGAGGAGAACTGCTCGTCACTTTCTCCAGCCTGGAGGAATTGCGGCGTCCTCCCCCAAAGCAAGAGAAGAGACGTGGTTCACTCATGCAGAATCTTTGCCATGCGCAGCCAGAATGTCACCCCCGGTGGTCGATACAACCCCGTTCTGCATCTCGGATGGCCCGATCATACACCGAACACTGCGAAGAACAATGACCAAGACCTCCGTTCGCCAAATTTTGTACGCACCTTACCTACTTGGGTAGAATTAGTCGAGGTGTGCCTGATCAGCCTGCCTTTCCCCTCCATTGGAGTCTCATGATCACGCCAAATTGCCAATGTGGCTTCAAATTTGGACGATCTAAACGCGCAGCCGAAGACTAATCGCCGACCGCCCTGTTGGGATGCCCGCGGCGAGCCAGGTACGTAGGTGATTGCCAGACAAGGCATGAGCCCTTGACGTACAACTTCGGGGAACTACTTGACAAACAATCAATTTCGACTGGAGCACCCCTGTGATCTCTCTGATTGCAAGACTCAGCACTGCAATTGAAAAAAGGGACGCCCGGCAACGCACGTGGTGCCCTGGACCGACTAGCGACGCGGCCTGGACGTTCTTGGGTCTCCTTCTCGTGTCGAAACCCGTATTCGAAAGTTGCCCTTGCAACCGTACCTGGCGCCAAACCCAATGCGAGATGCAAGGGGTACTGAACTTTCAATCACGACATCAGCTGGCCCAGTCAGCCAACAAACTTCCCGGCCACGTCGCTGCAAGGCTTGTCCTTTTGCAACCATCCATTACGGCAAGGAGAAATGGGCCTTGAACCTTCTCAACCTGGCTGGAGTGGTTCCACCATGACCAGACACAGCCTGCCTGGCGTTTTCTGGCCCTTCCTCGCATGCTCTGCTGGCGTGGTTCGAGATCCCTTGGTCGCTTACATTGGTTCTTACCGCGATGTAGCCGTGCTAACTTTCCAGAACGAGTAGTCTCCAAGATCCTAGTCTCCGGTTGCTGCATGGACATGGGGTTCAGACTGCACATACGCAGAAGAGTCATGGACATGGATTCCGGACGGGTGCGGGATACATAAAGAGATGGATTCCCTAGCCTGATCATACGACTTCCCACAATTTAACTAACTGTCCTCTGATATCAATACCAAAGGTTCTGCAAGCCTGGACAAAATATCTGCAGAGAACTTTGGCACCAAGACAGCTAACATTCCAATACGACACTATGCAGACTGTTCCCATCATAAGGGAGCCTACTCCCCGAACCGCCTCTTCGCCGACTCGGTCCCGGTCAAAGTCGCCTACTCAGAAAAGATATTCTCATCTTCTCTATCTATCAGAGGCTGAGCGACAACTTTATGTCTCCAAGATGGAAAAGTCGTCGGCTTCATCTCTTCGCTCTTCCAACTCCGTCCGATCAAATCGCACAGCCTCGTCTTCCGCGGGGTCACAAACCTCAACGTCGACCAGTGTTTTGTCGAAGCTCGGCATGCAAGTGCCTCGTTACGTTGACGACCATTATCCTTTGATCGCCACCATCCACCTGGAGAACATTCCTGCTTCCGTGCCAAAGGATCACCCAGCCTTCTGGTGTGCCCGTCAAATGGCCCAGATCCACAACACCATCATCCGTGCCCTGAATGCTTCATGGAACCAGGCAGTGCTGGTCCAGCCTGACACACAGGAAGCCGCTGACTTCCTTCTCTTCAACCAAATGCTCTTCAACACCTTGAACCACCATCATCATGTCGAGGACGATTATATGTTCCCGGCTATTGAAAAGTTGCTGGGACAACCCGGTGCAATGGAAGAGAACACCAAAGGCCACGACTCATTTGCCGAGGGACTCACCATCTTTCAAAAATATGTCTTCATCACCAAGCCAGCCGAGTACAATGGAGCCACACTTCGTCACATCATCGAGTCCTTTGCGCCCAATCTTATCCAGCATCTGCACGATGAGATCCCTACCCTCGCAAATCTTCATACTTTGGATGGCAAGGAGTTGATAAAGATCTGGAAGCACGCGGAGCATATGGCCACCAAGGACAACAGCCTGTACACCGACGCCCCCTGGACACTAGGGTGCCAGGATAAATCCTTCACTATCGACGGAGAGAAGTGTGGCTTCCCCAACGTACCTTGGGTCATCGAGGCTGTGATCAGGAATTGGCATGCGAAGAAGTATGCTGGTGCTTGGAAATTCTGTCCCAGTGATCTGTCCGGAAGACGGCGATTGCTGCCCGTTGCATGAGTAGCAAAAGCTTTTGTCTTTTCTTTTGTTTGACATCATGATTTGACGACCATCATGGCTTTTTGGAGGAAATTCCCCTCATATCTGTCTAGCGTTCAAGCACCTTCCTGTTTTTAGCATGAGCCTCCCGAGAAAAACCTTGAGAAGGGAGAATAACATTTCGTATTTTAAAAGTGTACCATATTCTAGTACCCAATCTCCTCATACCGAACCATTACTCGCTTTCAGAAGTTCAGGAAATAGATCCAGAAGTTGTGAAAGATCGCTGATTTGATGTTTGCTCGCCTTTTCCGGTGGGTCGGGCACGCCCGGCTCGACAAGATGAACTGTATTTGTCCATCCACGTGTGTATGCTGCTCGGCAGTTTAGATAAGAGTCGTCCACGTAGTAGATGGGCGTCTCCGAGGACGCGCCAGCTTCCCGCTCTGCCTTGGTGAACATCTCCGGGAGTGGCTTTGGAACGAGTGGCGTCTGAGAATAATCGCAGTATGTGATTCCTTCGAAGAGATCGTCGATGCCCAATAGCTTGACGACACGCATGCCGTGGGTAATGTGCGCATTCGTAAACAGCCATAATTTGACTTTTGATTTGTCGAATGACTCCAGCATCGCTCTCGTTTCGGGATGCGGTGACAGAAGCTCGTCCAGGGGTAGTGCATCATCGACTTCTCGATTGAAATCTAGCGGATCGATTTTATGGAAGCGCGACAGACCCTCGATAGCTAAGCCGTAGTCCTTATAGTACTTGTGGTGTAAGTATGTCGCCTCCTCGGCCGACATGTCGAGATGGGTCACAAAGTATTTGTTGATTAGGAGTGCCATGTGGTCGTGGACTTTCCTGGACTTCGCATACAGGCAGTTGTCGATATCGAAGAAGAAAATAGCCCGCTTGTCGGCGGTTTCGGGTTGGACTGAGCCCATGGCAGTAGGTGCAAGGAGATCTATGGTGCCAATAGAGCGCTATGGTGAGAATTCAAGACAAAGGGGATTCTATGAAACCAAGAATGAGTGCGTTGCTCCAAAAAGGACGAGTAACAGTCGGCCACCGAAGTCGTGATATATACGTGGATGCAATCTATGACTCCTCAACATGGTCGATTCCAGGAGCGGCTGGTGGCGGTAAATTGATGGAAAATAGAATCGCGGTCATGTGATATTGCACGTGATGTAATGCTTGGCGATGGCTGGGTGATTTCGAAAACTGGACAGAGACGTGCCAAAACATCTCCTTTTCTTCCGCAATCTCATCACCCTCTTGAGAGGTGGTCCTGCTTCCTCGCCGAGGGTTCTTTTATCCTTGTTGACCTGTTCGCCAGCATCCTCTCCTCTCCCTCAGTTTCGCTCCTTGATCCTCGCTATGTGTCTGTCCCGGTAGAATCCATCTTTCAGCTACGCGCAGCTCAGAAGCGCACCCTTTAGGCATGTCCGCCTCTACTGGCCTTCTACTGAATGGCGTTCTGCCAACCTCTCTGCAACCCGTCAATGAGGCCTTGGAATATGAGAAGATACTGAGGATTCGCGACGAGGTATTTTCTGGAAGTCATCCTAGATTGACAGTGCCAGCGCATGCCCTCCGAGTACCTGCTTCTCAGACCCCATCGACCCTTTCTCAGACTCAGTTGAATGTACCTCCTTCATTCCCTCCAAGTGCGTCTCCAAATCATCTGGGAACTACTGCTCAGGCCAAGCGTGAAGATGAGATCACCCAAGCTCAAACAAAACCAAACGGTGTTCCCGCCGCGACTGCCAATCAACCTACCAGTAATGTTTCTGAATTTGACCCTGTCCTTTTGACAAAGTCGGATGATCTAGTTCGGGCCGAAACACAGCTGAAGCGACAACGACTTGAGCGAGCATTGAGAGAACAATTTGAACATAGAAAAGCAGATGCTCGCAAGAAACCTGCGCCCGCCGAGGCGAAACCAGACTTTGACCTACCAACCATTTTTGCCAGAGTGACGGGTGCCGTCAAATCCCCGTCTTCCAAGGAAGATGCCGATGCCACCGACTCGTTCGACGAAGATGCCTACTATTCTAGCAAAGCCCCCGATTCGACACCGGAGAGACCTCCTAGCGACTCTGCCGAGGACGCTGATGAAGAGCAGGCAGACGAGCATTCGGGCCCACGTGTTGTCAGCGCCGTCATGGGTGCTCCGTTGTACGCTGATGCTGCTGATGGTATCTCTGCTGAAGCTGCGCCCTCGGCGCCCATTGCCGTCCCACCTTCAAAGCCTGCAGGGACCATCGATACCGCTGCCATGGACCTTGAAGACGAAGAAGAGGAAGGAGAGTATTCGCCCCCAGAAGCTATGGTGCAATATCCCACACCAAAGGTCACTCAAGCACAGGAAATGCAGGACAGTAGAGATCCACGCGGTCGTCCCCTGCGCAGGTACTCTGAACTGGAAGACGGTGGGGGGAGGCCCGGTTCGCCCTCGGAAGCCAACATGCGGATAGTAAGAAACCATATCACCTCTCCCATTTGCCCTCAACCGTCCCATGTCTCGCCTCTGGCTATAACTAAGGATTCTCCCCTATCACAGAATGCACGTCCCCGCCGGAAACAATGGATTGGCAGACCAGGATCTCCCCCAAGTCCTGATGACAACCAAGCATTGCCGCCCAAGAAAAGGAGGAAGCTTGAGGCTCGCGAGGCTCGCAACGCCCGAAAAGCCCGAAGAAACGGTGGGACGTCTCCAGACACCCTTATCAAGGAAGAAGACGTTTCTCCGCCGCCTTTCCACGATGTCCAACCCCTCGGTTCTGGCAGATTCCGATCCAGTAAAGCGGATCGGCCCATTGTCATTGATGAGGAACCGGTCCAAGAAGGACGTTACATGCCCGCTCCTGAACGGTATGTGGAATCTCCCTCGCGACCACTTCCGCGCCGGGTTGAACAGTTGATGCCATTGAGTGAGCCTCGCCCGTTGTCCAGGTCGAGCGTGAGACCAGCCAGAGACGACCAGGACTTGCGCCGCGTGGCAAGTATGCACAGTCTGCGAGCAGAGCAGCCGCGTGAATACATCGACCAATACTATGAATCTCCTACTCGCGCACGTGCCATGTCTTACGCCCGAGTGGAAAGTCCTGCCTTGGTGGAAGCTGGTCGTCCCTTTCGTGAGGTTGCAGTGGAGTATGACCAGCCTCCTCCGGAGGTGAGGGTGGTGCGCACACCTGCTCCCGTTTATCGCGAAGTCTACGACGATCGCGATGGTACTTATCATCGTTACGCCGTCGAGCCTATGCCGCCACCGCCCCCTCCCGTCGAACGAATTGTCATCGACCAGTACGGCAGGAGATTCCTCGAGACTATCCGGGAGCGCCCATCAGCTGTACCTCGAGCAATGTCCGTTCGAGGGCCTGAAGTGGATCCCCGTTACGAAGAATACCCCCGACAAGCCCGTGCAGGCTCAGTCTTTGTCGAGGCAGCGCCGGACAGAGCTTATTCATCCGAAATGCCTCCGCCGCCGGCCTCATACCATCGTGTCGCAGAGCCACCTAGAAGTTCAGCTGTGCCCGGGTCCATCCCTCGAGAATACCTCGAGCCAGCTCCACAAATACGAAGCTCTAGTGTGCAGGTGATGGATCGCCCGGTACGACAAGCCGTGTACGCTGATGAGCGGACCGAGTTCCGCGAGCCCACTCGAATGGGAAGCGTGCGGCCACCACCAGCATTACGATACGAAGAACCTCTACCGATGGAACTCACGACACGAGGTCAGAGTATGCGCCCTGTCGGTCGCGAAGGTAGCATCTTTGTGGACGACAGGCGAACTGTTCTACCGGAATATGTTCCTGTAGAACAACCCAGATACCGCCCGATGGAGCCAGAGAGGAGGTACGTCGATGCCGAAGACAGAGAGAGACTCACCATGGACGGATCAATGGATGGTAGACAGCGAGTAGTGGAGAGGTACTGAGATTGGAATGGAGATGAGATTTCGGGGTTCATTTGTTTTTGCGCGTGGAGCCTTGCAGTGTTAGTTTTCCAGATTGCTGGCGGAGAGTGAGCCACGTATGTGTGTATGTGTACAAGTATGGCTTGTCTGTATAAATTGCACCGACGGACGCCCAAAAGGCGCGCGTGGCTGTTGACGGAGCAGCCGATAATACAAAGCATGGCGCACATTCACCTCTTTCTGAAACCAAGCCACATCAGCCTCCAGACTGTTGTCTCTGTTCTACGGTGGCATGGTGCGATTGTTTCATCCTGTGTCTTGTTCTGCCGAGTTCGAGTCCTTTTGCCTGGAAAGCTGGCTGCGCGTTGCGATTGGCTGTATATCAACCAACTAACCGCCCGCCTCATCTTCCTTCACACCTCGACTTCTGCGAATAGCAACTCGCATACACCTTGATCACCACTCGCTGCGCTATGCCATGGCTTGGGCGCTTGGTGAACTCTGGAGCCTCTCGGATAATTGCTGACCTGACTTGACCCTCTCTGCTGGCATCCTCTCATCCAACCAAGTCGGTTCCAATGCCACGACACCAAGCTTCATCTCGCCGCAAGGCCCCCTTTTCACCTCCCCTCTACGAGGACCAGTGGACAAGCGCCCACGAAGGAATGTGATTGAAGGGCCCTCTACGGCTCCGCTGCAACATGCGAGGAGGTGAGCAAAAAGCAAGAGAAGGAGAGAAAATGAGCTGGTGTTAGCGGGAACTGCGGTTCCCCCACAGCATGCCATGATTGAAAGCTTCGTTTCATGTCCTTCAAAGATCCCTCTTCCGCTGGCCAGGCCTCTCGACCTCTTTCTCTCCAAGGAAGAGTGATAGTTTGTCGGGCTGCAGCTGCAGCTTTGGAAGCATCACGCCTTCCTTGTTTTCCCCCCTTCTCTGTCTCCGACCTTGGTTCCTGGTTTCTGTTCGTGATTGATGCTGGCATCGTCAACATCCCCGTTAATTGTCAAGGCCTAATCGTGCAAACGACCCCTCGCAACACCGTGTGTTGAGACGTCGTCTTGATCATCGCCAACATGAGGTCGAAGGTCGCGCCGGAGGACTCGCTGGAGCCAACATGCCATCTCGAGTTCTTCGATTGTTTCTTTGCGAGGAACGACGAGAAAGAGTTGGAGAAACAGCCACTTCCATCTGGTTCGTGGTGCTCTCGGTGCGATGAAGAGAAGGGGTTTATTGACGGGTCTATAGGTGTCGAGCGAGAAATGCGCATCATGTATCAACAACCTCACCTGGTCCCGCCCATGAAGCTCACCTTATTCGATGGGCTCCCTCCGACTCCTACACCACCGCTCCCTTCACAGCTATCACAATGGGTTTCTCAAGGCAAAGCCTCCCTCAGATCGAGCTTGTCAATACGGAGACACGCCTCAAAACCCATCATCTCTGGTCCTCAGCCACCATTACCTTTGGCGCAACAGCTTCCTCTCCGACGAGCAGCACAGGAGTTTCGGCCGCTTGAGCTCAGCATCTACATGCCTAACAATCGACTATCAGACTTGCCAGCTTTTGATAGACTGAGTTTCACTGACGGTGGCAATATCAAGCTTCCGCCTCGAGCAGTGGTGCGAACAAAGTCAGAGGAATTCCTTCCGCACAAGGTTTCTCTATTGCCTGCTCCTGTAAAGCCCGCCTCGATGATTGAGCAGCGCCGCATGTCCCATGTACGGCCCGACACCTCGTCGACTGTCATATCGATGTCTCGACCGCCTTCGGAGTACGATGCTCTCCATTCCCACCCTGTGTCGTGGTCGTCTTTCCCCGGCCTACCTCCACAAATACATTTTCCTGGTGTTCGCTCTGAAGCATCTGTGGCCGTCCTGACCCCGATGCAAGAGGAGTTTAGCCCTCCTACGACCTCTGTCACCATCGGGGATACTGTGCTCAACTTCCCCCGGGTCGTCGAGAATCCAGCAGAGCAACATGACCGTGTGCCCCCCGAAGCTCCAGCTCCGCCTCCGATAGTGCCTTCAGCACCTGCCAGGAACTTCTCCAAACCAGCCGATATGAACTCGCCTACGGGCTACTTCCATCCCAACTATCAGACGCAGAAGCGAATTTCTCAATGGCTCGCGCACCGCAGTCATTCTTCGTCAATCAGCACCACCAAATCATCGTCGACATCGTCCTCGTTCGCAGAACACCGCCGTAAGAGAACTCAATTCTACCAACTCTCCGCTCCAGCAGTAGCCCCACCCAAACCGTTGAATCTCTGGCCACGCCAACATCACCGGACAATGACAGAGTCCACCGTCGCCAGCACCATTGACACTGACATTCTCTCCTATGGCACCCAAAGTCAGACTGACGCGACAAGTGTCATCACTACGACAGCCGGGGAATGGCAAGGTCGAAGTGGCACCGTGAAGAGTGTCTCCAAGGGAGGCGGGACATTGAGACCCATTGTCAGCGGTGTTCCAGATGTCCCGCCGTGCTACGCGGAGATCATCAAGGATGCCGACGAGATCATGATCAAAGAAATAGGTGGACCCTTGAGAAGTCCAGGTGTGGGGGTGGCTTTCTGAGGTTGGAAAGAAAGCATGCCTGCAGTTGCAGCAATTTTCCTTTGTCTTACCGATATCTTCCATCAGAAGGTTATCTTTCACTTCTCCTGCGCTCCTACCTCCGTCGCCTTTGGAGCAGCCAGGATTGAGGAGCTTTTTGATGCCAAAAGTTGGAGGATCCGTTCGTTTTCTTCTTGGCTCAGGCATTTGGACCTTCGAGACACTCATTGACTTATTTTGAGATACCCCCGGTGAATTTGGTTCGTTTCGACATTGGGATGGAAATTCGGAGGAAAATAGACATGGAAGAAGAGGAGCTAGCCTTCAAAGAGAAGGACGACCATCCTCCGAACCGAGGACATTACCTACTAATATGTCGCCTTGGTCAGGCTGGACGTGAGCTTGGGGATTATAGGCTCTTAAAGAGATGAGAATTGGCAGGCTGCGGGTGGCAGGTGTGAACCTTGTATATACATTCTAGAACAAAAACTCCATACCATTAATTGACAATTTGCGGTACAGAACCGATCCAGTGTGCCTCGATTTGAAAGAAGTTTGCTCTGGCCTTGCCTGCTTGCTCGGTCTCATGATTGATACAATCCATTCATAAGAAATACAAAGAGAAAGATATCGAAAGGGAAACCGCCCGCTGATTCCAACACCAGTGACTGCCGTGATGGGGCAGTCAGGATTCTTGAGGCATCGAGATAGATGGATAGATGGATGGATAGGTGCGGTCAGAGTGCAAAGATCCTTCCTTCCTCTTCTTCTTCTTCTTCCTATAATATATAATATGTAGCATTAATGACCCGCGGTAAGATAGTCCCCTTTCCTTCACACCTTAACCTCCATTTTCCACCACCAGGCTTTCTCTTCCCTCATATACCCTCAACCATCTGCCTCCAATACCATGCTGTACCACGCCATGCCATGCCTCTTGAAACCCAGACAGATTTTGTGAGTAAATATCGTCATCATCTCATCCCAAGATACAACAACCAGGTACATACAAAAGACCCATTGTAACCCCGGGGTTTCCTTTCCTTTTGCTTTCTTCTCTCCGGGCGGGCTCGCGTTTGTGGTGGCCATAGAACCAAAAAAGGGGTTTATGGTCGCCCCGCACAAATCCAAAGTCCCAAAACCATAAGGCTATACTGAAGTCCGCTCATTTTACATATTGGCCAGTTCTCCGTCAATGGCCTTGTCCAGGAACGTCCGTCTCTCTCCGGCAGGGACCTCACATTGGAGTCTCTGCTCCACCAAGGCCCGGACTTGCTTCTTGGTGACTTTGTCGAGGTCCACCTCGGCCAACACGGCACGAATCGCCTCGACGATGTCGTGATCACTTGGCCCCGCCGAAGGGACAGTGCGGAAGTCCATCACCGTGGATGCTGGCCGACTGCCCGTCATGCCCACACCCAACAGACTGGGTTTGCTGACTGAGTGCTGCATGCCGAGCTGCTGGTACGGGCTGCGGCTCCGTGGGTTGTCCTGGTATGGCACAGGGGAAGGCGATTTCAATCGCATTTGGCTGCCCAAGCTCATCATACTCATGTTCCGTCCATGCAAGCTGACGGGTTGATCCTTGAAATTTGTGAGGCCAGTCATGGTGCTGGCGCGGTTATTGTGCATCGCGGTGAATGGCGTCGTCGATCGAGGTGGTGCCATATATGGCCCTGATTGATGGGGGAAGCCCGCCAGGATCGTGCTGGCTGGTTTGACGGAGGAGTAGCTTGACTGCATGTCGTCCATCTCCATCATCGCAGCATCATCGGTGTAGCCATACTCAAAACCCTTCTCTGGGTAGGTGCCAGAATTTCCACGACGACCTGGCAGATTATTGGCTGCGGCGTAGTCGTCCCACCTCTGAAGAGGGATGGAACGGGGATCGAAGCCTTCATCCTGAATGGCAACGACCTTTTTATCGCCTTTCTCTCCAATGACAATTCTCGTGTTACCCCATGAAAAGTTGTCTTGATTCCAGAACGAGTAGATTGGTAAGATGAAGCTGTAAATCGGATAGGCGCAGATGTAAATGAGCATCCATCCCACGTGTTGCCATTGTCGTTTGATGATGAAGATCACCGCTTGTAAGCCGTAGACTGCAGCAATCATGACAATTGAGATCAGAGGAAACTGGCCGCTATGCGACGCCACTCTGTAAATCAAGTAGCCGAGATAGGCGCACGTTGCAGGAAGGATCAGGGTACCGAACAGATCAATGAAAACGACAAATCTCATCGAAAAGCAGCAGAAGCCACAAAGATCTTTCAAGAAGACGAGCTCGGCAAGGTTGTGAATGGTCGAGTTGATCCATCGTCTTCTCTGGGAAAGCAAGACGGACCAGGACTCTGGTGCTGCGGTGAGAGCATAAGCGTCGGGGACGAATTTGTAGGACATTGAAGGGAAGTGCTTGGTCATCAGCGTCGTCAAATATCGATCTTCACCCAAAGATAACAAGTTCTTTTTGTGGAGAGTGTCGACGTCGCAGTCCGAGTACTCCTGGATGACCTTGTCCGAAATGATCAGAGGCCGTCCCTTGTCAGCAGTTCGAAGGCGATACATGCAGAAACTGTAACGGGGGTTAGCGGTAGTGAGCAAAAAGGGAAAGGCCACATCAACATACCATCCAGGCAAACAGGTGACGCTGCCGAACAAGGACTCGAAAGCTTTGGCAAGATGATGCGAGATATAGTACTCATAGACTTGGATCATCGTCCACAAGCTACGTTCTTCGTTCTCTAAGCTTGTCTCGCCGCAGATGCCTGCAATCTTAGCATCGTTGGCACAAGCGGCGACCAGGCGATTGAGCGAATCTTCTTTGACCATGGTATCTGCGTCAACCATAAGAAGATACTCATACAGTTCAGGGTCGACACCGATGACGTTGTTGATTTGATGGAAGATTTCCAATTCGAGAGGGGACATGGCCGATCTATGGTGGACGCGGTTCAAAAACTGCATCAACAAAATTTGTGAGTCTCGTTTCCCGCGGTTCCCAGGCTTGGACTTTGTTTGCTCCGACTCTTTGCCAACCTTGACGATGACAATATAGGGGACAACGTTGCCCTCATATTCGTAAAGTCCAGAGTACACCTTGCCGTAATTGAGTTGCTCATTGCCATTGCCGACAGAGCGGAAGGGCAGGGCAGGCGGATCGATCTTTGGATCAACACCAAGGACATCCAGGACAATCTTGGGCGTGGGCCTGTCGTTGCCACCACCCACGATCATTCCGTCGCAAATGACACAAATCAGCTTTCTCTTATTGTCATACTGGAGGGCCGTAAGAGAATCGAGAGATTTTCTCAGGTGGTCTTCACCCTCAGTATAGGCTGGGACCTGGCATATGACGAACTTATCCTGTGCAGCAGGTCTGCGCTTCGACCCAAGTTGCAGTGCCGCCAGGAACTTGACTAAAATGACCGCGCACAAAACCAAGGCAAAAGCCAGAAGAAGGTAGTTGTTGACTTGACACCGTGGAGTGTCCCGGAAGTCGACCTTGCCCACGTAAAAGGCATTGTTCATACAGTTCAGGCTGTTTGCAAAAGCGGCGTCCGTTCCCCACTGGCTTGTGATATCCGAGCCTGGGTTGCTGCTGATCAAGTCCGTCACCTCCTCAGGGAAGAACTTGTAGGTGACAAAGTTGTTCATGAGGTTCAAAGTATAGAAATAGTCGGTAAGGTCGTATATTTTCTGGTGGATGATCACCCACTGTCTCTGGTCGTTCTCAGCTTGACTCTTGATGCTGCCCTTTGACACGACGAGATCTCCTTTGAAATATTCGTTGATTTTGGGCAGGAAGGTGTCGCTGTACCAATCCCATTTATACAACGCCGACTGTTGATCTGGCTGATAACGATGACCGGAGGTGTGGACAGCGTTCGGATATTGAATGGCACTGGTGTCATTGTGTTGCAATTGCACACTCTCGTCGACATTCAGCCCCGGACAGGCTCGACTCAACGGTGGTGGGAAATATGCGTCGAGGTTTAGTCCCGCGAGTGGAAGCATATTCTCCGCGTTCGTTTGGATCGCTGTGTCGCTGTGTTGTATACGGTAAAACTTCGTGATATCGTAGACTTTGCCACGAACGCTGACATAAAAGTCATTTGTGCCTGTGTGGAAACCGACTTCTTTTGCGTTCCAGGCCTTGTCAAAGTTGGGGCAAAGAAGCCTTCCGAACTCGACGATGTAGAAGACGATGACGGCGTTCAGGACGAAAATCAGGAAGACCAGTACCACCTTCTCTCGCCAGGCCATACGCACATCGGGACGCTTCATGCGACCAATATAGCGCAAGAAGATAGATGGTATCCACCAGGTTAGCGCCCAGACAAGAGACACCCAAGCCTGTCGACCAGCGGACGTCTTTTTGGACTCCACATTTCGAGGATCGGCAAGCTCTGGATCCATACCACCGACATATTGCCCAAGGTCTGGATCATAGACTGCGTCCTTGTGGTCGTCGCCTTTTGGTCCAAGGCCGTAGTCACCGCCAACCGTGTGCATCGTACGTGCCATTGTTGGGGCAATTGATTTGGCCCGTTCTGCGCCAGCTTGAGCAAGCAGATTCTCCCGACTATCCTGGACGCTCATATTGTCGCCCATTGGCGGGAAGAAGCCACTGCCATTATGGGGAGCATTAGCAGAGTAGCTGGATGCAAAGGGGTTGAGTGGCTGGCCGAAGGTCGGGTCGTCGGAATAGCCACCTTCGACGGGTTTCATGTCCAGCATCGACTCAGCCTCCCACCAGGCACTTTCACGCATCCAGACTCGTTCTCGCCCAATGATGACTTCTCCATTTGTCCATCCTCTTTCGAGCAAAAAGCTTTCTATCCCGTCTTTGCCATCTTTGCAGCCGAGTCTGGAGTACCTTGTCACGAACTCTTCGACATCGAAATCAGCCGTAAAGTCGAGCCGTCGGTTGCGGTGGTTGGCCCACTCAGGAAGTCTCCATGCTCGCAACTGTCTTGATACCGCTCCTGCAGACCACGCGGAAGTCGTCGAAGTCAGCGCAGCCAAGGAACTTGGCGTGTCATCCGTGGGGTGGATAGAGAGCTGATACCACGCTCTACTACTAGCAAGCGTAGCCCCCAGATCAAAACGTCCCCTCCGGCCAAAATTTAGGCCCTCACCATCGACTGGGTAGAGTAAAGTGCGAAGAAAGCCTCCGGACTCCGCCTCGGTGCCGATCCTTTCCAGGATGCCTTCTCGTCGATCCCGGTCGTGCTCTCTTTCCCGACTGAGTGGTCCTCCTTTGATACCCAGATCAGCCTCTACCTCCGCAATGGCAGAGTTCATCTCTTTGAGAACGGAGTGGCCAGCAGACACAACCTCAACACCATCGTCCTTCATTTCAGCGTTGATACCTTGAGTGTCGTCGAAAACATTTCGCAAAGCCACAGCCTTCCCGAGCGCCTCCCCAGGGATTTCAATGACTGTGAGGCTGACTTCGTCACCTGTCTGGGTGCTGGAGTCAGGTGTCAGGGCACCCGAGCGCAACTCGGCGGCGATAGCATCGTTGGCCTTTGCGATGACCCAATCCACCAGAGCTTCGTACATGCCGGCAATCAGTACTTCACGATCGTCTGTGGAGCACTTTTTGACGAGTACTTCAGGCTCCAACCCAATCAGGCCGCCTATATCCTCACATATGTCTTCGAGGACATCGGAGTCAACCAGGAACCCGGTCGTCTCGCCCAACTTCAGCAATCCAGCGAGGCACGACAGCAGCCCACGGAAAGCCGAGCCTTTAATGCCAATCGACTTCAAAGCTGAGCGGAAGTCTTCAGCCGCTGCTGCGTCATCGGCTGTTGGTAGGTATGTGGGCGGATCGTAGCATCCAGATCTATTCAACAAGGTGTATTTGGATGGATGTTGCAAACCCAGGAACTCGCGCTCAGCCGGAGTCGATGCTGATGTCAGGAGATAGTAGAAGACATCAAAAGCACGATGACCAGGTTCGGATGGGATTTTTAGCAGGCCCCTTTCCACGTCTATCCCTGAGCCAGACAGGGCGAGCGTAAATCCGGTCACTGTCCCTGTCAAAGTGACGGTATATTTGGCAGCAAGAGAGGATTGTCTGTATGTTGTCGAGTTGAGGGGCGTGACACAGGAGAGGAAGGGGCGCAAAGCCGATAGAGCAGTGTATGCGATCTCTGGAGTGGGCAGGGGCATGACCTGCAGAAATGCTTGGAAGAGCGAGGGTGTCGAGGGGTGCAAGGACCCCAGAATGATACATCCATCCTCAGCTCTTCGTCTGGCATGTTCCCAAGCTCTTGCAGCAATATCCGCGTCCACAGTGCCTCCCAACCGTCCCTGGGCATCAGGATTGATTGCACTCAACCAAGTATTGACCACAACGCTCGTGCTCGAGTCGAGTTGGTATGTTTGCCCGGAGGCATATATTGTGTGCAGGGAGTTGAGAAGAGTAGTCGTCGAGACTTGGGTAGGCTGTTGGGCCGCTGTTCGTGCAGCACCAACTTGCGAAGAGTTGTTCGAGTATGTCGAGTAGCGGTTGGCCATGTTGAGGCGAAATTGGGCCCCTGTCGACCCCTTTGCTCGACAGGGCCTCCGTCAACCGTTCGAAGTATTGATTAATATGCAGAACAACGCCGCCCGTAGGTGGAAGCCTCCTCTTGCAGATTTATACCGTCAGTCTCAGCGTTTGAACAAGGCCGAGATCGTGGATGGTTCAACGAAGGGATGGAACAGCAGAGCGAGTCGTGTCAAATCGTCAATGCAACATTTCAGAATGCAAAAAGTGAATGGGAGAGAACTCCAAAGTAATGGACTGGCAGATGCTGCTTGGATCTGCTGCAAATAGATTGAACAATGTAAGCGAGAGTAATGTTGGTATGTCAACGAAGGTGCAGAGGGTGAGCGAAGGGAGCAGGAGGAGGTTGTCGCAGCAAGCGAGCAAGGCCACGATATGGGCCCCGAACATGGCGGAGTGCATCCAAACGGTTGTTTTTCCAGGTTAGGGAGTGTGTATCGAGCATTACCATTACTGCAGCCTGACAACCGAATATTGACCCCTGCCCAGCTTCTCCTCGATCCGCAGCCACGGTCACGCTGGGTCAAGAATAGCACCCAATCTGCTACGCCACCTTGGTCTGGGCACCCTTTTCCGGGCACTTGAGCCCCGGACCTGTTATGGGCGTTATACTGCTCTAGGCCTAAGCCATTCGGGTTGCTGCAGGGGAGCCCGGGAGGCTAAACAGCCCGTCAATCTTGCCCAGGCCAATCACACCAACGGTCAATGAGCTCCGGGGCAACGGACAGGGAAAGAGTCAACAAAGCCGCATGTCAAGCTCGCGTCAAGAGTCTGATGGCTTCAAGACACTTTACGTACGACGCAGTGACAAGTGCCCGACACCTCCCTCATGATCGTCGTCTCCGGTGTCATATTTGGAGATGAGACAGGGAAATGGACTCGGAGCAACGCACATGGTGAGATGTTTGGTGGAAGAGCAGAAAAAACGATTCTCGCGTCCTAGTTTCAGTTTGTTCCCACTCATTGCCCATGGTGTGGTGTCCGGGTTGCGCAGGGTATTTTTCGCCTCAAACCAGCGCAGGCCCAAGCCCCGGCGCAGTCACGTGACGGCCTCTCGGTCAGCATGTGGCACGCTTCTGCACCGTCTCGCTCACCTGCAGAATGCATGCTGCATGTCCACTCGCATTTGTCTCAGTTGGTCTTATCGGCGACCGGGCTGCATGTGTGCGCCCGTGGTCAGCCACCAGCTATTGCGATTCCGAAGATGTGGTCACTCGCTTATCACCAGAGGAAAAAAAAGGATGAGTTGTAGGGAAATCCTCGTCGTTTGTAGTGTGCCTCAACCGGGGAAATTCGTGTGGAGAGAGAGGCAGAGAAAAGGAGCACCGCCCGTAACAAAAGAACCGCTATGAAATTTTTAATGCTGGAGCTCCCCTTTCTTGCCCTGGTGCTTCTGGCCTCGGACTGGGGCGTTTTCACATAGACGAGGTACGTAAGGACGTCGTTATGTTGCGTTACGTCGGAGATGCCAAAACGCAGGACCGAACCCAAAAGGCATGTAGTGACCGTTCTGTTGGCTGCAAACCGAGTGTGTGTATGGAGTATGCCTCCCATCTCCGTTATTATTGGATGGCGGCGTGTGCATTTACTGAGCGATGGGCATCATCCCCAACCTCCCGGTATACCTAGTAGCACAGTCCAATGCTCTTTCGAATGGCCGCGCAACAACTCCGAGTGATGACCAGTCCGACCTCGACAGACTCCGTAGAGGAAGGCTCGAAGGTGGCCGTAAAGGTAACCAGGTAGCTCGGTAGGGTGTGCATGACAATAAGCCAGTTTGCAAGTGAGGTGACCAACTGACAAGACGGTCATCATCAATCCTATACTTGGGACTCGGTACACTATACTAGGTTTCTTATATGTCAGCATCAAAGGACGGTACGGCCAGATTCGACATCCACGGCGACATTCTCGGTGCTGGAGAAGGAAATGTGAGGGCCGGCTGCGGTGCGGCGCAGTGTGTGCTCAGTGCTCACTGGCACTGCCAAGTTGGTGAGATCTCAGACAATGAAAAAACCTAAACTGGTAGCATGCTGGGGTCTCAAAATGACCCGTTGGGTGATCCTGTTGTAATGACGATTACGAACTCCGCCCCGGTCTCTCTATCCACCAAATGCCACAGTACTGTACTTGCAGGCCGATCGAACCCCCCTGCGCGAGCCCGACTTTGTTGCTCTCGCTGTTCGATCATCTTCACTTACTTCACGTTGATTTTATGTATTTTGGTTCTTTCAACTACTCTCTTTGCTACGATTTGACGATCTCTCGCTATATTTCTCTCGCTCTGCATATTTGCTTATACCGGCACACATTGACGCTCGTTGCCTCCAACGTTTGCTGTTGCAAAATCGAAAGCCTCCTGTCCCAAGTCAACAATAGCCCGACCGCGCAACTTCGTTCCATGAATTGAGGTGTTTGACTACCGGCACGGCGTGTGAGCCGAATAGTGGCTCGTCTGTGGACAGAGTTTGACGCGTCCGATACCTCTCAGTCAGAATGGCTGCTCGTGGCAATGTTCCTGCTCATCTACAGGCTTCCTTGCCTACACTTCCTCCTCATTTGCAATCGGATACCCATTTGACAGCCCACCTTGCAAGCCGATTCCATGTCTCTCTTCCTACGGCAAGGTTATCATCACAGGCATTGATATGCCTCAATACGTATACCTCGTCAACCAGGGGTCCAAATGGTGAAAAGGAGGGGAGTGCCATGGGCGAGGCCGAGGATCTCGCCCGTAGGGCATGGGCACGACTGGGAAATAGAGCAGAAGATCAGGCTATTGTCTTTTTGTATGTCTGCCCAGCGGCAACGTGGCATTGAAATCCTGCTAATTGTGCGACAGTGGAGAGTCTGGTTCAGGCAAAACGACTGTCAGATCGCACTTGCTTTCCTCCTTCCTTTCGTTCTCCTCCACACCACTATCCTCCAAACTGTCCCTTGCCGCCTTCGTCTTCGATACCTTGACCACGACCAAAACCACCACCACTCAAACAGCATCAAAAGCTGGATTGTATTATGAGCTACAATATGATGCCTCGTCATCGATTCCCACCCTCATTGGAGGCAAACTGTTAGACCATCGCTTGGAAAGGAGTCGAATTTCACATGTGCCGACCGGCGAAAGGAGCTTTCATGTGCTGTACTATCTTCTGGCCGGAACAAGTGCGGCAGAGAAGTCTCATCTTGGTCTCAACGGACACACAAACATCACGACGTCCGGCACTGGCCTGACAAGGTCTGCGTCTGTCGCACAGAAACGATGGAGATATCTTGGGCATCCAACGCAAATGAAGGTGGGCATCAATGATGCCGAAGGCTTCCAGCACTTCAAGACGGCTTTGCGAAAGCTGGAATTCCCCAGAGCTGAAATCGCCGAAATATGTCAAGTTCTTGCTGCTATTTTGCACATCGGCCAGCTCGAATTTGGCACCGGTCAGGCCACGTTAACTGCGGCCGAAGAAAGTGGTGGATACTCTCACGAAGGTGGCGAGACAGTCACGGTCGTCAAGAACACGGACACTTTGGCTCTGGTCGCGGCGTTTCTGGGACTGAGCGTCCAGGATCTGGAAGAAAGCATGAGGCACAAGACAAAAACACTCCACCGAGAACGTGTCACTGTCATGTTGGATCCTAAGGGCGCTCGAGAAAACGCCGATGAACTTGCAACCACCTTGTACTCGCTCCTGGTTGCATATATTATTGAAAGCATCAACCAAAGGATCTGTGCTGCAGAAGACGCTGTTGCCAACACCGTCTCCATTGTCGACTTCCCGGGTTTTGCGGACCACTCTTCCACCGGATCTGTTCTAGATCAGTTGTTGAACAATGCTGCAAATGAGTCGCTCTACAATACTTGCCTCCACGGCTTCTTCGAAAAGACAGCCGAGATGCTCGAAAGCGAAGAAGTCAGTGTGCCTGCAACCAGTTATTTCGATAATTCGGACGCTGTCCGTGGTCTCCTCAAGCATGGCAACGGATTGCTTGCCATACTTGATGATCAAACACGTCGTGGTCGTACTGACACCCAATTTTTAGACAGCATTCGAAAGCGTTTCGAGAACAAGAATAAGGCGATTACGGTGAGCAGCGCCACTACCACCCTGCCAGGAAGCAATTTCGCTACGACAAATCTCGCAGCATCCTTCACCGTGCGTCACTATGCCGGTGAGGTGGATTATCCTGTCAATCGCTTGGTCGAAGAAAACGGCGATGTGGTCTCGGGAGACTTGATGAACATGGTCAGGGCTACTAAGAGTGACTTTGTGGCTAGCCTGTTCGGTCAAGAAGCCTTGAACACCATTAGCCATCCCTCAGAGAAGACAGCTATCGTGCAGGCACAGGTCAGCTCGAAGCCGTTACGCATGCCCAGTCTTTCCCGAAAGAAGCATGACCAACTGCGCCGGATGGGCAGTCGAAGAGCAGACCGCTCGCCTGCTTTACAGGAAGATACAGAATCGACACATGCTCTAGAGGAGGCCAGAACCAGAAAAACAAAGGCTTCAGCAACAGGCCTGACTCAGGGTGCAGCTGCACAGTTCCTGTCGTCTTTGGACAACATCACCAAATCACTGACTGCACCAAATGTCAACAACTACTTCGTGTTTTGTTTGAAACCAAATGATAGGCGGATCGCCAATCAATTCGATAGCAAGTGTGTTCGTCAGCAGGTTCAGATGTTTGGAATACCCGAAATCAGTCAACGACTTCGGACGGCTGATTTCAGTGTCTTCCTTCCATTCGGTGAATTTCTGGGGCTGACTGACGCCGACCCTGGCGTCGTTGGAAGCGATCGCGAGAAGGCACAGGTTGTCCTGGATACCAAACAGTGGCCCGGGAATGAGGCGCGAATTGGTAACACTGGTGTTTTCCTCAGCGAACGCTGCTGGGCGAGCATTGCCCTCACTGGATCTCAGAGCACCGCCTACTTTGGCGGCGAAGTTCCCGCAATTTCCAGGCCTGATACTCCGAGCCTCAACCCCTTTAATGATTCCAAGGCTCGATTAGTTGCCTCACACGAAGGAACTCCCGGCTCCTTCTATGGCGATGAAACAAAAGGAGGCTACTTCGGCAGTCGAGAACTTGACGCCAAATCTGATGCTGGCGCCTCAGCCTTCAACTCTGGGGATATGTTCCGCAACCTCGAAACCAAAGAAGAACTGGCCGAAAAAGGCAACAGAAAGAAGATGGAAGAAGTCGATGTTGTACCCGTTTCGTCTTCACGCAAGAGGTGGCTGGCGATTGTGTACTTCCTTACTTGGTACCTCCCAGATTTTGCTATCAAGTGGGGTGGTGGGATGAAACGCAAAGATGTGAGAATCGCATGGAGGGAGAAGTTCGCGATCAACATCCTCATCTGGATCAGCTGCCTCTTCGTGGCGTTCTTCATCGTCGTTTTCCCCCAGCTCATCTGTCCGAAGCAAAACGTGTACTCCGCGGCAGAACTGTCATCGCACGATGGCAAGAATGGTCACAGCGCTTATACGGCTATACGAGGTGTGGTGCTCGATCTAGGTGCTTTCGCACCTTCCCACTATCCGAGTATCATCCCGCAAACGTCACTGGAGAAATACGCTGGTCTCGACTCAACTGGCATGTTCCCCGTTCAGGTCTCGGCCCTTTGTCAAGGAAAAGACGGCCGAGTGGATCCTACGGTTCAGTTGGACTATACGACAACGAACATCACAGGTTCTGCTACAGTCATCAGCAGCACTGACCCGAATCGCCGGTACCACGACTTCCGCTATTTCACCAATGATTCCCGCCCAGATTGGTTTTTTGAGCAGATGATCATGTTGAAATCCAACTACAAGAAAGGAAGTATCGGATATACTCCACAATATGTGCACACCCTTGCCAAAAAATCACACTCGATAGCGATATTGAACGGCAGAGTGTACGACTTCACCACCTACAACCAAGGTGGCCGCAGCACCAGGGCTCCTCCAGGTCAGACAGTTCCATCCGGGGTTGACACGGACTTTATGGATGACCTTGTGGTTGAACTGTTCACGCAACGAGCCGGACAAGACGTCACTAAATACTGGAATGCTCTTTCTTTGGACTCTGGGTTGAGGAGTCGAATGCAGCTTTGTCTTGACAATTTGTTCTTTGTTGGAGTCACGGATACCAGAAACTCGGCACAATGTCTCTTCGCCCGGTATATCCTCCTGGCTATCTCCATCCTGCTTTGTACTGTGATTGGCTTCAAGTTTTTGGCTGCGCTTCAGTTCGGAGGCAAGAACATACCTGAAAATCTCGACAAGTTCGTCATCTGCCAGGTTCCCGCCTACACGGAAGACGAAGAATCTCTTCGGCGAGCTATCGACTCAGCAGCGCGGATGCGATATGACGACAAACGCAAATTGCTCATCGTGGTCTGCGACGGTATGATTATCGGTCAAGGAAACGACCGACCGACACCTCGCATTGTCCTCGATATCTTGGGAGTGTCGGAAACAGTCGATCCAGAACCACTGAGCTTCGAATCTCTGGGTGAAGGTATGAAGCAACACAACATGGGCAAGGTATACTCTGGCCTGTACGAAGTGCAAGGACACATTGTTCCGTTCTTGGTGGTTGTCAAGGTCGGGAAACCCTCCGAAGTGTCCAAGCCTGGGAACAGAGGCAAGCGTGACTCCCAGATGGTCATCATGCGCTTCCTCAACCGAGTTCATTACAATATGCCCATGAGCCCGCTAGAACTGGAGATGCATCACCAGATCAGAAACATCATCGGAGTCAATCCAACGTTCTACGAATTCATGCTGCAGATCGATGCCGATACGGTTGTGGCTCCCGACTCGGCTACTCGCATGGTTTCATCATTCCTACGCGACACGAGGCTGATAGCTGTTTGCGGCGAGACTTCGCTGTCCAACGCGAAAGCATCCTTCATCACGATGATGCAGGTTTACGAGTACTACATTTCGCACAATCTCACCAAGGCATTCGAGTCCCTATTCGGTTCCGTCACTTGTCTACCGGGTTGTTTCACCATGTATCGAATCCGGGCCGCAGAGACGGGAAAGCCACTCTTTGTGAGCAAGGAAATCATCGAAGACTACTCTGAAATCCGAGTCGACACGTTGCACATGAAGAATCTGTTGCATCTGGGCGAAGATCGATACCTGACTACGCTTCTCTTGAAACATCATTCCAAATACAAGACCAAATACATCTTCCACGCCCACGCCTGGACCATTGCTCCTGACAGTTGGAAAGTGTTCATGTCTCAGCGACGTCGATGGATCAACAGTACTGTTCACAACCTGGTTGAATTGCTACCGTTGCAGCAATTGTGCGGCTTCTGCTGTTTCAGTATGCGGTTTGTCGTCTTCCTGGATTTGTTGTCGACAGTAATCGCGCCGGTCACGGTAGCTTATATTGTCTATCTGATCGTGCTTCTCTCCACGTCTTCCGACGTTATCCCACTGACCGCATTCATCTTATTGGGAGCAATCTATGGGTTGCAAGCCATTATCTTCATCCTCCGCCGCAAGTGGGAAATGATCGGGTGGATGATTGTGTACATCCTAGCCATGCCCGTCTTCTCTCTGGGCCTGCCTCTGTACTCATTCTGGCACATGGACGACTTCAGCTGGGGTAATACGCGTCTGGTGACTGGTGAAAAGGGTAAACAGATTTTGATCTCCGACGAGGGCAAATTCGACCCCGGCTCGATCCCGAAGAAGAAATGGGAAGAGTACCAAGCAGAACTATGGGATGCTCAAACCCAGCGGGACGACGAAAGATCCGAGATCTCGGGTTACAGCTACGGGACCAAGTCGTACCACCCTGCCGGGTCCGTCTACGGCGGTGGCCCTGGGGTCTATGAAAGCACCGCACACCTCATGGCTCCTTCAAGATCTGTGTCACAGCTCGACATACATCCGCCGATGTATGAGAGGGGGTACAGCCATTCCAGGATGTCTCTCGCTCCTTCGGACATGTTGGGTGGTGGCATGATGGCAGGAGGTCAATCTGTTGCCGACATGGACATGGCCGATTTGACCGGATTGCCCACTGATGATATGATCCTGAACGAAATCCGGGACATACTCAAGACGGCGGACCTCATGACCGTGACGAAGAAGGGTATCAAGCAAGAATTGGAGCGGCGATTCAACGTGAATCTGGATGTTAAGCGAGCCTATATTGGAAGTGGTAAGTCGTGCCTATGACTCGAACTTTACAGAGAAACTAACTTCTGGTGCAGCAACGGAAGCCATTCTCTCCGGTCAGCTGTGATTTATCCCGCATAGTCTAGCGTATGTCCTGATCTAGCGACATGTTTCAACAATGGCAGATTGCAGGAGTTCAGGATGACCAAAAGAAATGGGCGGCATTGGTATGCATTATTAGGTACAGGAGAAGGGACTCCATGGCTAGCTATAATCTCTTGGAGAGCGATGGATTGCATTTGTAATTGACAGGGAGAAGGACATCAACATAGCATAGATGTAGCAGGATCTCCAGGAATCTGACGTGTGTACCAAGTTTTGTGCCCTTTTTGGTTGCCTTCTGAGCTGCTGGGGGAGTCTGCGATACGTACGGCTCTCCTGCCAACTTCTGTAGCCGTACACTGGTGCTATGCGGAAATCCTAGCCTACAAATCACTCGAGGATCAAACCAAGACTTTGGTTAGCGAAGTGGGAGGGCCATCAATGACGCCGAAGGCGGGTGTCGATAGGCAGGCAACTGGGCGAGCTGGACAAAGAACCTGAACAAGCTCACCAAGCTTTCAGTTGAAGCTTTTAATGGGGGCTCCAGAGGTCCCGCTCTAGGCGTCCCCAGCTGGGCCCAGGTGGCCCCGGGTGCCCCTAGCGCCCTTAAGCTCTCCGCTTTTGCAGGATGCTGTCATCATCATACACCCGCATATGCCAATGACGCCCAATCGACGCCTAGACCAACCAGCCTGCTGGGCATCCCTCACGCGATAAAGGATCGTTTTCACACTCCTAGGCCAATGACTGAGGGTGCTTGTTTGCGTCTTTGCAAGATTCAGGTCAGGCTTGCGCGGCCCTCATTTTCCTGGCCCCGTTCCTTCGCTCCCTTTGCGAACCCTTTGAAACCGCTTTGGAGAAACCTCGAACAAGAAATCCATCATTGCCCGAATTGCGATTCTGCCCAGCCTTTGCCACGACGCCCAGAATTGAAAAGCTGTCCCAGCGCCCTGGGGCCTTCAGACGGCGAACGCATTCTCTCCCCGAGTGATGCCACCGTAGAAACTCGCGTGACCACCACCACCACCACCACCACCACAACTTGCTGCCGCCATGATACCCAAGAAGATCTATGAGCTCTGCCAGAACGGCGAGTCGATCACTTCCGAACTCGCCAAAGATCCGTCCCTGTCCCCTCACGCGGCAGCCAAGAAGCTCTTTGGCATCGACTTCGACGATGAGGTCGTCACCAAGAAACTGGACCTGGGTAAGGAAGAACCGAGTGATCTGGAAGAGGCACGGAAGTGTGGGAAATGGGGCAATTCCAACCCCAGCGATCTGTTTCTGAGGGTGAGAAACCCAGCTGACTGCAATGATGCGGCAAGAACCGATGCTGACCCAGTTGCTAGATCTATCACGATGTCCTGTGCACACTGGAAAAGAATCCTCTGGTGGGCGTGTGCTCGCCGTCGCTGCTCGGAAGCAATGGAGTCTGCCCGCTCACAATCATGGCGACAGTTCCCGACATCTGCCGGCACATGTCCAACGTGATAGCGAGAGCCGAACAGGAGGTCTTCCTCGCGACCAACTTCTGGATGTACTCAGAACCCACCAGGCTGATTACCAATGCATTGAGAGAGCTTTCGAAAAAGGCCGTCCAGACGAACCGTCGGGTTGTCGTCAAGATCATCTACGACCGGGGAAGTGCGAAACAGGTGAGCTTCGGGTCCTGTGCGCACTCGTAAGTCGGTCTACTGACAGTACGAGTTTGTGAAAAACCACCTCATAGTGCCCCCGAGCGAATTTGCCGACCCCAATGGCAAAATTCGAATCCCTCATCCTGATGATCTGCCAAACATCGATATCGAAGTCATGAATTTCCACCGACCAATGTTCGGGACGTTCCACGCCAAATACATGGTCGTGGATCGCCGCATCGCCGTTTTACAAAGCAACAACATCCAAGATATCGACAACATGGAGATGATGACGCAGTTGGAAGGGCCAATCGTCGATTCATTCTATGATCTTGCCTTCATTTCGTGGCACAATGCGCTTAAACCACCTCTGCCGCTGTTGAGCCGGCCTGCTGCAGACTGCCCCATCCCCACGTTCTCGACTGACAGCTATGCGACCATGTTTAACGAGAATGGAAAGTTGGTCCCCGTTTACCAAGCGTAAGTTGGCTGCTCCGAGATATATGCTTGCACTACTGTCCTGACCCTGTCAAAGGCCCACGCCGATTCCTGACGGGCACGAGAGCCTGAGAGAGATTGCCGAGCATGGATCGCAGATGGACTTGCCCCAGCACACATCACAAGACCCCCATTATGATCCTGACATTAAGTCGGAGGTGCTGCGTGCCGTGGCTTTTTTGAAGCCACGCGAAGGAGAGGCAAGGATCAATGCAATCACCCGTCTCCTCAACACGACAATCCAACCTAACACGAAAGGGAGTGCACCGGATATTGAACCAGCCGACGCGATGACCCCTCTTATCCCGATACCGCGACATGACCCCTTCCCGATTGCTATGGTATGCCGACAGCCATGGGGAGCGCCCAACAAGCATTGCTTGCACACTCCGCAAAATGAGGCCTTCACGTCTGCCCTTCGCCATGCGACAAAGTCGGTTTTCATTCAGACACCTGACCTGAACGCCGAAGCCCTCCTGCCCGAAATTGTCGCGGCTTGCCGGCGAGGGGTCAAGGTCACCTACTACTATTGTCTGGGATATAACGACGCGGGAGAACTGCTGCCTATGCAGGGCGGGCACAACGAAATGATCGCGAACGGATTATACCGCGATGTGGGACCCGAACATCGCGACAACCTTGACATCTATGCCTACGTAGCCAAAGATCAAATCCACCCTATCCACAACAAATTCAAACAGCGGTCATGTCACATAAAATTGATGGTTGTGGACGACCACATTGGAATACAAGGCAACGGTAACCAAGACACGCAGAGCTGGTATCACAGCCAAGAAGTGAACGTCATGATCGATAGCCCGTTGGTGGTAGGAAAGTGGATGGAAGGAATCCGACAGAATCAAAACACGCACGTCTATGGGAAAGTCGAGAACGAGGGGCCTGATGCTGGATGTTGGAAGGACCCGAAGACTGGGCAGCAGGCTGAGGGCGCGATTGGTGTCGATCCAGGCAAGTTTGCGTGGGCCAAGGGCTTTGTCGGTGCGGTGCAACGGGTACGAGGGATGGGTGGATTTTGAGCTTTGTCGAGAGGAGGAGGCGCATTGACGGGGGATCAGATCTTGGTTCAAATATGCGAGGGTCATTCGGGAATCATAACGATGTTGTTGGCGTTGGAGAATATACGAGGGATGATCTCTGAACACAGGTATCTGTCTATCTCAATCTTGAATATCGAGCCTCGAGACTGTCGGAGAAATGATTTTCCGGATGCCGCCGGGCCTTCGGTTGCGACGCTTCATCAGCCATCACCATCCATATCCATCTCTGCGCCAGATTCAGCACTGACTCCTCTCCGTTGCACCATGCAGCGGAGCCCATGTTACTTGGCCCCTTCGGACAATCAGCCGCACTCAGCTGTAGATCCCTAGTGCTCAGCGTGCATCAAGTGCTCAGCAAGCAGTACTCGGTACAGGTGATATTGCAAGGGCCAGTTGATAGGCATGTTCCATTTCGGAGGCTCAACCCATTGCTTGGTTTTCAGGCCACAGACGGGTTTGTCCAACCACAACTTTGTCAATCGGCCGCCATGGAATCCGGATGCCTCAATCAACCTACCGGTTTGTGGTGCTCTGGCTATGGTTACACCGCCTCCAGCTAGCCGTTGAAGAGACGATGGGCAACATCGAAGGACGATGGGACCAGTGCTCACCAGTCAATGAGCGCAAGTATGCAAAAGAGAAAAATAGTCATATCTGGTGAGACACAGGCCCAAGTTTCGCAGCAGATATAGAGAGTATTTGATAGCAGACAATGTTGACGGCATCCCGCCAACTCGAACTTGCGGCTTCAATTCCGCACTGCATGAACATTGCCCCGAACTCTCGCAGGTCGACATGGGCATAACACAAGCCAAACTTTGTTCCACCTTGTTTGACGACAGCACGGCAGATGCATCGGCTCTCCAAAATCGCGACGCGACCTTGCCCTGAACTCGGTGTCGGGTTCTTTCCGGTGGATGTTGCAAGAGGAGGGTCTTGGGAGACACACAAGCACGCACATACATACGCGCAAGAGAGGGAACAGAAGACAGGCTTCACAGGAGAACCGCATCTCCCCCATCACTGCCTCGCTCCGCGTCAAACCGACACCGACATCGGCAATCGTTGAGCCCAAAAAATTCAACCCCACAAAGTCAGAGAACGCGTAGCAAGAGGAGGGACAACACCCCGCCCTTGTTCTTTTCTCATATGGTTATTAGTTCGAGCCTCGATGACTGGCTAGACAAGAGCCGAATCGATGCGCCATAACAATCCCCTGCCTGGCCTGGGACATTTACCCCATGGTCCAGTTGGTCCCTTTGCCGTCATGCTCGGCCAGCATCGGGACACTGCCGCCTCTCTCTCACGCTCACTCACTCACCTTTCTCTGATTGTGTTGTTGCCCATTGAACATTCCGGGGGAGAGTATTAAAATACCTGACTGACGAACTCGTCTCTGCTTTCTTTCGAGTTTCAGTTCTCACCCGTTGAGCATCACGTTTCTAGAGTTTCTAGAGTTTCCATTGTCACTTGAACGAGACCGTCCTCTGTATTTGACCGACAAGCCTACCTTCAAGACTGCCGACCACGTAGAGTAGAGGCCGACCTCAATTGAACAGAGACAACCAGTCGCAGACCCAGTTCCACCATGGGTTCCGTCGCGAAATCGTACGTCTGCTCCTGTCCGCGCTGATCGGGAGTGATGTCAAGACCGAACTGACCATGTCTCGACAACAGCGACTACACCACCTCCTACGCCTTCTTCGAGGCCATCTGGGAGGTAAGCCTGGCAGCCCTCGCTCGCCCTCTGGGGTGTTGATCACATCGCTGACCTGTTGAAACCCCTGTGCAGGCTGGCATCACCCATGTCTTTGTCAATCTGGGCTCGGACCACCCGTCCATCATCGAGGCCATCACCAAAGGCCAGAAGGAGAAGCAGGCAGACTTCCCCCGAATCATCACCTGCCCCAATGAGGTACGCAAGAGAGAGACGGAAAAACGGCAACTAAATGTGGTTGCAAGCCCCGAGGAAATGGGCTTGATTGCTAAGAAGCGAAAATTTGTATAGATGGTTGCGCTGTCCATGGCCGACGGCATGGCGAGGTTGACCAACAAACCCCAATGCGTCATTGTCCACGTCGACGTCGGGACCCAAGGCCTGGCCGCCGCCGTCCACAACGCCTCCTGCGGCCGTGCCCCGGTCCTCATCTTCGCCGGCCTCTCCCCCTACACGATCGAAGGCGAGTACCGCGGTTCGAGGACGGAGTACATACACTGGATACAAGATGTGCCGGACCAGAAACAGATCGTGGCGCAATACTGCAGATACACCGCCGAGATTAAAGGCGGCAGGAACGTCAAGCAAATCGTCAATCGAGCGCTACAGTTCGCGACCAGCGACCCCCAGGGTCCTGTCTATCTCTATGGAGCTCGCGAGCCGATGGAAGAGGACATCGAGCCGTACCATCTCGACCAGCAGGTCTGGAAACCCGTGGGACCTGCGGCCCTGCCACAAGAGGCCGTCGCGCTCGTCGCGCAGGAACTGGTCAAGGCCCGCGAACCTCTGCTGGTGGTGGGCTACACCGGCCGCAATCCAGCCTCGGTGGCAGCCGCCGTGTCTTTGGCGGACAAGATCCCCGGTCTTCGCGTCCTGGACACGGGAGGCTCCGACATGTGTTTCCCAACGGACCACCCGGCGGCGCTGGGCTTACGGTATGGAGCGGACCCGGCCATCACGACGGCGGATTTCATCCTGGTGGTGGACTGCGACGTGCCGTGGATTCCGACGCAGTGCAGGCCGAGGCCGGACGCCAGGATCGTCCACATTGACGTCGACGTGCTGAAGCGGCAAATGCCCGTCTTCTACATCCCGGCCTACGCGCGCTTCAGCGCCGATTCCGCGACCTCCTTCACCCAGCTGAACGACTACCTGGCTTCCAACTCGGAACTTTCCGCGGCCTTGTCGGACGAGGCTCACACCGCCGCGGCACGGAAGAGACAAGAAGCACACACGGCGCGCTGGAGCCAGTTCAGGGAGCTGGCCAAGGTCCCCGCCGACCCGGCGAGCACGGCCATCAATCCGCACGTGCTGGGCGGGCAGATCAGGGCGGCGGTGCCCCAGGACACCATCTTCGCCGTCGAAGCCGTCACGCTGAGCACCTTCATCGCCGACCAGATCGCGCCGGTGCAGCCCAAGACGTGGATCAACTGCGGCGGCGGCGGGCTGGGGTGGTCGGGCGGCGGGGCGCTGGGGATCAAGCTGGCGTCGGACTTTGCGCACCGCGAGGGCGACCGCTTCGGGGCCAACCGGGGCAAGTTCGTGTGCCAGATCGTCGGGGACGGCACGTTCATGTTCTCGGTGCCCGGGTCCGTGTACTGGATCGCCCAGCGCTACGGCATCCCCATCCTGACGGTCGTGCTGAACAACAAGGGCTGGAACGCCCCCCGTCGCTCCATGCTCCTGGTCCACCCGCACGGCGAGGGCAGCAAGGTCGACAACAAGACCCTCAACATCAGCTTCGAGCCCACCCCGGACTACGCGGGCATCGCCAAGGCGGCCACGGGCGGCCACGCCTGGGCCGGCACCGTCAGCACCGTGGCCGAGCTGCTGGACGCGCTGCCCCAGGCCGTCGCGGCCGTCAAGGGAGGCAGGTGTGCCATCCTCGAGGTCAAGCTTGGGGCCGAGCTGCCCGTGGCGGCGAAGCAGGGCGATGTCAAGATGGAGGAAGTCGCCGCGAGCAGTGGGTAGGTACTGGCGGAGGGAAGGACAAATAAGCGGACACAAGGAGCTCTCTGGGTGTGTGTCAGGTGGGTATATCTAGTAGGCAACGAATGTATAAATGTCTGGTGATCCCGCATGAGCAAGACATGTCTGCCGCTCAGGGTGTAGAGGAGCACTGGCATTGAGAAGAGCCGCCCATCGCGGCACGCAGAACATGGCTATATGCTGACGTAGTCTATTAGTACCCGGTAGTGTTTGAACGAACCTAACGCTGTATGCACTAAAGGGGGTATTTGCTGCTTGGTTTTTGAATTCCCAGCCTTCTTTCAGAAGGGAACGCATCAACGAAACGCTAATAGAGGAGGAGGCAGGACTACAGCCCTTCCAGGGAAGCAAGCGAGCAAAAGCACTTGGTTCTGGTCCGTGGTTGGCAACCAAAATTAGGAGGAAAGCGGGAAAATGGCACATGCTAAAAACGCGAACAATCAAGCACTTCTCGGCCTTGTCAGGCATATGCATTTTCATTCGACCAACACAGACAAAACGGGGGGAGGCAAGCCCTCAGTACCTGGACGAATGAACTGGAGAGTCGAGACAAGGTGTGATCAAACCCTCCGCCTGGTAGACGGGGAGATGGTTGACGGTTGATGGCAGACGGTGGACGGTCGATGCGGGATAGTCGAGTCAATACAGTACGAGGTCCCGTATCGGCAACAACTGTCAGGATCCAGGAGCTCCATTCACCTAAATAGGCGACGGAAGATTTCATTCAATCGAGCGCATATCCCTGATTGGTAAGATGCGTGCATCGGGAGAAAGCCAGGCCCCCTCGCGCATGTGTTGGGCGGGGGTTCTAGAAGCACGGACGATGGTGAGGGCGAGGGCGAGGGCGAGGGTGAGGTGGATGGTCGGCGCTAGAAAACCCGTCATGGGACGACCATGGAAGGAGGCGGAGGAGGCTGAGGAGGCGTTGTCGTCCAAGGGTACGAGGGTGTTGAATGCGGTGGTAGAGAGCGACGGATACGCACACACACAACTCGCTCACTCACTTCACTCGCTCTATCAGTGGCTGGCTGAGTGATTTGACTTCCCTGCATTCCGCCGGGCTCATTCTCCCCTTTGCGTATCGAGTGGAGAGCTTGGAGGGGCGCAGAAGGAGGGGGGGGAGGGGGGAAGAGAGAAATGACGAAAGCAGTAATTGGTAGGGCCATCGTGCATGGAAGCTGTGGAGACTCTATGGCGGGAAATGCATGTGCGAGTCAGATGGGAAGTATGAAGAGAAGACAGAGAGGGTAAGGAGGAGGGTGTACTATTCCCTGCGAGAAAGATGCCCTTGCGAGAGAGGGAGGGGAGTCAGCGAGAGTGACACAGACAAAGACACCGACCTCGTGCATGGCGGAAGGACGTCTCCAGCTCGTGCCTTAACCTGCGAGAGCGAGCCCATCCCTCTGTGCATCTTGCCATGCTCTTGTCCCCTTCCACCACTTCTTATCGAACGAGTCCTCGTATTCTAGGGCTTCAAAGGCCCCATCTCCTAGCGGCATGCACGGAAACCCTCTGGAAGCTTTCTCATCCTGGAGTCCGCGCCCCCATCTTGTTTTGTTTTTTTTCGCCATCGGAGCCAAGGATTCTGGAAGAACGCGGCGCCGTCCCTAGATAGGTCTAAGGAGATAATAAGACACAGGTGGGGTGGATGGACTAAGATGGGATGGGAACGGGAGCAAATCGCAGAGGAAGGGTTGGGATTGGCACTATCGGCGAGGAAAGGAGAACGGAATGGATGGATGGATGTGAGAGTGAGTGAGTGAGTGAGTGAGTAAATGGGGAACGGAGTGTGTGTGTACCACCCAAAACACTCGTACAGACCTACCTCGTTCTTCTCTAGTTCCTGACCGTTGCAGTTACAGTATGTACTCGGTACCTCCCAACACCAAGCGCCAAGGTCCAGGTTGGCATTGGCTGCGGACTGGAAGAAGGAGTTGTAAGTGAAGCTTGTGGCTGCAGGCTACAGGCCGCCGTTGGATTTGCGGTGTGAAGTGACAGTCTGGGTACCCCAACTGGTCCTCGACTCAGGTATTGTCTCTAGGTACCTAGGGAGTGACTACCTGTAGCTAAATGCCGGGTAGGGACACGGTAACAAATCTTAAATCCCACAGTTACATAAATTAGCACCCAAGTAGCGTGTGGCTGTTGAGGTGGCTAGGAACACAGATAGGTCGAGGCTAAGTAGGTAGGCTTCGACGTTAGGAAATCAAGCAGATTGGGCATTGGCGCTCAGCGCGGAGTTCTGGGGCATCGATGGTTCAACCGAGGACGAACAGATCGGGATGGAATGAAATACAGTAGTGCAATCATCGTATAGCTGACGATGGTACGACTAACAACTAGACAGCCAGCACATCATGGATACGACTTGAATGGGAGACCTCTGCAGACAGCGAGGGAAAGGGCGATAGACATGGGTGCCTGTTCAGGTCTTGAGGCGGCACACTGAGTGCTCAGCAAATGGCAAAAAATGTAATAACATTCTTTGTTATGGATGGTGAGATGATGTGATGGTCATTCCCCTCCTACTACCGCTTACTGCCTGTCAGGCCACCCTCAGGTCTGTCGGTCCTGTCTTGCTATTGAACAAAAAGTGTCAATTCCAACAGGTTTCTCCTCACCCTGCTAAGCATCAAACTCGCATCTCGAGAACAAAATCGCAGGATCAAAACAACCAGCATGAGGCCGGTCAGAAAAGACCGCAGCAAAGATCTGGCTCCCGAGCTGCCGCAGATGCCGCCCGATCCGTCCGTCTAGAAGACGGAGCCCTTCCTCTCAACATCCGCAACGATCTCCTTGTTGAGAACACCGCCCTCGTTGCCCATCGTCTCAGCGAAAGTCTTGGTAGGCTTCCACTTGGCCGAGGTGCGAGGGGTTGTCTCTTCCATCATCTTGTCAACTTGTTCCAATGTCAAACCCTTGGTCTCGGGCACGAGGAGGTACGAGTAGACGAAAGCGCAGGTGCACAGACCGCCCCAAATGAAGAAGACGGAGGATCGCAGGTTGCCCTTGTCCGGGTTGACCATGTAGGGGGTAATGACGGCAATGATCTGAGGAGAAGTCAGTTTACGGTCGCAAACAACCACGCATGGCGGCGCGGAAGGCTACTTACAGTGTTCCAGAGCCAGTTAGAGGCGGTCGAAAGACCCACACCGCGGGAACGGATCGGGAGAGGGAAGATCTCTCCGATCAAAATCCAAGCGCCAGGACCCCAAGTCGAGGCAAAGAAGAAGATGAAGATGGCAATAAAGGCAATCTGGGCATTGACGGCCGAGATGTTGTTGGCAATGCTGTCGCCGTTGGCGTTGGTGTGGGTGTGATTGAAGCCGACCGTCACACCGATGATGGCCACGAGGAATTGGCAAACAAGCATGCCGAGAGCGCCATAGACGAGCAGAGGGCGGCGGCCGAATTTCTCCACGGTGTAGAAAGAGATCGGGGTGGAGCAGACGTTGACCAGCGTGAAGATCAGGGAAATCAAGAAGGTGTTGGAAATGGCTCCGGTGGATTGGAGGAAAGGCGTCGAGTAGTAGAAGATGAAGTTGACACCAGTCCTGTAGTGATCAGGAACGTTAGCTAACTGCAATACCGAGGGGAGAACAGCTCAAAATTCGCTCGCCGGGGAACACTCACCATTGCTGCATCATCTGCAACGAAGTACCGAGAATGGTACGACGGAGATTGGACTTTTGGTTGCGGAGACCGCCCTTGAAGCAGTTGTGCCAGCTAGAGAACCAGCCGGTGGATGGAATCATCTCCCGCTCGTATTCGTCGTTGGCGATGATCTCGGCAATCTCGACTTGGATATACTCGGAATCGGTGGGCTGACCACGGAGGCGAGAGAGTGATTGCATAGCCTTCTCGATACGGCCTCTCTTGACAAAGTATCGAGGAGAGTCAGGAAGGAACATCAGACCACCGCCGAGAATCAGACCCCAGGCAAATTGGATACCAATGGGGATTCGGTAGGAACCAGTGTCTCCTCGGTGCTCGGTGGCATAATCAACACAGGAGGCCAAAAGCAGACCAATTGTGATGCAGAATTGATATCCAGCCACGAGGGCACCGCGAACCTTTCTGGGGCACTGCAGACACGCGACGGTTAGCTGGGGAGAGACATATAGAGCGTGCTGTCACCACTTACGATTTCGCTCATGTACAAGATCACAGTGGCGCTCTCGAAACCGACACCGAAACCGGCAATCAGACGACCCGCGACAATGACACCGAGACCGTGGCCAGGGCCTGTGATCATTTGAATAACGACACCAATAATATAGATGAGGCAGCCCAGGATGACAGTCCATTTTCGGCCAATGATATCAGCGACATCACCGGCGATGATGGCGCCAAAGAAGGTACCGCACGAGAGGATGGAGACGATCAGAGACTGGTGGGGGGACGAGAGAGCCGTGGCATCAGGGCCTTCGACGATATGGATGAACTCCTTGACGCCATTGACGCCGTTGATGTATCCGGAGTCATAACCAAAAAAGATACCGCCAAAGGACGCGAAGGCACAGATGAGGTAGGCTTTCCAGGTCACTGGAGCCTCGACGCGATTGACGTCGTTGGTGGTAGAGAGGGCACGAATCTCGCCCGGCATGTTGGACTCTTTGGAGGGGGCTGAAACAAGAGAAAGAGCAAAGAAGTGCTTGACAAGAAGTCAAGAAGGAGACAAGAGGGACAAGCTTCTCAGACGAGGAGGCAGCGTCTCTTTAAAGAAAGCTTTGGGCAGAGGCAAAAAACCCAGGGAAGTCACAAATGCAATGGAACTCTGGAGCTTTCACTAACTTTGTGGCTTGTTACTGGTCACACGCCCAGGAGGGGGATCAGGGTGTGGAGAGGGGCCATCTGCTGCAGGTGATTGATATGAGGAATTCCTAATCTGAATGGAGGGCCATGACCCATGGGGAGGGCGGTCGAGACTGGCAGAGGAGAGGGCGTGTTGTTCACACGGTGGCAGCCCCTCCATCGACATGGAGATTTTCTGGGAAAGAATCTCCAGATGGAATTTGAGTGGCCGGGCAATCGAGGCAACCCACAGTGACCATGACAAGGGGAAATGTGGGTTAGTAGCGTGCCAGCGTGCCATCGCCAGAATTTTAGTTGCCCCCGTGATATAGGTGTTTTGGTGAAGAGGCCGCATTCCATTGGAAGGACCGGGTCACCCTGCAAAACGCGGAGTTACGGAGTTGGTCCAGTTTTGTTTGCCCGCCTCGCCGTCAGCCCCGCGCACAAGCCAACGAGGCTCTCCAAGCCGAGCGCTTTACTGTTGATCCACGGGCTTGCCGCTGGCCTCCACCGCATCCCAGTTGCAACCTGTGGGTGATGTTCGGCGACCTGCCCCAAACAGGACTAAAGGCCTCCAGGGTGGCTGAACGACAGCCTTCTTTGAGACACCATCAGACGTCAGTGGCACCGGCTTTATTGGTCCCCGGGTGCTCGCCAGAAACTTTCAATATTGGCATCTTGACGTCCTTGTTTCCCTGCTCTGACTGGGCCGTGGTGATCCTTGTGAGTCCGTCTCTTTCTTGCTCAGTGGTTGGCTCCCAATTGAAGGAAACGGAATCCCAAGCCCAGCTCTTTTGACAGGGAACCCCCTCAATCCCCGTGGGGCAACATTGCTGCAACCAGCAATGGCTGATCGTTTAGCGCGCTGTAACGTTGGCCAGGGGAGGTCAAGGTCCGGGGAACGAAAAAAGCTTAGGCTGCTCGCAAAAAAAATCTCGTGAACTAACCTCGACCAAGGGCGGTGGTTCCGAGATTAGATTTGCGGCACTCGCTAAGCGGGGACAGGTGTGATCGTTGTTCTCATGGGTTTCGAGCGTAGAGCAAGTATTATTACATTGGGCATGACGATGAAGAGATTTTTGCAAGGCTGCTCTTGTAAAATTGACGTTGGGAACCGTGCGATCGTGCCCCGGAAGAGGGGAGGAATTGCAGCCAAAGACTAAAGCCAGTCGATGAGAAGAAGCCAATGCAGCCATCGGTCGATGCGAGGATGATAGACGATGATGGGTGATGGAAGTGATGTGAGTGATGACGACAATGTGAGAGGAACGAAGGAGGGGGCAAGAGCTAGAGCTGCTGCGTCAAAACACAGAGAGCCAGTGACGGGCAACGCACAGGACAATTTCCTCGGGTATTGGATGCTGGTGGTGGTAGCTTTGAGCCGGAACCTCATCCAGCTTGTGTGGTGCGGCTTGTAATAGCCACTACCAAATTGGTGACCATTGACCTTTGGCAGCAGTTGATCGCGAGCACAGTGGCGATCTCCAATCCTGCCTCGTTAGGCGTGTACAGGCAGAACCAGCTGTGACAAGCACGGACGTAGTACAAAGGCGCCCTTGGACATGCGCGTATAACCACCCATTATGGTATATGGGGGCCCGGAGCACTGGGGGCACCGGGGGCCCCTCCCTTACCTGCCTGAGTACCAGGTACAGGCACCAGCACATACCTAGGTTCGGATCTATTAGGTGCGCCATACACAGTTAGGCACTGACGTGCAGGCGCCCTCGGTGCCTCCCACCTTGCTGAGGTTGTTTCAGCGCGGTGAAATTATTCGGCTCACACTGCAAAAACCTTTTCCACCATCCCGTCATCATTACCTCGTATCCTCAAACTCCGTCTGGTGTGGCATTCTCGATGGCCAGATGCCACAAAAATGAGACAATGCAATTTTTCTCTGGTGGTTCAGCTCCACTTCAATCGGTGGTATGATTGATTACCTCCCTCCTGAATCCTTCTAGAATCATGCTCCTCTGGCATCTCATTGTCCTGTATCGAGTAGATGCCCATCTTGACTCCACTCCTACCACGCAACACAGGTTAGCACGGCCCGCCTCTGGATCTCACTAACGCACCCTGTATAGCGAAGATTTTCCGATGCTACCTCGCCATGACCGTTGTCGCCTCTTCCTGCTACTCCAGCACATGGACTCCGCGTGGTCATGCCCACACCTCGGCGCCCAACAGAATGTCCATATCGTAGCAGTGGTGGACTGTAACCCTCTCGCCTGCCAAACTGCCAACTGAGGTGCCTCCCATTTGCTCCTCAAGCAGAGCCTTGCCCCCATGGGGTTGCTGGCTCGCTGACGCCGCACTGTGTGTGGCAGCAGGATCGTGTTTGGGGATCTCAACGCTTCCACGCGCAGGATCTCGACCCGACGTGGATGTTCGCATCATCCAAACGCGTCGTGCTAGCCTGGATCCAAACGAGGTGTTGCATGATCGGGCTTCGCTGCTTACAAACTCCCAATGAAGATGACAGGCCGTGCAGGGACCGGAGCCTTGTGATGCCGAAGTTGATGCGAATGTGGCGTCAGTCTTTGCAGCGAAGTTCCGGACATGAGAGTCAAATTCCTGATAAGGAGCACCTTGGACACAGTTTGGCCTGCGCTTGTCCACCTTCGCGGCGGACTGGTCATGTACGCAAGGCAATTATGCTCCCCACAGAAGGGGGCGGACGCCGGGTGCATGAAAAAGCCAACATCTCATTTGCGACGATTGCGACTATTCCAGTACGAGCCTAAAATATGCTTCCACCCTGGCAACGGAGTGATGCTCCAGATAGGCAAGGCTGTCACGTCTAGATCCATGCAACGTGTGTCTAGACGCCGACCCGCCCGAGAACAGTCAAATGAGGCCATGTTGCTAAACGGAAAGCATCGCTCCCCTGTCAGGGAGTCTCAGAACGCCGTAGAGACTCTTCCCTACTTTAGATGAGTAGTTCAAATCAATTGGAGAGAGCATGATGCTTCGAGGCTCCTGGCCTGTGGCGGTGCGACAGCGCTGTAGGGAAGTTGTTGACTGCTTTGGGATTTCTGTACCTAGGTACCCTTCATAAACGTTTCCGGTTGTCTATGAAGATCACTAGGCGGTTTTTCTAAACCCAAAAGGCCTCCAAAGTAAACATCCTCGAGAAATGGACTCTCTGTCCTTCGTGTGAGTAGTCGGCATTTCCAGCACGGAGGATCACCTTCGAGGCATATCTCCATTGAGTGACTGCGGTAGGTGCCAAATACTCTGCTGTAGAGCGCATGGCGCCTCATATGCTCACCCGAATCACTTTACGCGCTCCGCGCGCGACGCGTCTCCTTGAAACGCGATTCCCCTTCCTCTAAATCCATGGCCCGCCCATCGATTCTCCTCTGCGCAGAACCTCCCTCAACTCTCGCTCACAGATAGGTCGTGCACAATGGCGCTCAGTACTACTCAGCTTCGCGATGAAGCGGTCCGCGACAGAATCAGACTCGCAACTGAGTTCCTCGACCCCACCGACGATGAAGCCCGATCCTATCGCGCCGACATCGTTCTGATGCTGAACCGTGGTCTGAGACGACTTGTGGTCAGCATTGACGACATTCGAGCCCATTCTCGAGAACTCGCCGACGGCATCCTGCACAAACCATTTGACTACTCCCTTGCCTTTGATGCGGCGTTGAAAAATGTCATTGGCACCATACCAAACCGTGCCCCTTTCGAGCAAGATGAAGACCGATTATATTACGTCGCATATTCGGGATCATTTGGAGAGAACACCTGCAATCCCAGGACACTGGGCAGTTCACTACTCAACAGAATGGTTTGTCTTGAAGGCATCGTCACAAAGTGCAGTCTCGTCAGACCAAAGGTTGTCAAAAGTGTGCACTGGAATGAGAAAAAGGGCACATTTATGTTTAGAGAATACCGGGATCAGACTATGAGTGCCAATGCACCCGCAAGTCTCAGTGTGTATCCACAGGAAGATGGAGAGGGAAATCCTGTATGTTGAGGATCTAACCGCCTAGTGCTGAAGTGATGCTAACTCCCGGTCAGTTGGTCACAGAGTACGGCTATTGTACCTACCGCGATCACCAAACAATCAGCATCCAAGAAATGCCTGAGCGAGCGCCGGCAGGCCAACTTCCCCGCAGCGTCGATGTTCTTCTCGACGACGACATGGTTGATCGGGTCAAGCCTGGGGACCGCATCCAGCTCGTGGGCATCTTCAGGTCTCTCGGGAATAGAAATGCTGGATCGGGATCTTCGATCTTTCGGACCCTCATCTTAGCCAACAATATCGTCCTCTTATCCTCAAAAGCCGGCGGAGGAATCGCTCAAGCCACGATCACGGATCAGGACGTGAGAAACATCAACAAAATGGCCCGAAAGCACAATGTATTCGACTTGCTGTCACAAAGTCTGGCGCCCAGTATCTATGGTCACGACTACATCAAGAAAGCAATCCTGCTCATGCTCTTGGGCGGAATGGAGAAGAACTTGCCAAATGGCACCCACTTGAGGGGCGACATCAACATCCTCATGGTGGGCGACCCTTCCACGGCCAAATCTCAGCTTCTTCGCTTCGTGCTCAACACCGCACCATTGGCAATTGCGACCACCGGCCGAGGCTCCTCCGGAGTTGGTCTTACCGCTGCTGTCACCTCCGACAAGGAGACCGGAGAAAGAAGGCTCGAAGCCGGTGCCATGGTTCTTGGAGACCGTGGTGTAGTGTGCATCGATGAATTTGACAAAATGAGCGATGTTGATCGTGTGGCCATCCACGAAGTCATGGAACAACAGACCGTCACCATTGCTAAAGCCGGTATCCATACCTCCCTGAACGCCAGATGCAGCGTCATTGCAGCCGCGAACCCCATTTTCGGCCAATATGACAGCAACAAAGATCCCCACAAGAATATTGCCCTTCCCGACTCCCTTTTGTCTCGTTTTGATCTCCTTTTCATCGTTACCGACGACATTGACGACACTAGAGATCGGGAGGTTTCCGAGCATGTCCTTCGCATGCACCAGTACCGCCAACCAGGGACTGAAGAGGGCGCTCCCGTCCGGGAACAGTCCAATCAAATGCTGGGGGTTGGCGTCCAAGAAGACCAGAATGCCAACCAAACGTCGCTCGTCTACGAGAAATTCAACGTGGTGCTTCATTCCGGTTTCATGGCCGGTGAAAGGACAAGAGGAAACAAGAAGGTTCAACCTGTCAGCATGGCCTTTATCAAGAAATATATTCAGTATTCAAAGAGTCGATGCAAGCCTGTACTGACAGAAGAGGCAAGTGAATATATAGTCAACGCCTACGCCAACCTTCGGAACGATGAACTACAGGCAAATAAGCGCAGAACCAGTCCCATGACAGCAAGAACATTGGAGACGCTGATCCGGTTGTCGACCGCCCATGCAAAGGCCCGATTGTCGAGCAGGGTTGAAGAGAGCGATGCCGTTGCTGCGGAAGAGATTCTCAAATTTGCCCTCTTCAGAGAAATTGCGGTCAAAGATAAAGATGGTGGCCGAACCAAGAGACGCAAGACTGGTGCGAATGATGATTCTTCGCAAGCGGATAGCGAATCCGGCAGTGACGACAACGATAGCGACGATGATACTCCGTATCGGGGAACAAGGTCAAGCGGTGCCCGTGGAACAAAGCCACAGACAAGGAGTCAGCGCTCGACCCGCGCCAACACTACAACAAATGGCGCGTTGAATGGAAGAGCCAATGGCAACGCAAATGCTGGAAGCGACGATTCAGCAGAATCAGACGTGCAGCCTAGGTCCTCCCGAAGTCAGCGACAGACAGGTGCAGAATCACAAATGTCCCGCATGAGCATAGCCAGCTCCATACCCAGTTCCCAGCTACCATCCACTCAAGCAGACTCACAATCCCAAGGTCTGGAGACAACACCGTCCGGGAGTCAACAACAGCCATCTCCAGCAGATTCAGGTCCAAGCATCTCGCAGCCACGTCTTGCATCATTCCGTGCGGCCCTGGGCCCCCTGATTCAGACGTCATTGTTCCAGAATGACATGGCTACTGTTGCGGATGTCACTGCTGCCGTCAATCACCGCGTGTCTGAGAGCCATGGGACAGAATTCTCACAGGATGAGATTACTGCTGCACTCAGAACAATGAATGAGGCGAATCAAATAATGTTCTTGGAGGACAGCGGAGAGGTTTACATCCTGTAGAGAAAGAATGATTGGATTTTTGTACCGCAAGGGATGGTCACATGTGCGAATGCCAGGCGCTGAGTGATATAGTATTGATGTCCGATTACAATGATTAGTGAAATGATTTTCTCCCACATGATTTCTTACATCCCTAGGAAAGAAAGGAAAAGGTAGAGATGATTGACGCCAGAGATAATCTGATCGATGAGCAAGAGGGCAACGGTGATCTCAATGGGTTCACATCGCCCTGATCGCCGAAGGCGGTCAATATGCTCTCATAGAGATAGTAGGTGGAGATGAAGGCTGTATAACGAGGGCAGTCAACTGAGGCAGTAACGAGAACAACAACCGACCACCACGGTGGCCAAAAGCAGATCGTTGAATAGTGGCCCAAAGAGGCATCGATGAGGCAGGTGGCCGACCTATACCAGATTGACACGGTAGAGACGGAGAATGCAATCTCCAAGTAACAGGCCACGAGATGCGATCATTGGGAGTCTGGATGATAAACGAGGGCGTTGTCTGTTGATTTGGCTGTGGAATGCGTTGTACATACCCTACCCCAGTACTTGCTGGTTGGTAGGCATGTTCCTTCTATGTACTCGATACATACCAGAGCCCGATCAGGCGCTCATGACAGCAAAAACAATGATCCGGTGCGCGCTAGTATGTTTCCGGCCATGTCCCTCGACCTTCATTCAACCTCCACACACGACACTCCCAAAACCCCCTTCACCTGTCGTTCGTTGCACGCTCAAATGACCTCTCTCATTCCTCAATGGTGTTTGCTTCCGCCCCTTCTAGCTCTGCCTCTAGCTCCTTGACCCAGATTTGGGACTGTCTAGCAAACATATTCCACGCCTGCCAGCTCACTCGGTCGTTATAGTCCGCCGTGGTTTCCCCCTCTTCCTGCGCGTTCTGGCTTCGCCAGAGAAGTCGCAGCATCTGAATGGGGTTCCTCGTGGACATGGGCGCCCCGGTATCGGTAGCGAAGGCTTGACTGAGCTGTGTCGCCCAGTCTTGCCGACGCTGCCTCCACCGTAACTGCCGCTCCTGTCTTGAGCCGGCCAGGTTACCGAGGATCCCCTGCTGCAACTCTCGGCTTCTGCCTTGCGCTATTCTAACAATTTCCTGCAACTGGGGTGTTGTCAGGTCTGCTTCTGTCAGAACCTGTTGGGTGTCCTCCACCGATGTTGAAGTCGGCGACCCAGGCCCACCCCCTCCCACTGGAGCGCCCTCCTCCCCTTCTTCCTCCCCTTCTTCCTCCCCTTCCTCTTCCCCCCTCCTCTGCCGCCTTTGCACCACCCGGTGCACACCGGTCTCCTCATATAACATCTTGTCAATTTCGCGCCCCATTGCCGCCTGTATATAGTTCCAGGGCCGTGCAATGCTCCGGGTGTTCCTCATGTCTGGAGGCATGAGGCGCCAGATGCGGTCGGCGCCCCACCCTTCAGACAAGAACACCCGGAGCATTGTGCCCCAGGCATGTCGGGGGTAAAGTTGGGCTACTTGATATAGAGTCAGCCCTGCCGGAAGCGGAGTGTCTTGATGAGGGTAATGTCCTCCTCGATGGCGGTCACTTCGGCCGCGTTCAATGATAAGAGGCACTCTGGTAACAGGGTCACGTCCGGTTCCCCTCATGACCAACATGTTCCTTCCGGAGCCCAACCCCAAGCCTAACCTGATTGGAACAGTTGGAAAGACATGGTTATGTGGAACCCACTGATGCTGATCGGAACGAGGGACTGCTGGTCGGCTTCGTGGCATGCGAGACGGGGTTGTGATGGCCTGCTGTCCTGTCTGTGCAGGGTTATTGGCTAGCGGTAGTTGGTTCATTGTGTCGGTTGAAGATTGGACAGGCTTCTCTGGACGGTTTGCTGCACAGGGGCTCTTCCTTGACAGTCGTCGAACAGGGTTTCTTGAGGCTTTGTCGTGCAAACTCTTGACGGCTTGCTGTGCAGGCTTTTCTTTGACGGCGTGTCAAACAAGCTTTGTTGTGGTGCAGAGGATCTTTCTTTGAGGCTAGTCGTGCAAGCTGGCTCTTGAGGGTTTGTGGTGCGGGCTTTTTCTAGACGATCTACTGTGCGGAAAGAGTTCGGTGCGGAAATGGATCTCTTCTCGACTCGATCTTGGACAAAGATGACGGAACGATCTCTCGGTTTAGTAAGTACAGGCTTTGAGAGGATAGAGGACAGGTGGCCTTGGTGGTGGTGTTGAGTGATGAAGATGAAGATTGAAAGGTTTGGTCCAGGATTAAGACACGTTTTATATTGTCTTGTTTTTGATTTTTGCTGTCCGGCTGACCAGAAGCGTGAATACAGTGTCACTCTTGAACACGCTAAGCGGGATTGAGAACGGTTTGTTCCGATGGGTGAGGCAGAATGATCATTGATTTCACTGTCTAAGGGCTTGACAGTACTTGGTTCGATGGGCAGGATTATACGACAGTCCAGAGAGAAGCTCTCGAGTCGCAAAGTCGGCTTAAATGGTGTGGACATACAAACAGGCCTCCCTCACACACAATGACACCAAGCATACCAACCAAACAAGAAGAGGCTGCAAGTCCCGAGTCATGCGGCTTATATACAAGTTCCACGAGGTATGCTCGTCTTTGAGATGCCCAAGCAATTAATCAGCTGCCCTGAACCTCAAGATCACAACGAAACAATCAGAGCAGAGATCGGCTGTATCCGCCCTCGACCGATATTGCCTGCTCTATCCGCAGGACAAATACAGCAAACAACCTGATCAGACACCTTTCTCATGGCCAGCATTTGAAGTTGCAATCGCCACACCGAATGAAGTGTCTGGGAAACAAAGAGTTTGACCTTCATGACACACTATGGACACTGGACAATCGGAGAATGACAAGGCTCTGTTTGTCAGGGGGTGATACTCCAAACTTGGCATTTAGTCTGTGCCATGGTACGATGGGGCGAAGCCGATGTAAGTTCCCTTGAACGTTGAGATCTACAGCTTGATTTTATGAACAGATACTGATTTACTGTCCCGACAGAAACAAAGCTTTCGGGAAGGGAATGTTCTATTTGTCAAGTCAACCAACAAGCAATAAATATGGATGTGCATATACTTCAAAACAGTTTCGATATCGTCCTGCACATCGGCTGCCCACTTCAAGACTTCTTGCATTAACGAATATGAATATCATAATCCACAACTATGGCCCTTGATTATTGACCATACTACTTGCGGGAGTCGATACAAGCGAAGATATTAGTCCACGGCCACAACCTGGAGGATCCCAGAAGCTGCTTGGTATCCACCTGGCTTGTCTGTGCTTTACGTACGTCCAAGTTCTGCCTTTTGACTTGGAAACTGACCAGTCTGAGTTTCTTTTCCAATAACCTAATCTGTTTCGCCTTATTCCCCACCGAGGTCTGTGGAGAATTTGCACCCACACGCCCACACTGTAGCGCAGTTCAAAGAATATCGCGCCCCATCCACATACGAAAACAAGGCTGGGCAAGGCCCAGAGAGAACCAATTCGAAAGAGACGAGCATCCACAATAGGTTCGCTTAAAGTATTTGGTATTTGATGGAAGTTGTCAAGGACAAGAGGAGGACAAACGTCGCTCAAGACACTGTTAGGCCCGATCAGGCTGGACATCCAGACAAGCATGCATTGCACCGCTTCCGCCTATGTCTCCAAGTTTTCGTATCTTACAAGCCAACAATCTGTCCTGCTATCCAGATTTCACCCACGTTATCACCCTGATATTCAAATCGACACTTAAAGAATGGATACAACCCGGCATTCACGACATTACACAGCCACTTTCCAAGACAACCCACTCCGCAACACAACGCCCTTCAGCCGATCTCATACATTTGGGCAGACTTCGCTCACTGTGGTCGCAGACAAGGAATCATGGAAACTCATCCTGGATTTCCGACGCGTTTGCGATGGCTTCCCTCAACCAGTCCTCATCGTTGTCGACGAGCTCCGGCAACTCCCATGATGTCGCTGGCTCGTTTTCATTCGCGTTGGGAACAACGTCATCCTGAGCAAACGCCTCCGACAATATCTGCGCCCACTCGGATTCGGTTTCGTCAACCTCGACTGAATAGTCGGCGGCCGTCGAATCAATCCCGGGATTCAAATCACCTGCGAGAGGATTCCATGGCAGACTGTCCATGTCAAACTCCTCGAGCAGCTCGTCCATTGGTGGGTTGAGCGTGAGAAAGACGTCTTCTCCATCAATATCTGGGAGCGGATACTGATCGAGGTCCCAATCCGGCCACACAAAGCCTGTTGCAGTATCCTGATGGGGCTCCTCGAGGCCAACGTCCAAGTCCACGGTTACTCCCGGGTCGGTAGGTCCGAATTCGGTGATGGCATTCGCAAATCTCACTCGCTTGGTGGGTGGCGCTGGGATTGCGGGACTCGATCTCCGTCGTTTCAAGTTGCTTCGAGACGGTGCGACTGGGACAGCGGCTTGTGGTGTGCTCTCATCGTCCATGTAGCTCTGCAGGAAGAAACTGACTTCTTCCCCCTGTGGGTTTCTAGAGCCAAGGTCTGGTTCCACGGCCTCAGGGAACTCTCCGTCAACGTCTGCGGTCCACGACAGTACTTGATCCACCAGGCCGCCCGTCGGTCCTCCAGCCGGCAAGGCTGTCAAAAAGTCGTTCAATCGAGCTAACCTGGCTTCCTGGCCGGTGAGAACATAAGAAACTGCCGCTTGTCGGGCCGAAAGCAGTTGCTGGGATGGGTCGTCGGACGGAAAGGAATCCAGCATGTTCTTGGCAGCCGCTACAACCAGCTCGAACATTGCACTCTCGAATGCCGGACAACTCTGAATATGCTGGAAGCTGAAGAACGTCTCGGTGGCAGTGTTGCATGGCCAGTTTGTCATTTGCAGGATGAGTCTGTTGCGGCTAGCATCGTGGCTTGCGCGGTACTTGGCGTCGGCGGCAATGATCTGTTCGGCGCGCGCACGTTGATAGCCCCAGTGAGTCGCCATGGTTTGCTTGTACTCGTGGAATTCCTCGGGCGAGCCCCAAAGTTGGTACTCCTTGCCGTTGTGCACGAAGGTTCTCGTCAAGGGTGATGGTTGAGGGGATCTGCGCTCTTTCCCTTGACGGTGAGGGTATCTTCGAACCACCGGAGCCATGGGATTGTGGAACTTGCCCTGCAGTTTGGAGGCGCCGTACTTCTCCGTGCCGTCCACCATGCACGACCGCATCTTGGGAGCGGTGCACAATGCCGTGACTTCATCTGCGGACAGCGCGGACAGCCGGGAGTCGAGTCTCTTCATCAAGAAGTTGGCTCGGTTCGCGAAGGACTTGCAGGTCGTGATGCCGAAGGACTTGAACTCGTTGATGGCCTTGCCGGACAGGCAAGAGTACATGTCGGTGGCGGACCAGTGCCATTGGATGAAGGCATCCAGGTACGAACCTCGAAGGTGATTGGGGTATCTGATGCAGATTTCCTCGAGCGACGCCTCGGGCGGGATCGGTTCGTCGAAGGAGGGGAACGACGGCAACTCGCAATACACTCGGGGCTCTGCGTCGGTGCGCTTCTCGTGGACTCCGGGTCTCGACCGCGACGCTCCTGCTTCTGAGATCAGATATGTATTTATATAGGGGACGGCAAAGTAGGGGGACTCACCAAGCCTCATCGAGACGGCCGATCGCTTTTCCATGACTTCAGCGTTGACCGTTGTCGTGGCTATCAGGAGGTCTTGTCGGCAAGGGGGGGGGGGGGGGGACAGGGTATTTGGTGTGTTGTTGTTGGAGAGGAAGATACCTATTCCCTGACCGGCGATGATGGTAGATGCTGCTCTGACAACTAACTGCTGTGTTTGTGTGTATGACACTTTGGCAAAGGCTGAGCAAGTGAAGGACTTTTGTGGTGAGTGCCAGAAGTGCAGAAGGAGAGGGCCGCATCGCACCTATTTAAGAGGATGAGATGGTTCTCAGCATGCAGCACAGCGCAAGGCTGTTGCTTCTGCTTCGGGGTGCCTTGCCATGAGCCCACAAGGCCGACAAATGCCTGGACATGGGTGTCTCGCATGCTACAAAGCACTCCTCACTGCCCCCCCCAAAACAAAGCATCAAGGGCATTTTGAGACGCAGTCTCGAGCATTTTCACGGTTTTTGGAAGACACTGCGCCATTATGCAGCTATTCACCAGCCCGACAGGGGTTCATCGAAGACAGTTGAGTGCCCCAGAGTGAGCACAGCCTTGCCGACGACACAATTGCCCATTGTGCTCCTCACCTACCCTGTTGGTACGAACAAAGGGAAGCCCCTTGGCCCTTGGTAAAGTCTCAGGGACTACCTCAGCCTTGGTCTCTCAAGGTCTCAAGTGTGTGTCGGGGGCTTTGTTCCTTCGACCCTTTGAAGCCATTTTGACAAAGGAGCGGCAGACAAAGGCCGAACGAGAACACAATGCCAATGCATTGAATGCCTGCCTTGTTGGCGGCTCGAACAATGACTCAGCGACAGCAGCTCGTGGGCCATGGCACCGTTTGTGACGAGTGAGTTGAACCAGCGTGGGAATACAGGTGTGTTGAGTCTTGTCCTCGAACCTCGAAGCGTCATCGCTGGTGCGTTTGGTACATTGACCCCCTCAGGGGATTGTTTGCTCGCGATGACGGCGTCCGAAGGTACGGGGTACCTGGATTCTCTTCGCCGATCAGGAACAGAACCAGAAGATGGGACTGAACTCGATCAATTTCCTTTTGTGGGTTACACCCTTGGTCCCGGGTGATCCCAGTATAGGCATCTACCGCTGTTGCCACGGAACAAGATCAGGGGTCGCCAGCCTTGCCAAGGCTTCAGCCTCGCAACCCCAACCCCAAGCCCATCTATTCCATTGTAACAAGTCCCGCTGTGTGTAAGGAGAGGCGGTAAATTCGGCTCAAGGCTTCAGATTACCGTCCGTAGAAAGGGAAATGGGATGAATGGTAGTATGCACTCCCACCGGATCAACTACATGAACGATGCGTCCTCTGTTCAAGGGAATGAGTCTGTGGAAGAACACCAGTTGTGCGTTTCAATTTTAGGATATCTCGATGTCAACTTGCTAGCCTGATGATAATAAGTAAACAAAAGCTAGCGCCTATTCCTTTCACTCGGTAATTGTACTGATATCTGCAAGGCTGTGGAAGTAGCAATCCGGGTCGGTGCAAGCAAGGCGTTGCTGATGATGGAGTCCCGCAAGGACCATACCACCTGCGCAATGCTCAGCCCTCGGACCCGGTCTTGATCACTCCCACCACGCTTACAGCGACGTTTTTCACAACCTCCTACTCACATGACAGATCTCGCATCTCATCATTATCATCCCTCTACCGCCTTCGCCCCAGTCACACCGTCGGCCAGTCATTCGCCCTTCAACTTATCCTGTTTGACCGAGAATGCTTCCTCAAGCAACGCCTGCTCCTCCTTGACGTGAGTGGCTTTCAGACCCGTCGCCACGGACGCACTAGGGTCTCGACCTGCGTACATGACGTGCCGTCTGTTGTGATGTTCTGTCTGATTCAACAGCGTTTCAATACGTGGTTGGACAAAGCTCCATGCTCCAGCATTGAGAGGTTCCTCCTGACACCAGACGATCGTCTTGGCGTTCTTATAGGTGTCAAGGTTCTCTTTCAACAAGGCCCATGGGAAGGGGTTCAGCTGCTCGATACGGGTGATGGCAGCGTTCTTGATACCCTTGTCGGCGCGGTGCTTGTGCAACGCTGCATACACTTGACCAGTGCATAGGATGACCCGGTCGATCTCGTCTGGCTCAGCAATTCCCTTGCCGTGCTCAGGATCTGGGATGATCCATTGGAAGTAGGATTCACCCGTGAAGTCCTCCAGATCAGAGCGCGCGATAGGATGGCGGAGAAGAGATTTGGAGAAGAATATGATCAATGCTAACGAAAGAGAGTATGTGTTAGTGCAACGCCACATCTCTTGATGGTAGCTGTTTTCACTCACGTTTTCTGAATTGCCTGTTCATTTGTCGTCGGAGAATGTGGAAATAGTTCGAAGGTGTCGTCATGTATGCGACCTGCATGTTGCAATCCTGGTGCTGTCGATCGAGCTTGTCTGGAGATGGGAATACTCGGGGCTCCTCGTTGCAAAGTTGCAGATACCGTTCCATACGGCCACTGCTGTGCTGTAGGACAAGAGCGTTAGTCTTGTTGTTCCTGCTCAGAAAGGGTTGGCAGCAAACTTACCTCGGGTCCCTGCCCATCATAACCATGAGGAAGAGAGCAAACGAGACCAGACCTTTGCAGCCACTTAACCTCTCCTGACGCGATGAATTGATCGATGATACATTGAGCATTGTTGGCAAAGTCACCAAATTGCGCTTCCCACATGACAAGCGCGTTAGGTGAGGAGAGCGAGTAGCCATATTCGAAACCTAGAACACCGTATTCACTCAAAGAAGAGTTGGAGATGGTGAAGGCTCCTTGCTCTTTGGAGAGATTGCTGAGAGGGGTCCACGTCGCTTCAGTCTCTTGGTCGTGCAAAACAGCATGACGTTGGGAGAAGGTGCCTCGCTCGACATCCTGGCCGGAGACACGAACATGGTGACCTTCCAGACAAAGGGTGCCGAAAGCAAGGGCCTCGGCCGTCGCCCAGTCAATACCGTGACCTTCCTCAACTGCCTTCCTGCGACCTGCAAGAATACGTTTGAGGTTACGATGGACGGTGAATCCCTCGGGGGCCTCAGCAATCTTTGATCCTATCTCCTTCAACATCTCGGAAGGAACTCCGGTGGGCGGATGGGGGAGGACTTCAGTGGCAAGCTCTTTGGGCGATTTGAAGCCGTTCCAGGCGGAGGTCAGCCATTCCTTGCCTGTAGGTTGATAGTCTTTGCTTCGGTCGAAGCTGTCATTGAGCATGCCCCACACCCATTTCTTGTGCTCGTCAATGTCTTCTTTGGTAAACGTGCCTTCTTGGATCAGCTTGTCAACATATTTGTCGATTTGAGGTTTGATGGACTCTATTCGCTTGTACATGAGCGGTTGAGTGAAGGCTGGCTGATCCGTCTCGTTATGGCCTTGTTTCCGGTAGCACACAATGTCGATGACGCAATCTTTTTTGAAATCAGCTCTCCAGTCGGCAGCCAGTTGGCAAACGAAGTTGACGGCTTCCACATCGTCCCCGTTGACGTGGAAAACGGGAGCGTCAATTGCCTTGGCAATATCCGAGCAATAAGGGGTCGATCGCGCGAATCTAGGATCGGTGGTGAACCCAATCTGGTTGTTAACGATGATGTGGATGGTACCACCGGTGGAATAAGCAGGAAGAGCATGGAAACCCAGAGTTTCGTAGACGACACCTTGAGCCGCAAAGGCAGCGTCACCGTGAAGTAAGACGCCCATGGCCGTTTGGTGTTTCTTCTCATCGTTGTTGTAGTGCTGGATGGCCCGAGTCTTTCCCAGCACAACGGGATCCTCGGCTTCCAAATGAGAGGGGTTGGCGACAAGAGACAGCTGGACACGTTTTCCAGACGGTGTCGGCCGTTCGAAGTTCATTCCGAGATGGTATTTGACGTCGCCAGAGCCCTCGTCGCTTGCCTCGGTGGTGCCCGAAAATTCACTAAAGATGGACTCATTGGGCTTGCGGACGACGTTGCTTAGAACGTTCAGTCTTCCTCTGTGAGGCATCCCAATGACAATGTCCTTGATACCATAGTCCACGCTCCTGTCAATCATGGCTTTCATGCCCGGAACGAGAGTCTCGCAACCTTCCAATCCGAAACGCTTATCGTTGGGGTATTTTGTGGCCAGGAAAGCCTCAAAGCTGGAGCTCCAAATCAGCCTGTCGAGGATGCGGCGCTTGTCATCCACAGAATACTTGTACGGGGTGGGCACTTCGATTCTGTTTCTGATCCAGTCACATTGCTCTCGATCCGGAATATGAATGTATTCAACGCCATATGAGCCGCAATAGATCTTCTCGCACGCAGCGATAATGTCGCGTAGCTTCATCTTCGGTCGCGACTCTGTGGCGAATCTGGGAAGAATGCCTGGTCCGAGAACAAATTCTTGGTCTAGGTCGGCCTCCGTGAAGCCATAGTGGTCCAACTCCAGCTCTTTTGGTCTGCGGTATCCAAATGCTTCGGCTTCGCCACGAATACCAAGAGGATCGGTCTTGGCTTTGTGATGTCCGGTAGATTGGTATGCTCTGACAAGCAATTGAACCTTCAAGTGATTTGTGACGTCTTCGCCTGCAGTGCCCGTGACTGCGCTTGGAGCGAGGCTGGCTGCCCCTTCGGCTTGGGAAATGAGGCCCGGAGGAGGCTGGAAGGCTTTGGACACCGGCATAGTCCCTTCTTCCATGTTGTGAAAGTAGGCTTGCCACGAAACGTGGACGGACGAGGGATCTTGCTTCCATGCCATGTACATTTCGTCAATGTAATTGGCAGTGTTGCCTTGGAGGAAGGAGTCGTTAGGATCCTGCCGGAACTTTCAGAAAAGCGTTCTCTTTGCACACCAGCAGCTGAGGAGATACATACCACTCCCTTGTTGGACTCTTCAGCTGTCATGGCGTAGCTCCTGCGCTGCATTGAGCTTTGAGCCGTGACAGCTAGCGGTTTCCTCCCAGCAACGAGGGCATTCTGACGACTTCCAGAGACTACCCGGAAGCTAGACGAAGTGCAGAAAGTCCTTGAAGCTTGCGCAGCCCGCAAAGGGAGCTTGCCCGCAGCATAGCGATACATGATGTCGGAGTTGATGGTGAGCTAATGATACAGAGAATGATCCATAGGAGAAGAAAACGGGTCCAAAATGAGTGAACCGCACCACTGACGAGAGAGTGGAAGGCAATTGAGGCTAGGGATAGACACGGAGGTGCCGGGATTAAGGTGCAAGAAACTGAAGTGTGAGGAAGTCCAAGTTCAACAGGTCAAGGCTGTTACGCAAATCCCGCAACCCTGTTTGGGAAGAGGGTGTCGCCCCGTCAGGGCCTGTATATGGGGAAACATAGCCGAGACCAAGACAAGCAATCATGCGAATGATTTGATTGGTGCGTCGAGTCTTGGCAGGAACGCCCAACCAATCCTCTTCTTCTTTTCAGGTAGTCAACACATACCATTTACAGCCTGTCAACCTGCGTGAACGTGTGATTTCTGCATTGTATGCGTGAGTATATATATATTTTCAAAGTTCTATGGGGTATCATATCGTCATCTCCAATGTACTTTTGCAAGGCCATAATCTATATCCAATGAGTAGACCCTTCTCTTCCGGATCAATCCTTTCACAGCGCATATCCTCTCAGATCCGAGCTCCGGCTAGATACTCCCGGTCAATAACCTCAGTTCCGCTCCCTTCATCGGTTCTTCTCCTCTCCAGAACCCACCCGCCGTCCAGGTCACGCGCATAGCTCACGCTCTCTGCGCCGCTGCTGGTTCGGCTGTGGTGACCCTTCCGTCGTTCACCCCCAGCGGAAGCCGGAGATGCGGGCAATTCCTCTTGCGATGTAACCACCACAGGCTCACTCATCTTCTTCCGCGGCGTGTTTTGGGTCAGGGTAGGTCTCTCAGAATCTTCATCCTCTTCCTCCGATTCGGGGATCCCAGCTGGTGATGATCGACCATGAATCGAGGATGACATCCGGCTCACATTGAGATCGGAGAGAGGGAACGGGTGGTTGGAAATGTGTGCGAGTGGTGAACTAGCCGGGTTCCCTGCTGCTGAGCTGCTGATGCTCGACGAACTACCTCCAAAGGTCCTGCCGCGGAGCTTCATCAGTCCACTGAAGCTCATGTCGTCATCGTACCCAGGGGAGTCAAGTTGCTGAAGTAGCTCGGCAATACCTGGGCTGGGCATCGAATGGGCTGAGGCAGGCACTCCGCCTGGTATCGCTAGTGACACCACCGAGTTGCGAGTACTCCATTCACTGCGTTCAGTAATAGGTGTCAAGCTCGGTTCTTGAAAATTGGCCTTCCCACTGTGGCTTCGTTTTACCCCGTTGGATCCCCGGTCTGCAAAATAGCCGCCATTAACAAGCTCTGAATTGCCTTTACCGTAGGATCGAGCATAAAATCCAAATTCCTGACCATAAAACCCTTCGTCGTCATTCTCGAGGACCTCAGCGTTGGCCTCCGCAATCATGGGATCGTCGTCCATGTCATCGTCGAACGGAAACCCGTCGTCCTCGGCAATGGCGGAGCTAAAATTGTAGCTGATACGGCTATCTTCAGAGACAACACCATGTTGACTGCTCTCAAACGGCGACTGTGAAGTGTCATCTGAATTCTGACTGAAGCTGACCTTTCGATCGAATCTGCCATTTGCAGCAGCTTGGTTGGCCGCAAACGCTAACGCGTCGTGATACGCAGCAAGATTCGTTTCAGTGAGTCCAGTTATGGAACCACCCTGCATGAAGGCCCCTTGGCTCTTTGGAAAAGCACTCACGAATTCTCCAGAGGGTTGTTTGACGCTGTTCTGGCGGTCATTGCTGTCCAGTGAAAGTTTGGAAACCGCGTCCTCCCACGGGTTGGCGACCTTCACTTCTCCGTCCAGACCTGCTGCTTGTTTGGCTGCCGCGAATTTTCGAGCATTTTCGGCGGGAATGTCACGAAGTTTGCCTGTGTCGTCGTCAAATAGTTGTTCGTCAAAGGTTGTTCCTGAAGGATCCAACTCCACGTGATCAAATTCGCCGTCGTCAAAATACAGGTCTTCATCATCGAAAACTCCTCCGTGAGGACGAGAGGTCTGCTGCGTGCGCCTGCCATGTATTTCTGCAGTCGTAATGCCAAGCCCTCCGAGCATTGAAACTTTTTCAACGTCAATGACGCTATCTTTCCGTGGAAATTCCAGGCCACCATCTTGAGAAGGCTCTCTTGAGTCGGCAATGCCAATAGCAAAGCCTTCATGGTCCCGCGGAGTAGGTTGCGACGCATTGTTAGTGCTGGTGGGACTGAATGTCAGGGATTGAGGAGTAAAGTGGAATCCTTGCAGCGAGTGTCGTTGTAGAGTCGTGGTCTTGACATCTGATGCGACGGATTCCTCGATTTCGGAAGGACCGTAACGTGCCACAAGCGCGTGTCCTATCGGAATGTCGTTGCCGAAACCATCATCTTCCCCAAAGTCCGCGTTGACCCCGGGAATCATCTCCTCCAAACCGTCGTCCGCATCGAAGTCATAGTCAGCATAATCATCCTCCTCATATACGCCCTGGGCGGTGGTCCTTTTGGTTGCTTCCTGTTGTTTATGTTTCTCCTCGAGCAACTTTTCCTGCGCTGAAGAGCCTCCTCCGCCAATTTGAAAGCTAAACCGGGAAGAAGTGCTGGTCATGTGCTTTGGAAGTGCTGCAGGCGGCGGAATATCAAACTTGGGGGATGGCGTGCTCTTCGGCGGAGGTGTTGGAGGGGGAGGGGAGGGCTGTCCTATTGGTGGTAATGGTAGATTCTCTTTTCCTGGTGGCGGAGGCGGTGGTTTGTTTTCTTCCTCAAGTAACCCGGGTTTGGCATCCAGCCCTGCTTGCGGTACAGCGGCCGGCAACCGCCTTGCGAAAGCTGGCACGCTACTCTCGTCTTGGCCGTCATTGGCCAGATTGAATGAATGAATGTTGTGCAAATAACCCGTCCGATCGGGCTGCAACGATGGCCGGTCGTCCTGAAAGTGTTCCTTAAACATCGGACTGTGTGGAATACTTGGTGTTCCATTCGGAGCCAATCGGGAACTGGGTGAATCGTTACTTCGGAGAGGGTCAGGCCCGTATCCCGAGCGCAAGGCGGGAGATTCTACATTGCCAATGTCGTTGTGGGAGTAGAGCCTTCGCGATCGTGGAACAGAGAAGTCGTGTACGACCTTTCCACGAATTCTTGGATCGAAATTATCCGGCAAGGCTGGGACGGACAGTGTGAGATTGACGTCCTCGAGTTTCTGATTTTGTGACGACCTGCGGCGCGCCAATAAACTCATTGGATTCAGAAGATTCAGCCTGCTCTTTTTACCCGTATGTCCTTTCGCTGGAACCGGTTCATCGTGCGCAGACTTGTCGGAGGTCTGCGTCGAAAAGCTGTAGTTCCGCAGGCTTGGAGAAGATGCATTGTCTCCGGGCTTGATGGGGGGCTCAGGCACCTTTTTCTCTCTACTATCAAGACGGATGGAAAGGGGCACGGGAGACGGCCTCGACGCGTAGTCTGATCCTATGAGCGGGGATCTTGCATGTGGGATGGGAACAGCATTGTTACGGTCGATCGCGTCACTTGTCGCAGGACGGACAGCTTCGTCTGATGGTCCAAATTTGTGGCGGCCGGTTTCATCAGAGGATCTCTGGTGCTGGTGATGTTTGGGCTCGACCACGGGAGATTTGGTAAAGGGAGGGATGGGTGGTAAAGGCGCAGAGTGGTCGTAGAGGGGAGAGGTGAGCGTGAGGTTGAGGCTGAGCGAAGGGCTATCCGACTCATCTGTCGCGGACGGCGTATCGATCGGGCTGAACGCCTCGCTATGTCGGTTTGGGCGGTCAAGAAGTCGTCTCGGATAGGAAGGAGAGGATGGTGAAATCTGATCAGATCTCCGCCTGCGGCGCTGCAGAGGGGCATAGGACGGTTTGTTGTTGGCGTTCATATTGTGATCTCCGAATAGCAACAGGTCGAAACAACCACCAAATGCTCACTGATGACCATTCTCCGACGTCCCCCTGGCCTAGAAAGATAAAGGATTATGGATGCTGCATTTTTTGGAGGGCAGCAGAACAGTCGCTCGGGTTCACAAGTGATGGACTCGACTGGGTCTGCAGCTCCCGCAGGCAGTAGGCGCAGTCTTGCTCGCGGCACAGATTGATCGCGGGGCAGTCTCGAGAAGCTGCCACAGGAGAAACGGTGTCGAAAATTCAGTGTACTTTCTGATGAATTGTTGACGAGGCTGGATATCATTGAGACGAAGAAAGCGTCAACAGGTCAATCCCACGCATGTCGGATGTCGAGACTCGACCTGTCGCGGGTTGAGAGTGGAAGGGTCAGCCAATCGAGCTGCCCGTTTGGCAGTCGTCAGCCTTCTCCACATCACTTTCGAAAGGCGTTTGGGAATCTCGAAACTCGGGACGGGCACTGACTGACACCTGGGCTCGGGCTCGTGGGCGCTGGCCGTTGGCCCTGGGCAAGCGGAACCAACCCCCCGAAGGAACAAGGACGCCCTTCCCGAATGGGGTCAAGCCTACAAAGCTAAGGGTCTAGCGGGCCTATCGAGCCCAGAGCACGCCACTGGGCTTGGAAAGTCCGGGGCACGCCCACTGCAGCGCCTATCGCCGGGCACTAACCACCTAATGGGCAACTTCTGGGCTGAACTGGTCCTCGTCCTGTGGCCCTTCTGCCAGTGCTCACGATTCTTCTGGTGGTTCGGTTCAGTCAGTTCCATCTTCATCACCACCGTTCGTGAAGCCCCATCAGTCCTCATCTATGACACAGGAGGACGACCTCAAATGACAATGTTGTTCCTCCGCCTAGTGGACTTCAACTCCTGAACGCCTTTCGTCTCATGATCCAGCCAGTCCTCGTTTCTTGCCTCCGGGAAATTCCTCACCCGCGCCCGACCGCTTCAAGTGTGTGCCTGGTACCTGAATTGAGAACACTCGCCACCCTCGTCTAGCACCAATCTCACTTTCAATTCTTCAGAGATAAAAACAATTCGAGACCCCTCCCCGATCCTTGCCAAAAGACCCAATTCCTTGTCAGCTCCGAAGCCTGACCAAGCCCGAGACTTGCTTCCAAGAAAAGCTGCTTACGGCTGGCTGTGCCACTGCCGGCTGCTGGTCATCATAGATCGATCTCCTTTTCCCCTCACCGCACCCAATCTTGGTCGGAAGAAACCGTGTACGGGGTAACACTGGTTTTGGCCACATAGTTGGTTTCAAATGATATAATACCTTTCATACTGTCCTCACTCCACCTTCTTTATTTCCATTTCTGCCCAAAAAGACCCGTCCTCAGGAACGTCACCATCATGAATTGCCCCTCACGCACAGACGATACCGAAGCTCATCCGGACTGGAACCAGAATCCACACGCCCTGAGCTCAGACCTGACGACCAGGGCAGACCTCAATGGGATTGTGAATCTCAGAGAAGAGAGAGACACAGAATCGAGTCCAGATAACGATGCGCAAGAAGACATTCGGGTTATGCCCGTCGACAGTCCAGAGTCACCCTCCCATGTCCTCAAGTCGCCCACCGCCGTCAAGGTTGATCCGCTAGAGCAGCAGCGAGCGGTCCTACAACAAACCCACCCACGAAGATTTCAAAGCTTCCGCTCCCCAAGGTCCTTTGTGAACAAGGCTATAGCCACCGCGCAAAAGTATGCGAAATTCGTGGGCCCGGGATTTCTCATCGCCGTCGCCTATATCGATCCAGGAAACTATGCCACGGATGTCCAGGCGGGCGCCGCGACGAGATACGGTCACTTGTTCATCATCCTCATGTCCAATTTGTTTGCCATCTTCTTGCAATCTCTTTGTATCAAACTGGGAAGCGTCACCGGGCTCAATCTGGCTGAAAACTGTCGGAAACATCTGCCCAAGTGGCTAACTATCGTTCTGTATTTGTTTGCAGAATCTGCCATCATCGCTACAGATATTGCAGAGGTAAGTCGACCTCTGCGGCGAAACAGCCCGCTCCATTGGCAATTCTCTGACCTTCATTCATCAGGTCATTGGTTCGGCAATAGCCTTAAATCTTCTCTTGCACATACCCTTAGTTGCAGGATGTGCCATAACCTTGGTTGACGTCCTAATTCTTCTTCTTTTCTATCGCCCCAATGGCTCTATGATGCATCTGCGGCTGTTCGAGTATTTCGTCATGAGCCTTGTCCTGGGCGTCATGGTGTGCTTCTGCATCCAGCTCTCGTTCATCAAAGACACCACTGCCGGAGAAGTATTCAAGGGGTATCTTCCGTCTTCAGCAATTGTTGAAGGGAACGGTGTCTATTTGTCCTGTGGTATCATTGGAGCAACCGTCATGCCTCATTCTATCTTTCTAGGGTCGGGTGTGGTGCAGCCGCGCCTGAAGCAATTCGATACACAGAATGGGCATATCGCGGCGGCCGAGGAATCAGACAGCGAGGAGGAGAAATACGTGCCCTCCATCTATGCCATCCGAGCTTGCCTCAAGTATTCGATCGTGGAGCTAGCTACTTCACTCTTCACCTTTGCCTTGTTCGTCAACTCGGCCATTCTCATTGTCTCTGGGGCGTCTCTTTACCCGGAAACAGCGGCCACGGAAGCAGATCTCTTTGGTATCCACGACCTTCTCAGTAAGAATCTGTCCAAGGCAGCGGGCACTATTTTTGCGCTCGCCCTTTTGCTGTCGGGTACCTCCGCAGGCATAGTCTGTACCATGGCGGGCCAGATGGTATCCGAGGGCATGTTACACTGGACGTTGAAACCCTGGGTACGCAGACTGATCACCAGATCCATCAGCATCGTCCCCAGCATCATTATTGCAGGAGCAGTGGGCAAAGACGGCTTGAACTCGGCCCTGACAGCAAGCCAAGTGTGCCTCAGCGTCATCTTGCCTTTTGTCACTGCTCCTCTCGTGTGGTTTACCTGTCGAAGCCACATCATGACTGTGAGGACGGACAACGACGGGGAAGCAGTAAACATGCGGAATGGTTGGATTGTCACGATCCTTGCTACGACTATCTGGCTTGTGCTAGTGGTGATGAATGTGGCTCTACTGGTGCTTGTTGGTTTGGGAAAGGCATAGAGACAATGCGAAAGAGATGTCGTTTCGGTCAATGGGAAGCTGGAATGATTCAGAGGTAGAATGCAAAGACGGCAGTCCCCGGTCAACTTTCACCGACAATCGAAGAGAGATCGTATTTCAGGAAATCGGTGGTGTCTTGTGCTATACGAAAATCTGGTATATAAATACGTGGAAAGCATGGATGGCTTGATCCTACTTTCATTTAAGATGTGGCGGTCGTAGGAGAGGTCTCAACAGAGGGCTTCATCCTTTTCTTCGCTTCCTCGCTCAACTTATCTGCCTCCTCTCTTGTAGATTCAGGCAACTGACCCAAATTCCCCAACTTATCGAAGAACCATATACGAAACTGCATCAAGGAAAGTTAGCAGAGATACAGAATGCCCCAAGGGGAAAGACCAGAAAATGGGCGAATCCCCTCTTACCCCGTCGAACGGTGTGCCCATGCCATGGCTGGGTTCGCAGATGAAGACAAAATAGATGATCGTCGCCGTGATCAAGGTCTGCTGTAGCAACTTGATGGCCTTGTTCCACCTGGGCCGCGCCCACTTCAATGCGGCCCTCCTCCGGTACGTCTTCTCGAAGTGGAACTGCTGCTTGGGGTCGAGGTTGCGGAAGTCCGGCGGCCACTTCTTGCGCGCGCGGTACGGGTTGTTGGTCACGCGGAAGGGTGCGGGCGTGTACGACGCGGACGGCTTGGGCGCAATGCCCAGCAGCGAGAGGAACCATGTGTACGGCGTCAGTCGGGTGCCTGGGATTTCGACAGGCGGCGGTGCCGGGGAGCGGGATTTCGGGTGTGCATAGAACGGTCGCGGAGACGGGAGAGAAGAGAGGACGGAGGATGAGGAGGAAGATGGGAAGGTATCGTAGGACGTGTCCGGCTTGGACGATGATGCCGCTGGCGGTGATGGTGCCTGGCGTGTGAAGTTCGAGGGTGCGTACGGCGACGAAGAGGAAGAAGCGGCATGGGAGGAAGAATGGCGGCTTGTGCTTGGGAGCAGCGATGAGCGTCGGCAATGGCGCATGAATAACAGAGCGCGAGAGGCTCTCGCAGATACCGCCATGTCTGGAGTGCGATGATGGGAATATAGCAAATGCTGAACTTCAGAAGCTTGCAACAATGGGCATTGAACTTGAGCACGAACGAACGAGGGCTTGGGGGTGGATACTGACGGAAGAATATATTTTCCGATCCGACGTGATCACTCCCTTCACCTACCTCCAAGCGGTCTTTTTCTCATCATTTCCCAGCACGTGCAATTTGCTCAAACACTCAATCCCTGCGAGGCTATTCTTACTGCCCTGGTGGCCCAGTCCTCGTTAGGGCGTGGCCGGCGTGACCGGTGACCGAACCATGACCTCATTCGCACTGTTGCGCTGCAACACGCACATGCCTCGGCATCGACAAGTAAACGATGCATATGCTTCAGACAAAATCGCCAGGAACAGATTCAGCACGGTTACATGTACGGAGTACCTTGTGACTTCGGTGATCATAAATCATTCAACCCTTTCCCACACTCCTTAATCCTTTTTTCCTTTTCTTCTGTTCACATCTCGACCTCTTCACGTCTATTTCCTGAGTGCCTTCTGTGATTGCGCTCTCCACGCCAACATGTCTGCAGGTGAGTAAACCCGCCATCCGCAGGCTCCCAAGGACCATCCCTTGATCACTAACATTTGAAACTCTGTTGTAGCACAAGCCCGCCTCTCCCAGGTCTCCGGTCACCTCGGTGGCAGCAAACAATCCATTCTCTCCAAATCCCCCGACGATGTCGTCGTTACCTGCGCCCTCCGCACGCCCTTCACGAAAGGTGGTAGAGGTCTACTAAAGGACACCGCCGCCGCCGACCTTCTGGCCCTCACCTTCAAGAACCTCATCGAACGCTCAAAGATCGACCCGAGTCTCGTTGAGGACATTGCCACGGGCTGCGTGCTTGCTCCAGGAGGTGGTGCCACCGAATACCGTGCAGCTGCTCTTGTTGCGGGCTTTCCGGAATCCACCGCGGTCAAGGCCCTGAACAGACAATGCTCCTCTGGACTGCAGGCATGCGTGGACATTGCCAACGCCATCCGAGCTGGCATGATCGAGATTGGGATCGGCTCTGGTGTCGAGAGCATGTCTTCCCAATACGGCCCTGGCGCAGTCACCGAGTTTTCTGATCTCCTAGAAAACCACATGCAGGCCGCAAACTGCAAGGTCCCCATGGGTGTCCTCTCAGAGCAGATGGCCAAGGACCGCAAGATCGCCCGCGCGGATCAAGACGCCTTTGCGGCCTCTTCGTACCAAAAGGCCCTGAAAGCTCAGCAAGCAGGGTTGTTCGATGAGGAGATCGCCCCAATCACAGTCAAATACACCGATCCCAAGACCGAGGAGGAGAAGACCGTGACCGTCACAAAAGACGACGGCGTGAGACCAGGAATCACCGCAGAGTCCTTGGGCAAGATCCGCCCGGCGTTTGCAAAGGACGGCTCCATCCACGCTGGCAACGCTTCACAGATCTCCGACGGCGCCGCTGCGGTCCTGCTCATGAAACGCAGCACCGCCGAGCGCCTGGGTCAACCCATCCTGGGCAAATTCGTGTCATCCTCTGTGGTCGGCGTCCCGCCTCTGCTGATGGGCATCGGCCCGTGGAAGGCCATTCCGGTGGCGCTCGAGAAGGCCGGCATTTCCAAGGACGATGTTGACATCTACGAGATCAACGAGGCCTTCGCAAGCCAGTGTGTCTGGTGCATCAAGGAACTGGGCTTGCCCTTTGAGAAGGTCAATCCCAAGGGTGGCGCCATTGCCTTTGGCCATCCCCTGGGCTGCACCGGCGCCAGGCAGGTGAGCACCCTCTTCACGGAACTGAAGAGGACGGGTAAGAAGATTGGCGTGACGAGCATGTGCGTCGGCACCGGCATGTAAGTGTCTTTCGTTTTGTACTGCCTTTATCTCTCATCGAGTTCTCCGCTGACGAGCTTCCTTTCACACGCAGGGGTATGGCTGCCGTCTGGGTCGCCGAGTAGGCACACTATAATACGATAGAATTTGCTCTCCAGCGCTCTCCCTTGGGAAAGGGGAAACAAAAGCATACCTAAGGTATACAACTTACATATATATCCTGGTACCCGCGCGTGCCTTTGGCCTTGGTTCCAACCTCTGTATGAACGCTGCATGGCGCGGATTTGCTTGGCCGGTACTGGACTGGCATGGGGACGGGTCTGGGATTGCGACTGGGACTGGGACTGGAATTGGGACTGGACTTGTGGACGCATTCCATGTAACGTGCCCATGTGGGAATATTGAGCAATCGATCATCCGTTCCATCCGGCACGTCACGTCGGACAGTTCAAACACAGATACAGACAAAATGGTGTAGCACTACGGATCTCATCGACTGCCATGGCAGGTTCGCTCCTAGTTCGATCTGCAAGTGTTACTTGAGCTATCATCTGAGCTATCACCCTAAGCTACTCCTATGAGAAATCTGAGCAATCTGAGCTACATACGTGGATGAGTCCTGGGAACTCACATCACCAAGTGTGTGTCGATGAATCCTGAGCCCAGCCAGCCCTGTTCCTAACCCCCAGCTCTCACCTTTGTGTTTTGTGTCAGAGCTCATTCCGTCGTGTACTCTTCTCAGCTCTGTCTGCTTCGACACTTTGGCCCACCAGTATCAGCCAGTCACTCACCCCATGCTCCAAGTCCGCATCGCTTGTCCTCGCGAACAGCCCAACCAAGTTGTTGTTTCAGCTCCTGTTCAACCGCTGCCTCCAATCCGCGTAATTCAGCTTCGCGGCACCAGTGTCATGCATTTGATCTTCCTCCGTGGGTTTGCCTTGTGGTTGAAATCAACGACACCATACCCGAAGGGCCGGTGACGAGGCTTCAATGAGCAGGCAACCAAGTAATCAATCTCCTCCGTCGCGCCTTTACATCTCACCCTGACATTGTCATAATTGCCATCTCGTGCGGTAGGGACTGCAGGTTTGTGCACTCAAGCCTGGTGCGTGTCCAACTTCCCATCCATCCTCAGACCGGCCATCAACGCTCTCAGGTCGCTGCTCACCTGCGCAATACTCTCGGCGCTGACCTCTCCAAACCTCGAGAGGGAACGGAAAAGTGCTTCAGCTTCTGTCTCATTGCGGTCGTAGTGGCGTTTGACTGATGCATGCACGCCAACGCGGTCGGATGCACCGTCGGATTCGGAGGTGGTCGAGGATGAAGAGGACGCGGAACCGGAGTCTGAGTTGTACCCTTCCTCGTCACTCTCCAGGGCAGTCGATCGTTTGGCTTTGCCCTTGGACTTGGATTTTGTCTTTTGGTTCTTCTTCACCGGCTTCCGCTTCCCCTTCTCCTTTGCAGTGTCATCATCGCTCTCGTCACTATCCTCGCTCCATCCCTCGTCACTCTCACCTTCCCAACCGTCTCCATCGCTATCGCACCCTTCCGCTTCTTCTTCCTCTTCGACCGCTGCAGCCACATCCTTGAATGTAAGTGATTTTGAGGTTGGTACTTCATAAACTTCGGTTATCTCGATCCATGTCTTTACCGTGCGTTTCTCGCCATGATCATCCGCCTCTCGCTTGACAGAGTGCTGGTGACGCACGTTGCCGTATGTAGTAATCTTGCTCACATGCGCCGAGAGGTCGAGGCGTGATAGTTGAGATTTGATTTTGCGTAGCGTTGGCTTGGGATTCAGCAGTGTATAGGCGGCAGTCGTGGTCGAGGCTGAGGATGTGGTTTGCTTGTGCTTTGGCTCTGCCGAGCAGGTCTCGTCCGCCTGATCTGGAGCTGCGCCGGTGTTCTCGGCTTGTGGAAGGCTTGGAAATTGTAGTTCCGATGCGTCCTCTGTCTTGTCTGGTTCCTCGCACTCCTTCGCTGCAGTCGCCATTTCCCCGGATCTAATCTTCAAAGCCAGCTCCCCAGATGCAGACGCTGCGTCACTTGCGGTCAGCATACTATTCGCCCTGCTTCTCATATCTGAAATTCCGAAGGTTCTCCCCTGGTCTTTGGCCCATCTCTCTGCAGTCTCGGCGTCCTCACGACTCGCTAACTCAACAGTATATTCATTCTTCAACAGTCTCGGTTTCCCTCCTCTCGCAACCTTTGCACCCACAAGCCCTTTCTTGATGGCTCGGGTTTCTTTTTCGAAGGCTTCTGGGTCCATGGCATGCTGAAGTCGATACTGTTCGACCAGCTGCGGGTCAGAGATACGGTGGAGTGTTGGGAGAGTGGGCATCGAAAGGGCTGCTGCTACTGAGTGTGTCTTGTGGAAGATGGTGTCGGGCGGTGTTGGTGGTGGGGGTTTTAGGAAGCGACATGGAGGGTTGGTGTCCGTGGTTGCTTCAGTGTCCGCTTGAGACGTGGTTGCTGGTGTGAGGTCGTCGTTGACGGACATGTTCTGCCGGTCCTTGTGACCCGACCATCCATCAGCTTTGAAGCCGGCCACAACTGAGGCTGCGTTATCACCATTCTTGACTTTCTTTGTCTTCATAGGCTTGTCTGTTTCATCCTCATCGCTCTCATCGCTCTCGTCCTCCTCTTTGCCTTTCTCCTTTGTTTTCTTTACATCACTCACGGCCTCGAGCCAAAGGTTGAGCAACTCTCGTGCTTCCCTGCTCGCCTCAATCCTAGTGATTGGGCCCCAGGTGACCTTCTGCACCGGATCGGTACTCATGGTGACTGCTGTACCACCAGGCATAGGGCATTGGACCGACATAACAGGGACAAATTCATGTCGGTTAGGCTGGGTGACACCACTATTGGGTCGGTATCCGTCGTGGGCTCCCTTGTCACCCTTGCGCATATGGACCGGAACTCTCATGCCAGGAAAGACTGCCTTGTGGTATTTGTTGCTGGTGGCGGACTTCAAGGTTTGAGGCTTGCCAGAACTACGACCACTACCGCGAGCCGTAGGCTTATTGACTGGGGTTGAGTTTCCAAACTGTCTGCGTCTGAGAACCTTGGTGGTCGCCTCGCGTCTCTTCATGGCGTCACGGAGGTACGAGGTGACATAAGGAGGCAGACCCGTAGAGCTGGCCAGGATGCGGCGTTTCACAGGTGTTCTTGCTCCGCGGTGACCAGCGCCATTGCCCTTCGGCCAGTCATCTTGCTCACTGTCTGTGCCTTGCCCCCAGTTGCCGGTCGCGCTGAAGCTCGAGTATGTCCCACCCACCATTATGGTTGCACCGCAGCTCAAGCGACTCAACGCTGACAACTGTGGGTATACGGGGGGACTCAAGTTGCAGTGGGAGGCTGTGTTGCCACAGGGGAGTCTCCCAGGCGCAGCAGTCTGGGAAGAGGCTGAGACTGCGGGTTGACGTTATTCGACGCGCTTGACTGATGTGGTGCGAAACCCTCTGTCAGGTCAGCGCCGAAAGAAGGGGTCGTAGAAACGAAGTTTGGCAAAGAGGATGATGGCGCGGGATGAGGAAAGAACGATGACGCAGGAGCTTTGAGGCGCAGAACGCGGCAAAGTTGGGTTTGTGGTGTGGGATTGAAGGTGGATGTGAGAGACAAGTGAAGTTCAAGACAAACAGCTGCCGTGATGCTCGACAAGGACCAACTTCACAACAACATGGCAGTAACGTGACAGCCGCCAAGTGCAACGCGTTGGAATCAACATACCGATCACGAGGGACAATGGACTGAGATTCACATACACCAGTAGTGGAACTCTTGACAGTCAAAGACTTGGATCAGGATGTCACTGTATTCTTAGACCACCATGACCATCGTCAGATCAATAGCCTTGCTTCTTCTTTGGCATGTACGGCTCCTCGAGGTACTTGATGTCCTCGTCACTCAGCTCAATCTTGCACGCCTCGACTGCCTCGTCCATCCTCTCCTTCTTGTTCAAGCCCACGATCGGGCAGACGTCCTTCTTGCTCAGGCACCAGGCAATGGCAATCTGGGCCATGGTCTTGCCCATCTTCTGGGCCACCTTCTCGACCCTGCCCACGATCTCCTCGTCGACCTTGTCTTCCCTCGAGCGAATCTGAGCCTTGAGGTAGTTGTCAGTCTTTTCACGGAGGGTTTCTCGGTTGTTGAAGGGGCGAGTCAAAGCTCCTCGCGCGACGGGCGACCATGGCACAAGCCCGACGCCTGTGTGGTTGCAGTAAGGGATCATTTCGTTCTCCTCTTCCCGGTAGAGCAGGTTGTAGTAGTTCTGCATCGAGATGAACTTGTGCCACCCGTGCTTGTCCGCGACATTCTGCAGTTCCTGGAACTCCCACGCTGCCATGCTAGAGGCGCCAATGTAGCGGACTTTTCCAGACTCGACAACATCATTAAGTGCTCTCATGATCTCTTCGCGGGGGACCGATCGGTCTAGGCGATGAATCTGCAGAACGTCGATGTAGGTACCCAGTCGTGCAACACTCTTATCCACAGCGTCGATGATGTGTTTGCGACTGAGCCCCATTTGGTTCAGCATGTCGCCATCGTTGATCGAGCTGACACTAATCGCGTTGCCAGGAGTGTCTGGAGTCACGCCGAAGTAGCACTTGCTCAGTATCACCAGGCGTTCTCGGGGAATATTGTATTTCCTGATTGCTTTGCCAATGATCTCCTCGGATCGGCCGTGGCTGTACACGTCGGCGGTATCCCATGTTCTGATGCCGACCTTGTAGGCATATTCCAGGAGGGGCAACGAATCTTCCTCATTCAACACCCAACCCTGCCATTCTGGGGTGCCGTAGGACATGGCTCCTCTGTTCCATTAAGTTTAGCACGGCAAGATCAGGGCAACGAGATTGATCAAACCTACAGGATGACCTTGGAGACCTTGAGTCCGCTCCTGCCGAGGTATTGATACTCCATATTTGGCGGTTGAAATGACTGTAGGCTGGTGTTCGAGAGGCCTTGATTGATATGCGCTTGGGGTCAGTGGCGCAGCAGCAAGTCTGTTGCACTGTGCCTCCTCCATTGCTTGGGCTGGGATCTGAGAGCTCTTTTATACGTCGAGCTTCGGGGCGACAGACATATGGTGAGTCGCTGAAGGGGTCATTGTCAACAGCGAGGTGGCTCCCACGTAGGTTGGTGGTTATTGATCAAGATGCCATTATCTCCAGCTGTCTCCAGCTGTCTCCCGCCAGGGCCAAGGCTCAATGTCTCGAACGGGCGAATCAACCCACGGCCTGATCGGAGCTAACGACACAGCGCCGAGAATCGTTCTTTATCACCGAAAAGTCGCTGGCATTTGTCGAACAACCTGTATCACGCTTCCCCTCCATATCACGATTCCGCGGTTGTTTTCCGCTCTCGGCGCGGCCGCAGCGGCCGCGGTAGATGCTGCACGTCAGTCTGTCCACCATTCATTGATTTCTAACAAGAAACAATGCCATAAAGGTCTTCCGAGACCAATAGATGTCGACCGTGGCCCACGGAAGTGTTCCCACCATCTTTGGATGGGACGCAGCCTTGCCAGAAAGCTTAGCCCAATGTGCTATTGGCACGGTAATTCTTGAGCTTGAGGCAGAGACGGCACGGTCAAAGTCCGGACACGAGGGGAGTACGCAGAGTCCCGCCGCTAAGCGGACCTATGATTGCAATACAACGAAGGTCATTATGCTGGAGAAGCTCGTTACAGTAATCCATTCATGTGCCAGACAACAAAGAAGCATCGCCATGTCCGTAAACAAATTGTCATGCCAGTATTCTGTGATAGTCTTTTAATTTTCTTGGGAAGGTATTGCTTTCCGTCTAGGGTAAATGCGAGACAGAATGCCTTCATCTTACACGCCTTCCTACTGGAGTAAGCCAATCGCTATATGCACTTAATTTTTTGAATCATCCAGAGAATGCCTTGCCTGTCGCCACTACCTGCGTGGGTATATGCAGATCATTATTATCATCGTCTCTCAGTGTCGTAAATCATGCCATGTACTCCCTCACCGCGCCAATGCCTCTCCTCTTCTTTGCTCCACCTTCCAACGCCTTGGCCGCAGTGTCATTCGGTTGAGCATCGCCAAACCCACACCCTCCGTCTCTGGTCTGCGCAATAATTGCGCCGGCGCACTTTCCAGTGTTGAATCCACAGCATCCCGAAGCGCAGTCTGCATCACTGAAGCATTGCCCGGTGATGAACTGCGAACCGTTCGCCTTGCCCACGTTTTGAGAGCCTGGGATGGTGCTGTCGATGGGTGGGTTGGAGCCGCTGGTCCCTGAACCGGAGGAAGAAGTGCCGGAAGAGGTGGAGGCAGTATTCGCTGGAGCAGGTGCAGAGGTGGCAGCCGAAGTGGGTTGTTGGCCACGAAGGAGTTGTGCAGCGTTGTCGTTGGGCTGGGCGTCGCCAAATCCGCATCCGCCATCTCGCTCCTGGGCGACAATGGCACCGGCACACAGACCGGTGTTGAAGCCGCAACATCCAGAGGCACAGTCTGCGTCACTCGTACATGGCCCGGTGATGAATTGTGTTCCAGTCCCAACGTTGCCATTATTAGATCCCGAGGATGCGGCGGCGGCGGCGGCGGTGGTGCTCGCAGGGGCAGGGGCAGGGGCTGCAGTTGCAGGAGAGGTTGCGCCCGCCGCTGCAGCTGACTGTGAGCTGAAGAAAGCTTGAGCGGCGATGTCGTTGGGCTGGGGGTCGCCGAAGCCACATCCTCCGTCGCGCGTCTGGGCTATGACAGGGCCGGCGCACAGGCCACTGTTGAATCCGCAGCAGCTGGAGGCGCAGTCGGCATCGCTCGTGCAGGGACCAGTGATGAATTGTGTGCCTTGGCCGAGCACTAGGAGTGCCACTGTATGTCCAGTGTCAGCACATACTTTTAGGGGTTGGGTAGCGATCACATAGACTTACAGTTGAGTAGTAGGAACATCATTGAGGAGGATTTTGAAGGAGTGTTGGTGATCATTTTGAATATAATGCAGCTTAACTGAACCGGCAGTTGTTTGAATTGAACGAAGGTGAAATGTTGTCACGGAAGATGGAGTGAGGGAACACGGCAAAGAGCAGGATGAAGGAGAGACTGGACTTGGTTGATGGATCGAAGCAACGAAAAGCTGCGAGGTGCAGCGTGTATTTGAATGAATCCATCCATAAGGCATCAAGGACGCAACCTACCTTGGGCAACCCCTTTTCCATTAGCAAATGGATTCGAGTCGGCGATGATCCAAATGTCATGAGGCTGGATGGACGCCAAATAATTTCCAACGAAGTGCTGATGGACAATGCAACCTCAATCCAATCGACAACCAAATCAACGACGAAGCCATTGGGGGTCAAACAGCGAGTGACAAGGCTGAGACGGTGGAGAAGGGTTCAGCCTCGTCGAGTGTCGCAGCTTGTTCCAGCCGTCAAGGGGGATGCGGGGATCAGCCTGGCGATTGGCTGCTTGTTGCTCATCTGAGGCACCAATCGTAGCACCCTGAGGCCCTGTTTGAAGTCGAGTTTCACTTTGTCCATGAACAATATAGGGTGACTTGTGGCTGGGGAGATACGGGGTACATATTGCAGCCGGCTCAGGAGGCGAAGTCACCAGCATCGCTCATGGCTGCCCGGACCAGAGCATCCCCTTTTGCGCAGCGCGTCGTAAAACAGTCGACGGCTTCGGGGACCACGATACACGTCAAGCTGTCTTTTCGTCAACAGTGCGGGTGTTTCAACATAGACCACGAGGAGGGACCGTGTTCCCTCGCCAATCGATCAGCCAACCTTGCCGTCAGATGAACCGAGTTGAAGCGACCAGCGTGTTTCCCCTGCCGATATTGCCGTTCTACTGACTCGTAGGAGATTGGACGAGACAACTGTAGGTGGACAGACACCGTCGCTGTCACCCAGCTATGTACCTTCTTACCTGGCGGAGCCGGTGGGACGCCCAACCTCTTTTCCAGGTGGTGCGGACGGTGATAATTGGTGCCTAGAAGCCTATCTCTGGGGCTGGTGGTGCCTAAACCATCGCCGGTTAGGCTGCGACCTTGGCACCTTCTATGCCTTCTACCTCAGCGGGTTGGAATCTCCGTCCTCCAAATTTCATCCTACGCTTGATCACATCACTGCTCGACCTTGCGCCAACACGCAGCTCGCAGCATGCCACCCCGTTGCTCATGATCTTGAGCAAGATAACATCACCATGATGCTGATGGGCCGTACCAGACCGCAGATGGTATATCACAGTCAATGTCGTTGGATCCCATGAAACCCTCCCTGGGCAGGGAATTGCTGGAGAGCTCATGCCGCCGTGTATTGTCCCAATCTGCAGTGATCAGAGAAGTCTTGACGTACGACAAGATGCTCAACAACCAAGGCCCCGGTGAGATCTTGCGATCTTAACTCTTTATCTCATAGAACCCAGCCTATTCGTGGCCTTCTATCAACTCTCAAATGAAGCTTCAACCCCAACCACGGACATGTGCACACCATGCGATAACCTGGGATTCTCGGCGTCTCTTCTCTTCTATTTCGTGTGGCGGACTTGTCCGATCGAAGCAAGACATGTTAGATAAATGAAGACTATGTCCTTGCCAGGCGCAGACGGTAGCCGATGTTGTATACCATCCCCACTATGACGGATATCATCAGGACCAACCCCGACGGCTACCAGGAGGTCAGGACCGGGTTAGGATGGCGAAGGGTGCTCTCTCCAAACAGCACCGAAGCCACATTCAGCCTTCCCGTCATTGACATTGGGGATATAGATCATCCTGATCGAGAACGTCGAAGGTCCGTGGCCCGAGAGATATGCAATGCTGCAGCCAATGTGGGTTTTTTCTATGTCAGCAACCATGGCGTTCCAGAGAGGGTCATCAAATCCATCTTCTCCGAGTCCAGACGCTTCTTCAATGAACTCAGCCTTGAGGAGAAAATGCAATACGACACCGAGAAGCATGAGCACTACTATGGCTACTACCCTATCAATCTTGACCCCAGCCTTCCCGCGGGAGCAAGTACGTCCCACCGCTCCCCCAAGACCGGCATTCCTCATGTTTTATAGAATTAAATGAAGGCATTAACTATGGATACGAACCCTCGATCGACCCTAGAGCTGTTACTTCAGAGAACAACGGCGACAACTGGTGGCCTTCGGAGAAGCGTCTTCCTGGCTACGTGAAGAATGTCAAGGAGTACATGTCTCATGCGCTCGCGTTAAGCCGAGCTCTGCTTCGAATGTTTGCACTCGGCCTCGATCTAGAGGAGGGTTCCTTTGACTATCTTGCTACTAAGCCATACTCAATTCTCAAGATGGCACATTATCCTGGGGTGCTTTCTGGATCAGAAGAACCATCATCAATCCGTCCCCACACGGACTACGAACTCTTGACGATCCTCCTACAGGACGACATTCCCTCCCTCGAAGTCCTGTCCAATACTGGGCGGTGGATCCAAGCGAAACCCATTCCAGGGACATTTGTGGTCAACATCGGAGATTCCATGGCGATGCTCACCAATGGCCTCTTCGTGTCCACTATGCACAGAGTGCTCAACCATTCAAAGCGAGATCGGTATTCGGTTCCATTCTTTCTAGGGGGTCAGTATCTTACATAACTCATCTCTATGGATGGTGCTGACACTTTGCAGCGAACCAGGAGGCCGAGCTGAAGGCTCTCGAGCAATTCGTCACGCCTGATCAGCCGCCAAAGTTTCAGCCCATGACTTCAGGGGAATACGTTCGTCGATCTTTACAAGCAGTGTATTCCAAACCCAACATAGAGATCATCCGGGAGACAATCGAGCTGCAGGGATAAGAATACGCTTACGCTCAAGTCAAAGGTCTCTTTAGGCCCTCTGGAAAATACCCACTGTACGAAATAGTCCCGCATTGCTTTATGTCGACTTCCACGCCCGAAGTCGCAAGCACGGAAGCGAATTGTATTGGTGTATTTTGTGAACGAGTCAACCGTCTGTCTCAATGCCTTTCGATGGTGGAACTTGACTACATCGCCTATATACCTCGTACATTCCCTGTATATCACGAAGTAGCGACACATCCGAGAGCGACACTGCAACACACGTCAGACTCGTTAGCAGGCCGTGGATCTCTCGATGTGGTATGCAAACTCCACTCTCTATCTATTCTAGCCTCGAACATTCCGGCAATCGGAGACCGAGTCTTCTCTGTATATGGAGTACACAAGGCAGCACACAATGTCCACGCTAGATCCGCAACCGCATTTAAAAAGGAACGTCGACTATATACAAGGTACCAGTGGGCCCCATCTGCATGATACGGCGTCCTACCGCTGACCCCCGGACCCACGACCTTTGCACTCGTGGGCAGTAGTGTCCCGGCTTCAACACAGAATCCCACGGTCCTGTCAGGACTCTATTAAGCCCAGATCTTCGGGCTGGTCTGCCCTCTACTCCATGTCAACCTTGTCTGACCTCTGTGGTTATTTTGGAGCTGAGTATCCGAAATGGAATGCGTGTGCTTAGGCAACCCAGCTTGTCAACCCGCTTCTGCCAGGGGCAGGGTGCTAATCATAAGTACGCGTACGCACAGCTCTCACAAGCCGAGCATGTCGCTCTTAAAGTCGCTCGTCTCCGAGTCGCCGCAGCCCCTGCTTGAGCTTGACTGGGTTCGTTGAAACCTCTATCCATTGTTAATTGCGGCAGGCAAGATGGTTGGACAGGCATCCACGGCCATTGCTCCAGGCGGTCCGGTTCCAGTTGCGGACCAACAAGCCCAAGTCAACGGCGCCGCCACAAGTCATGTCAATGGCGACCGTACGCAACTCGCAGGCGCTGCTCAGGCCGCCATGAAGGTCCAGCAGAAGTACGACGAAGAACGGCAGAAGCGACGGCGACCGGACGGCGATGCCCAGTATGTTGATCTCGCCCTGTCGGAGCAGTTCAAGCACTATCGAGAAGACCCTTGGCTCGACGAGCGCTCGGAAACAGTGACCATCGGCCACGGCGAACACGTCAAGTATCTCATCCTGGGAGCGGGATGCGGCGGGCTTTTCTTCGCCATCAAGCTCATCAAGGCAGGCATATCAGCGTCCGAGATCCGCATCGTCGACTCGTCCGGAGGTGTGGGAGGAACGTGGTACTACAACCGCTATCCGGGCCTGATGTGCGATATAGAGTCATACTGCTATCTTCCCTTTCTTGAAGAGATGGATTACATCCCGAAGCACAAGTACGCCTACGGCTACGAGATCAGGAAGTACCTGAACGCCGTCGCAGATAGATATCGACTCTCGGACACGGCCATGTTCCGCACCAAAATAAACACCCTCGTCTGGGACGAACGCAGCTGTCAGTGGAAAGTCGGCATGACCAAAGAGCGCAACTCAGGCTCTCCTGTTGAGATTGACGTGACTGCGGACTTTGTCATTGCTGCGTCTGGCGTCCTTCTACATCCAAAACTTCCCGCCGTGTCTGGAATCGAGAACTTCGAGGGCGCTTCATTTCACACGTCGCGCTGGAACTACTCTGTCACCGGTGGCTCTGAAGATAATCCGGCCCTTGACAAGCTCGCTGGGAAACGAGTGGGCATAATCGGCACAGGTGCCACGGCGGTCCAGGCTATTCCGCATCTTGCCAAACATGCGGGACACCTCGTCGTCTTTCAACGGACTCCTTCCTCTGTTGACATACGTGGCCAACACCCTACCGACAAGGGCACATGGACTTCCACTGTAGCCTCTCATCCTGGCTGGTGGAGAGAGCGGAATCTCAACTTGGCGGCCCACCAGTCTGGCGCAGCTCAACCATCCGACATCGACCTTGTCAACGACCAGTGGAGCACCTGCCTCTCATACCGTGGCCTGCTTGGAGGGCCTGATCCGCCGTCCTCGATGGAGGAGATTCCAGCCTTTGTGGCACATCTGTACGCTTTGGACCTGCCTCGGGCTGAACGGATCCGCCAGCGAGTTGATGAGATTGTCGCGGACAAAAAGACTGCCCAGGCTCTGAAGCACTGGTACAGCACTTGGTGCAAGCGCCCAACATTCCATGACGACTATCTATCGTGCTTCAACCTCCCGAACGTCGACCTTGTTGATACGGATGGAAAGGGTGTTGATCGTCTGACGGCCACCGGCGCCGTTGTAGGCGACAAGGAGTATCCACTGGACATTCTGATCTTCAGCACCGGCTTCCGCGCCCCTGGGATTGGCAGCCCTGGTTTCCGAGCCAGTATGGTGAGTTCACATTATTTTTCGGAGGTCTTGTTTGTTCTTAGCAAAGCCGCTTCCATCAGCCCCATCGTTTCGAGTCCCGAACTAACGGCAATCCGCAGAAAATCACGGGCAGGAACGGTAAGGACATGGACGCAAAATGGGAAGAAGCCGTGGCGACGCTGCATGGGACCATGACACACGATTTCCCCAACTTCTTCATGCCTGGCCCCTTCCAAGCAGCTGCAACGGGGAACCAGAACTTCACACTCGACATCATGAGCAACCACGTTGCTCATATTATCACCCAAGCTCAGGCAAGGCATCCGGGCCAGAAAATCGTGATCGAGCCGACGAAGGATGCGGAAGAGATGTGGTCTGGGGAGGTTGTCAAGAGAAGCATGGCGTTTGCGGCAATGGCCGGCTGTACACCAGGTTATCTCAATGGAGAAGGAATCATGGACACCATGCCGATGGAGGTGAAGATGAAGGCCGCCAGGATGGGTATCTGGGGCGAAGGCATCGGGCATTTCATGGAGACCATTGAGGCTTGGGAAAAGGCTGGTCAGCTGGAGGGTTTGGAGGTGAAGCCTGTCAACTAAGTGCGTGGTTTTTGAGGCCTGGTCGAAGGCTTTTGGAGTGATGGGACGGAATTGGCGATCAGCTATACAGGCGACAAAGAGCGAGATCTGAAAAGAAGGGAAGGGTCAAAATGACTGGTTAGAAAGGCTGGGAGGGACCGCTTTCATTCGGTCGTGATAGACCGGGCTTCACCAACGTGTTGTAGAGCGGCGCTAAAGATGTCGGTCACAGCCCAGGCTGGCTGCATCGGTAGATTCGACTCGCCTGAGGGATATCGCTCCGTCCGCGACACACATAGTCAGCTATACTCGGTACAATGATTGGAGAGCAAGACATGAGATGTTGTGTTCACAGTTCGGATGATGGATGATCCCCCCGCCCGGGAAAAAGCGCCATTCCGACATCGCCAAGCCAACTCGGTAGTCGGGCTCTGGACGTGACATCCACACCGACAGCCGTGCCAACTCCATCTCTTTTTCTCGTCTCGCATGACATCCGTGCAAGATATTTGATTCTGTCCTGTTATCATGGCGACCGAGGGACATACGGCCTGGGAATATGCTGGGAAAATCGTCTATCAGCTACTAAGGCAGTCAAGATTGTATAGAAGTGGCCTCCAGCACTTTGGATACCTCGGGGTGTGACCTATTTCACCACCAAAGTCAAAGCAAAGACATTCGTGGCTCGTCCCAAAGCCGTCACGCTCGACGGAGAAGCCGTTGGAGTTCGTCTATGAGAGAGCCCCCAAGGATTTTGCTACCGACCGTGTCGTCACTTGGTCCGTGGGCAAAGGAATGCAAGGTGACGCGGGGATTCTGAATCAACAACGACCCTTTCCTACATTGATCCATGGCTGTGGCATAGCAGAGCACGTTCTGGTCCTCGTGCCGCGGCCCTTCGAGGAGAGAACCGAACAGGTGAGAGCTGGGCTATAACACTGGGTAAGTTAAGTCGCCATGAACAACTATATGGTCTGGAGTCGAGGAAGGGAAGGAGACTCGACATCCGAGTCACTCGTTCTCAGGACAATGTCTTCCCAATATGTCACTCTCAAGATGGAAGGAACCCCTGTCCGGGACGGACGGACGCAGGCTTTCTCCCTCAAGAGATCGACCTAGGTCAACCGCTGGATACATGGCCCCGCCGTCCCGACAATCATTCTGGATATCTCCTGCAGGCAGACTTGAGTCAACCAGAGCATCATGAGAAAAACATGCAACCTTCGGCTTATGGACATCTTTCTTGTCCTGCACAGCGGCACAGACCAACTTCATCCAGAATCGAGCAGTTTGTCCCGGCAAGTTTAGCAAGCCTTCGAGCCAACAAATTTCCTCCTGGAAGGACTGCATGATCCACGAACCGTGTCTTTCCCCACGCTTGCCAGGCGCCCTGAAAGGTATAAGCTGGGCCAGCTGCAGCGCCCAATGCAAGACAACAGGCGCTGCGACTTAATCATCATCGTGGATAGCAAAGAGATTGACAACCCCACCATCATGGCTGCGCTTTCATCCACCTCAAAGCGCAAACTCTCGGAGTGAGGTCGACTGCAAGACTCGTGGGCCACGACGACCACCTGTTTCGCATCCAGAGAAGCCGGGGCTCCTCGCAAGAGGAGTCGTGGAGCCGCAGCAAGTATCTCACGAAGCTCCACCAGGTTATCAGCTGGATGGAATTTTTTCAAGTCCTTTATTGAAGGAATTGCATCAATGTTTCGCCCTCTAGGTGTTTACCTTGAAATTTTTAGTCGCCAAGCCGCCGGTACGGAGCGCAGGGCAGCAAAGGGCCAGCTTTGATTCCAGGGTGTCGGAAATCTCGGGGAATGGGACAACAGCACCTCAAGCCAAAAAATTCCGCTTATCGATCGATTACGGCATTGAGGAAGTGACCGGATCAGGAACAAAACCCCAATAACGGTCGTGGAGAGTTGTCGAGATCTGAGTGCACATGACAGTTCTCCCCAGGAGCCTTCCAAATGCGATTGAGGGGGTGAGATCTGCGATCCCCAATCATAAAAGATGTTGCAGTGAACACCTCACAGGCGCAGGCAAGCAGCCGGTAACCGCCAGTAAGCTTGGGTCACCGAAGGTCGAGCGGCTTGGGCTGATAAACTAACCAGAAATGGGGTTGCACGGCGGCCAAGGACGATGCATTATATGGCCACGGACATCCATTATCTTTTCTTTGACATTTTTGTTTCCACCCACGACACCCCCGAAAATAATGTCGCCGATGATTCCATGAACGGACACAGGATCCAAGAGACGAACTTGCCCACCGGCATCGAGGCCTTGCGACAGTCCGGCATCGCCCATATTGGTGCGATAACCACAGAGCCACCGTATTCTGGGGCGCCAGCCACACACCTGTTACAGCCCCTCTCCCCTCCGAGGTACAACAATCTCGATGCGCATTTTTATTCCAGCCTGTCGCCGAGCGACACCGGGCATGATCCGCAGCAGACGCCGGGACGACTAGATTACTACATGCAAAGTCCTGACCACGTCGCGGACATGGCGGCCAAGGAGGAGAGGCGCAAGCGCAACACCGCGGCCAGTGCACGGTTTCGAATGAAGAAGAAACAGAGGGAACAGGCCTTGGAGCGGAAGATGAGCCAAGTGCAGGACAAAAACGCGAAATTGGAGGAGAAAGTTAATCAGTTGGAAATGGAGAACAAGTGGCTGAAGGACCTGATCACGGAGAAGAACAAGAGACCTGCGAGCGAGTACGGAGAACACGACGACGACGATCTTGAGGCATTGGCACATGGGCGCATTGTGAACGGGACGAGCGGAACACGTCACGCAGGGTAGAATCTGAGGACGAGAGCGCTTTTCCTTGGGGCGTGCAATCTTACGACGACAAACGCGATGGATGTTTGAGGGGGGACAGGTGGGAATCTGTGCTTGGTTCAAAGTACACAGAGGGCCCAAGTAGTGCTGCCCACGGGTCGCACTGGACACTGGAAATAGGTTGATACAAGGCGCGAGAAGCATATTGATTTCGCATGAACGTCTGTTCTTAGTCTCGATTACGAACCTTGTCCCAGTGCACATCCGCCAGTCGAAGAGTGACATTTCTGTTGTGTTTGGCAACCAAGGATTCCATTCTCAATGCATTGTGGGCTGGTTTGAAGTCGCCATTAGAGGCGCAGCGAGGATTGGAGTTGCAGTCTGATCACGCCATTCTGTGGAACAAGCACGTCTCAGCAGCCTCTCCCAGCTGCAAGTCACCCAGCGCGAGGCCCTAGATAGCCTGTTGTAGGAAGCCTAGACGCCCGAAATGAGCATCTTGCCTTGTCGCGGTGGAAGCTCGGGGGGCGATCTTGCCAGCTTCACCGCCTGGAGCGGGCTGCGACAACGGGCCAGCCTCTTCCATGTGTAACTGCCTGGACCCCAAGGCGCAGGTAGGTGGAATATGGCTTCTCGTAAAATCGGGGTGACTTTGAAGCAGATATAAACATATCGCCCGCAGTAGAGGGAGTCGCGATGGCCTGGTCGAGGTCGTCGTGGCTGGTGCTCCTGGCAGCTGCTGTCGGCAGCCTGGCCAACGACTGGGAGCGCAGCCGTGGAGCGGGATGGCAGCAACCTCTCACAACAGACCAGCCGTCCAGCTCCAGGCCAAACATCGTCTTCATCTTGACGGATGACCAGGACCTGCGCATGGACTCGCTGTCCTACATGCCACATGTGAAAGAGCACCTCATTGACCAAGGCACGTTCTTCCAGCGTCACTATTGCACCATCGCCCTGTGCTGCCCGTCGCGTGTGAGCCTGTGGACTGGCAGAGCAGCCCACAACACCAATGTCACCGATGTCAATCCTCCCTACGGTGTGTTCCCCCTTTCTCGATATCACTGTCGTCGCACAGTTTCTGACTGCGAGATACCTTAGGCGGCTACCCGAAGTTCGTCAGCCAGGGTTTCAACGAGGCATGGCTTCCCATCTGGCTCCAAGATGCCGGCTACAACACGTACTACACGGGAAAACTGTTCAACTCCCATAGCGTGAGGACCTACAACTCTCCATTTGTCAATGGCTTTACAGGTTCCGACTTCCTCCTGGATCCTCACACCTATGAATACCTGAACGCCAGTTTCCAGCGAAATCGCGAGCCGCCCGTGAGCCACGAGGGAGAATATTCCACCGATGTCCTCGCCAGGAAGGCATACGGGTTCCTAGAAGATGCCATATCGGAGCAGAAACCGTTCTTCTTGACGATTGCTCCCAACGCTCCTCACAGTAATGTCAAGTTCGAGGAAAGCTGGTTCAACGGCAGTGCTTCGGCGCACACGATCGTGACCACGCCTCCCATCCCGGCAGAGAGGCACAGACACTTATTCCCAGATGCCGTGATTCCGCGCACTCCAAGCTTCAATCCAGACGAGGTGAGTTGACCGCTGCTTTCCCGGCGCCCTAACTAACCACTAGAATGCAGCCTCACGGCGTTTCCTGGATCAGTAGTCTGCCCAAACAGAACCAGACGAACGTCGACTTCAACGACGAGTTCTATCGCAACCGGCTGCGTGCCCTCCAAGCCGTCGATGAGATTGTCGATGGTGTCATCGCTCGTCTGAAAGAGCATGGGATTCTCGACAACACTTACGTCTTCTATTCGACTGACAACGGCTACCACATCGGTCAACACCGCCTGCAGCCGGGCAAGGAATGCGGCTATGAAGAAGACATCAATATACCATTGATAGTACGTGGTCCAGGGATACCAAAGGGAAAGTCGACCAGTCTCGTAACCTCCCACACGGATCTGGCGCCCACTTTCTTGTCTCTTGCGGGTGGAGAGATTCGATCCGACTTCGACGGCAGCGCTATCCCACTGACGCCCGACCGACTTAATGAGGATGTTGTCTACACCCGTGGAGAGCATGTGAACATCGAGTACTGGGGCTTTGCACTTGCAGAGGGCAAGTACGGGAATGGGATGTACTGGAACAACACATACAAGGGACTCAGGGTGATCGGCACCGGCTATAACCTCTACTACAGCGTGTGGTGTAGTGGCGAACACGAGCTCTACGACCTGAGGGTATGCCTATCTCTCTCTCGCTGGCCATATTTCCATGTGGAATTATTGCAGGGCTGACCACCTCCCAGAACGATCCCTATGAGACGCAGAACCTGTTTAAATCGAATCATTCCTCAAATTTCGAATTTCCAGCCACAGAGCCGGAGACCCAGTCAACGATCACTACCTTGCAGCACCTTATCTCTCGCCTCGATTCACTGGTTATGGTTCTGAAGACATGCAAAGCACGAACTTGTACTCACCCATGGGAAACTCTCCATCCCCATGGCGAGGTGGCCAACCTGCAAGATGCCCTGGACGCACGCTATGACGACTTCTATGAGCTTCAACAGGAAAGGGTTCGGTTTGAAAAGTGCGAAAAGGGCTATATACTGGAAAGTGAAGGGCCGCGGCACGTCAAGGCATTCTCCCTTGGTGACGATGGACCCAGGGGAGGAGTGCAGTGGAGTGAACTTGTATAGAATCACTATATCAGATACGGCGCATCTCAGCGCTCTAAACTGTTAAATTCGTTATCTGCAAAGTCCAAACACTCAGCGACATTTGCCCGCTTCTGGTGCAAGATACCATGTTGTGCCTGCAGCGGAAACGTTCCACTTGAAAGAAGCGTGTGGCGCGCTGATGACCCTGGTCGATGTGGCTAGCAATGCTTGATGCTCGGTGCGTGCTCGCTTCGTGTTTTTGCGTGATCATGATGCGGATCCATGCTACGGCTGGCATCCCCCGTCAGGCCCATCCAGCCTTTCGTTGGGCCACACATTGTGCCGTTGTTGACCGACCTTTGGGGGAAGCACCCGACCTGGGATTCTGACTGGATGTCGACATCACTCGCACGTTGCCGGAGAAAATATGTTTTGTTCTGTTGACTCTCGCCCTCGCGAGACCACCGCAATCCACCGCCATGGGGGATAGGGATAGAGATAGGGTTGTTGAGGCAGACGAGACGACTGCGCTGCTGCGGACCGATTCCGAGTCCTCAGACTTTGAGCAGCAGTCATACAGGACTTCTCTGCGCCGACACTCGTCCGCCAACCTCCCTCCGTACCACGAAGAGCCTGCGCCTGCAGCTGCCAAAGGGGATGCTGAACCCTCGTCGACGCTGACCATCTGGACAATTGTCCCCGTCTCGCTTCTCGGTATGTCAGGAGAGAAGCCCGTCCATGCGTGAGACTTGAGACTGTCGAGCAATGCTAATCTGAGGGCACAACAAGGTGTTTTTGTCGCCAACCTCGACGGCAGCCTGATCATCGCATCGAGCCAGCAGATCGCTTCAGAGTTCAACGCGCTGTCCAGTGCGTCGTGGCTCGTCACCAGCTTCGTGCTTGCCCTCTGTGCCAGTCAGCCCCTGGTAAGACGCCTTGACAACCACTAAAACTGTAGTCGAAGTCGCTGCTGACCCGTTGCCACGAACTATCCTACAGTACGGGAAGCTGAGCGACATCTTTGGCCGACGAAGTAACCTGAGCGTGGCCTACATTTTCTTCGCGGCAGGATGCTTTCTTTGGTGAGTACCGACGACAGTTCGACGGGTGGCCAGGAACAATGCTTACACAAACCGCAGCGGCATCGGTCGCGAGTACTGGCATGTGGTTGCTGGTCGAGCCATCTCCGGCATTGGAGGCGCCGGCATGACAGCGCTGGTATCCATCATCATTGCTGGTGAGGCTGCATGCATGTCTCATCCGCCACGACAACTCGACTGACTCCCCTCACAGATGTGGTGCCTGTGAGAGAAGTCGCAAGCTGGAGGAGCTACGTCAACGTCGCCGCTACGACAGGGCGAGCCGTTGGTGGACCATTGGGCGGCTGGCTCTGCGACACCATCGGTTGGCGATGGTGCTTCTATGGCCAAGTGCCTCCCACGATCCTGGGTCTCCTTCTCATACTCTGGAAACTGCCAACCCGGACGCGAAAGACGGCCAAACCTGGCGAGGAAGCCTCATTCAGGCAAAAGCTGGCACGGGTAGACGTGATAGGTGCCGTCACCCTGATCGTCACCATCATCAGCTTCCTCCTCGCCCTGGAGTTTCTGAACGAGGATCTACCTTTGGCGCACGCCGTAGCCCCCACGGTCCTTTTCCTCGCATTCATGGTCCTGTTCTACATCGTCGAGAGCCGCTGGGCCAAAGAGCCGATCCTGCCGATCGAGCTTCTCACCAGCCGGGCGACGCTGACTGCCTACCTCCTGGCGGGACTCCAGATGACCGCGCAATTCAGCCTCTTCTACTCGGTGCCCATCTACTTCCAGATCGTCTCCGGCTCGAGCGTGAGCGACGCGGGGCTCCGCCTCGTCCCGGCCGTGGTGGGCAACGCCACTGCGGGACTGCTGGCCGGCTACACCATCTCCAAGACGGGCCGGTACAAGCTCTTCACCCTGCTGGGCAACACCGGAGGATGTCTGGGGTACCTGATGGTCCTGCTCCGCTGGCGGCGCGGCGCCATCCACCCGGCCGAGACGCTGTACACCTTCCTGGGCGGCTTCGCCTCGGGCACCAACCAGTCGACCACCTTCATCCACCTGGCCGCGAGCCTGGAGCCGAGCAAGATGGCCATCGCCGGCACGACCCTGTACCTGTGCCACAACCTGTTCCTCCTCATCGGCATCCAGTTTTCCACCGCGCTCCTGCACGCCCGCCTTCGGAGCAGTCTGGAATCCGGCCTGGAGGGCGTCAAACACAAGTCCAAGGTGCGTATCCCGTTACGTGTTTGTGTACTGGTTTTGTTGCTTCTCAGCCGTCCCAGAGTGAAAACCCCAAGTCGTTTTCCCTCCTTATTTTCTCTTTTTCTCCCAAGTTTTGCTGTTTGAAAAAGAGAATGAGAAGATCAGAAACACCCTCAAGGAGCGAAAAAGAAGGCGTCACTGAGTCTGAAACTTACTCACAAACCCCGTATCGAACACGAACAGATCATCGAGTCCGCCGTTTCCAGCGTCAGATCCATCCGAGATCTCCCGCCACGGATCAGAGATGTCGTCGTCCGAGCCTACCTCGACGGTTTGAGCTGTACATTTGGTAGGCCAATTTCGATTTATTTCCTCGCGTTGTTTTTTTTTCCTCCTCCTCACCCCCGAGAAAATCGTCGTTCGCGCTTTTTCACTTGGGAGAAAGAAAAAAACATTGAGACTGACTTGATACATTTGGATGAAACTAGCGATGTCCCTGGCTTTTGCCTTCTTGGGCTTGTTGGTCGCGATTAGTTTGAGGGAGAAGAGATTATAGGGCGGCGAAAGAACGGCCACCGCCTTCAGCAAACAGGAGAGGGCAAAGGGCAGAGAGAGGCGTTGATACAAAGTTAAGCACAATGCGTCATGTGTGGGTGTGTATTGGCTGTTTCGTAATATGAGTGGTATGGATATGACACGGGGTCATAGGAGAGACCACCACAAGGACAACAACACGAGATAATAACACGAGCGAGCCATACATGCCGGAAAGACAAAAGGGGGGACACAGTCCGGAAAAGTCATGGAGATGTGAGTATCGAAAGACACTACAGCATGAGGATCGCGCGGATAAGACTCTCGAGATCATGCGTTCACTCCGCTAATAGCCAATGCCCTATCTCTAAAAGGCGAGGGGTCGAAACACAATACACCGTTTGGGATAGAGAGTGGAAAACGGACTGCCGGGATCTGATGAAGCTATGAAAAATGGATACCTGGCTCTTAGAGGCTAGATCACGGGGTTGGTGATATCCCACGTCTGCTTCCCTCTTCTTTTCGCCCTCTGCTTTGATTGAAGCGACGAATGTAGAACTCTGAACCTAAGCGGCACCGCTCAACCAGGAGGCGTTTATCGTCTATGCAGGATCCCGCCATTGTATTCTACGGCCAGGACAGGACGCTGAAGGGTAGAACATGATAGGGCAGTGTAGAGCATGGTAAGGCAGCAGCTCCAAGGGCGTACTCCAAGAACAGGAAATGAGGTGAGACGTGGTAGACCGGCTCAGTGGGCGAATCTGAAATCCAACCTCTTGTTCCCCTTGTCCTTGGTGGTCTGGAGGTAGTGAACCCTCTCCTCGCGGGACATGGAGTACCAGAGCTTATCGCGCTGGGCGTTCTTGCGGACGTAGTAGATCTTGGAGCCGATGAAGACGACAATGTTCCACGCCACGACGCCCAGCAGGGCCTTGTTGCCCGTGTAGTAGTAGGGGGCGTCGTTCTGGCGGTAGATCTGCGAGGAGAAGATGTTGGACGCCTGCACGGCCATGTTGTACAGCGAGGAGCCGACGGTGCGGGTGCGCACGGAGCCGGCGTTGCGCGACGTGAGCGCCACGAGGATCGCGTGCACGTACGGGTAGCCCACCAGCAGGGTCGACAGGGTCCACTTGGCCCAGTTGGAGCCGTGGAAGTGCGGCGGCAGCGTGACCAGCGCGACCAGCAGCGGGAGGCACCAGACCTGGCAGATCACGCCCAGCAATAGCCGCTGGTTGATCCGCTCCGACACCCAGGTCCAGAACAGCAGCTGCACGATGAAGAGCGTGTACGCCGGGATGGTGAGCAGGTTGGTCTGGAACGTGTCGAACCCCAGGGCCTTGCACGTCAGGGTGATGTACGACTGGGGCGGGGTGCTCGGGATCGTCCAGGAGAGCCCGACGAGATAGATCGGCCACATGTCGTAGTCGGTCAGGGCCGACCAGAAGAGGTCGAAGCTGAGGCCTTGGCGGTTGTGCATGGTCGCCTTCCCGGGGTCGTCGCGCAGGATGCGTGTGACCATGATGGTCTCTTCTCGCTCCGTGAACCAGCCCTTCTTGGGTCGGAGAAGGCCCTTTGTCCAGATCTTTCGGCTGCCGTTGCGGGCCGCGGCGTTGCGCGCGGTCTGAGTCGGCGATGCCGGCAGGTACAACCAGGTCAGAATGCCAATCAAGCCGGTCAGGGCGCCCTCGATCGCGAACAGATACCTCCACCCGGCCATGCCTCCGTGGCCGCGGAGATGCAGGATGCCGTAGGCAAGAAAAGCCCCCACGATCTGGGTGGATTGGTAAGAGGTCCAGAACCAGCTCAGACGCCGGGGCAGTTCGGCGTTCGTGAAGAAGTAGCTCAGGTACAGGATGGTGTCGGGAATGAAGCCTCCTTCGATGAGGCCGAGGAGGAAACGACAGATGTAGAAGCTTGTTTTCCCAGACAGCGCAGCCTGCGACGCCGCCACGGCGCTCCAGGCCACCATCTGGATGGGGATCCAGGTATCGGGGCCAAGTTTCTTGCTGACAAGCTGAGAGGGGAGCTCGGCAAACAAGAAGGAGCAGTAAAAGATGGTCATGCCGTTGTTATAGTTGTTGGTGTTCATGCCGAGATCCTCTGCACGCTCGTCAGTCTCCTGCAGATGCTCATAGGGACGATGGTCATACTTAGCATATTGTCAGATAGCGCCTGGGTGATGTTGCCTCGATCGAGTTGAAGGGCAAAAAACATGATGCATGCTGGAAGGGCAATTCGCCAGTCGAGCTAATAGACGTGTTAGCTGAGACCAAGAAGGGGTGTTCAGAGTAATGTGGAATACATACTTTCCTGACCAAAGCCTTCTCCTCTGCTTGAGTCCACTCAGCCGAGGGATCGAAACGATGTGTGCCTTCAAATCCTTCAATCGGTTTGTAAATTTCCGTGGCCTCGGGGGCTTCGTAGACGTTGTTCACGTTCTTGACGAGAGATGGGTCCGTCGGCTCTAGAGACGACGTCTCTGAGTCCAGTTCGATGTCAGCGTCGACGGAGACATGGCTGATATCCTTGCCACCGAGCTGCCACCATCTCCGGGGTTTTGGCTGTCTTGTTGCTTCCTTGTTCCTTTCAACCGTTGATGGGGTCACCGCGGACTCAAACGATTTGTCCATGGTTACTGCAAGCTTTGGACAAGAAGAACTAAGTGGTAAGGCGACACTTTCCAAGACAGAAAACCAGGGCGCAGAAGGGGGTTATATAGGATACGAACCACTTTCTCCCGCCACCTCTCGGTTGGGAATACCCTTCAGCGAGATGGATTTTCGGCGAGGTACGGGCTTCACAGACGAGTTCTGGACGATGCCAGCCCCGGAGTTTCTACCTTTTTTTTTTCAGATGCCATTGCCACACCAAGCTGGTGGATGGTGTAGTCAAATCGTGGGATGATTGCGTGATTGAGAAGATGTATTGCTGAGACTTGGACTCTTCCACTTTGAAGGTGGTCTGCGAGTGGCACCTAGCCAATATGCTCCAGAATCCACCAACCCCTCGACGGCGCTGCTGCGCCGGCCATGTGCCGCTCCATCTGACTAGAACTGGCGTCCCACGGTTGCCGATCCATGTAGTCGTGGGGAAAGAAAGCTGCAATTGACTGCTGCGCTGCAGGAATGCTGCGGCAGGGCCTTATCCGAGCACGCAGCTCAAAAGATCGATGCTCGAAATATCTCTCCAACAAATGGGCATCTTGCAGGTCCGAGACTAAAGGTCCCGGTCCGACGAGTACCAATGCTGGCAGCCCAGAGGCTACAAAGCAAGGAATTCGACATCTTTAGATCGACGGCCACATGCTTGGTTCGCTAAGTTGGTGGAAAGGGATACAACGTGGTGGAGATAGGGTTTGCACAGACAGACATGATTGGTGGAGAGCGAGTGCAAGCTTGAGGTCGAAGTGCAACCGACGTCTTGGACTGACGAAGCACGCCATCACGAGCATTCTGACACCTTTTTCACTCCACACCGGGCCGGTCGAGTCTCAATCCAGGCCTCGGGGGCGTCATACCCTCTGCAAAGGAAGACAACTTTGGACTTATCTCATTGGTTCTCTGTTCAAGGCAAATGGCCCTTATCATTCCCGCCAAACTGTCTCCCACAGTCTCGACTCGTGGGCGGAGAGGCGTGCGCGTACGAGGTACTGATTCACTGCACCGTGCATGCCGGAACATGGCTCAGCTGTCAGCTCCTGTAGTGTGCTGGGATCACGAAAAGTCTGTGGATCAAGTTATGAGTATGGGAAGCATGTGGAATGAAGTTGAGGCATGAAGAGGAGACTTGAGATGGGAGGTCGTAGACGCCAAGCCTCACGTGATACAGGGGAACATCTTAATGTCCAGCTCCGTCCTGAACTATTGGCACCTGTCACAGCCACCACGAGAGAAGAAAATGCTTCTGACAGCTCTTCCATACTCCACGCGGACAAGACTATGGCCTTGCTAGCACTCATTAATTCCCATGCACTGCTTCGAGTGAGCCAATGTGCGCGGTTAAAAAGTCTCCCAAGGATAGAACAGCACGCGAAGCTGCCGATTCGCGCCATTCCTACCTCAAATGGTGCAAGCCCTTCGGTGAGCACCGGGGCAACCTGGCTAAGCACTTCCCAAGGATGAGCCCAGAGACCCCGCAGATTGCGGAATCAAGGCGACTAAGCAGACAGGACAGACATTGCGTCGAGAAATGCACATGTGGCATCATCCACTGTCAACTACAGCGTGCCTGCATTCGTTAAGGTTCAATACCGATATCGATAGACTATAAAACTGTGCTGTGCCTAGGGGTCGAGGACAGAGAATTTTCTGCAAGAATCGTCAAGCCAAAGGCAACACCTTCAAGTTGATCTATTTCAAAATGGCGCCTTCCGCTATCGACGTTGACGCCCCTCAAGAAGACTACATCAAACAGAAGACCTTGTTCGGAAGGGAGCCTCTCAAATCATCTGGTTCTCTCAACCAGTTCAAATCCATTGACCTCACTCCCGTCATTGGTACGGAGTTTCCTGAGGCAAATCTTGTTGAGTGGTTGAATTCACCCAAGTCGGACGAGCTTCTGCGCGATCTCGCAATCAAAAGTAAGCCCATCCGGGCCTATCTTCGGGTGAAGGCTTACATACCATGTTAGTATCCGAGCGTGGAGTCGTCTTCTTCAGGAAACAAGACAATCTCACAAACGACATACAGAAGCAGCTCATTCAGCGACTGGGCGAGCTGGCCGGAAAGCCGCAGACCTCGAAATTGCATATTCACCCTATCTTGAACTCCGAGAGAGAATTGGGAGGCAGTGATCCGGAGATCAGCACTATCAGTTCTGTTCAGCACGACAAGCTTTATAAGAAGACGCCATACGACCAGAGCAAGAAGATCCAGGGCAGTGCCCAGTGGCATAGCGACATTGCATTTGAGCCAGTTCCCGCGGATTACACCTCGCTTCGACTAACTCAACTGCCTCGAACGGGAGGAGGTCAGTCACATCTTCACACTGGACCAAAGCGAGAATTACTAACAAGACATCAGATACTCTATGGGCTTCGGGATATGAGATTTATGATCGAATCAGTGAGCCATACCAAAAATTTCTGGAAACTTTGACTGCCACATTCGCTCAACCGGCATTTAACGAAGTCGCCGACAAAGGAGGCTTTCAGCTCTATACCAAAGAAAGGGGAGCCCCGGAAAATGTCGGAGGCGAACTGAAGGCCATCCATCCTGTGGTTCGAACTAATCCGGTGACCGGGTGGAAGAGCATTTTCCCCGTAGGCGGCCACGTCCGCCACATCAATGGACTGACCGAGCAGGAGAGTAAGAATCTCCTTGAGTGGTTTCTGGAGCTTGTGTACAAGAACCACGACCTTCAGGTGCGGTTCAAATGGGAGAATCCAAACGACATTGGTGAGTGAACATGATCATGGTTGGAAACGCATGTCTGACAATGAGCCAGCTATCTGGGACAACCGCAGCGTCTTCCATTCTGCAACCTATGACTATCGCGGTGAAGGAGATCGCTTTGGAAACAGGGCAGTTGGTCTGGGCGAGAGACCCTACTTTGATCCTAACAGTACATCAAGGAGGGCAGCGCTGGGGAAACTAGACAACAATTAGATGCAGCGAGTTGCGCATTAAGATTAAAAAGGACACTGAGACATGCCCATATCCATTGATCAACCTCGCCCAAACTCTATGGGCCAAATACATTGATACTATGCTTCTTTCCCTTGGGGGACCAGCCTTGACGATCTTCCCTCCTGTCTCGATATCCCGCAACATGCCTCCACCTCTACTCCCCACAACGCTTTCCGGTGTCTTTGGTGTTCTGCGTCTTCGCTACTCAGCAAACAAAGTGACGCAGTCCCCCAAGTCTCATTTTGCAGGAAACAATATTGCTTGAGTGTACGGGGTGCCATGCAAACATTCATCCATAGCCACCACGTCTCCTAAGGTGACACTTAAGGTGCCTAAAGGTGCCTATGTACCTCGTAGGTACCGAGTGTTCTCCATTTGTATACGGATTAGAGGCCACTAGTCCTGATTAGGCGTTAGCGGCTTCCAGTTTCTATATAGTCCCGGCATTGTCTCGACGCTGCCGATGCACTTTGACTCTTCTTGACTCCAGAAACCTTGCTGCGAGCAATATCAATCTGATACACGAGTCTCAAATCTTTGTCCCAATTACTAAAAATGGATACATCGTCATTGTCTGGTCGAACTTCGTTGAAAGGACCATTTCCAGCGGCCAGCGGCCACATTCAATGCAAACGTCGGCTGCCCAGCAACAAAGAAAGAATGTGAGGCTGTCTCTCATGTTCTAGAGACTCCCGCTGGACTAGGCAGATCGCTCGCGTCTGTCTGCTTCATGCTCGATCTACCTCTCTTATATAGAGGACATCATGCCGCATTTCAGCCACACGGGCGAGAGTGGGCCTTTCAATCCATGTGTGTGCGAATATCTGCCAACGTCTTCGCATAAACAAGCATACCAACGTCCTGAAGAAAGAGAGGATCAACGTCGCAGCAAAAACCGAATCACTCCAGCTCCTTGGGTCAGAAAGTCTAAACGCAAACTCACAGCCCGCGCATTGAGAAGATTGGATCGTAGGAACGAAGAAGCTGCTTCAAGTTCTAGCGTTTCCGATCAAGATTTGGACAGCATCTCTACGCCATATTTTCGAGCTGAGCTTGAGGATCAACGAACTACTGATTCGGCGGTCGATTTCCTCCATCATTGTGGGACGGCTGTCTCGCAGGACATCAAGAAATTTGCCAGGGGTGGTGGTCCAGATCTATCTGACCTACGACACGTGATGAACTGCATATCACACTATGTTTCAATGCTGACCGCTGTCTAGTTTTCACCTTCTGTCGCGAATCTAAACTGTGACATGCCTAAAATTCGCCGCACTCCGTACTGCCGGGTCCGCAAGCTCCGCTCGGAAAACACGCCTACCCCCAATTCCATACCAACTGAAAGCGCTGCCACCTCCGGGCCTTACGATAGGAAATTTAGGTAGAGCCTCATTGACGGTGGTATTTTCCCTCAAAGGTATCGATGTCACAATTTAAAGGTTCCGGCCCCGCCAGCCAATTGGGGAACCATCAGAAGCCGCCTATCTCAACGCCGACCTTCACTTTCCTCGACCGACTTCAGGGATGAACACTTCGAAAAATTCCAACTAGAAGATGCAGAAGCAACGAAAGAGAAGCTAGTGGAGGCTCTTGTGGTAAAGTACATCCGAGGTGAAGAAGACTCTAGGTGCCTCACCGGAGGAGTTACTTTCCGGAATCTCAACCCTTTGACTAAGAACTTAGTTGTACTCGCAAACCCAGACTTCTACTACGGCGCTCGCCCCGAACAGCTGCACCCACGGGTTCGTCACGAGCTCGGAGGAGACATTGTCCCTACAACTCAGGATGACCTTCCTCTAGCGCCCAATTTCTTCCTTGAGATCAAGGGGCCTGAAGGTGTACCAGCCGTGGCAAAACTCCAAGCTTGCTATGACGGTGCACTGGGGGCGAGAGGTATGCACAGCCTCCTTTCATACGGGCAAGAGGGTATTGCGGATTGTGACAATGCCTATACCTTGACTTCGACCTACTACGATGGGGTTCTCCGGATGTTTACTACCTACCGCACGCAAACCTCTACTCGAGAGGGCCGACCTGAATATTACATGCATGAAATCGGTGCCTGGGTCATGACCTCCAGTGTCGAAATTTTCCGACAAGGCGCCGCAGCCTACCGGAATGGCACGGATTGGGCAAAGGAAGAAAGAGACAAGGCAATCGAGCGGGCAAACGAAAGAGCAGCCAGACTTGAACCCGACATACAAGCTGTCGACGTGGGGTTCGAGGATACCACTGGTTTCCAAGATGAGACCGCCTCGTACCAGGACTCTGCAGTGCAGGGTTTGGGCCGGAGTTTTCAGTCCATGTCGACTGAAGATTCCCGGGCTTCCAGTTCTGCTGAAGAACATTCCTCGGATCGGATCTTTTGCGACCACGAAGTCTGTGCTAAACGTGAGAACATGGACCCGGTACAATCACCCCGACCCCAGAAAAAGCAAAAAATGAACTCTCCATCCTGAACATACCGCCTAACAGCATCCATCAGGGGTTGAAGGATTTGACCTTCAGAGGTTCTCTCGCGCATATGTGGTAAACGGTTCCAGAATGCGCCCGCCGCCAGCCCACTTCGCAGGCAATACTGTGGAATATTCTATCGAGCGAGTTTTACTAGCAAAAGCGTATCAGTCTACTCGATAACGTTCATCCGCCGGGTCGTCCGAACAGAGGAGCAGCCACTGTAGACGTTTGCCCCCGTGGAACACAGGATTGCACCACAAGGATCGTGGGGGCAAAATGCCAACCGACTGACTTCGGAAGACTGTGGTTCGAAGTCAACTGGGCTTCTCGGAAACTGGGTATCGCGTGCGGAGCGCGTTGAGAGCAGAGACACAGGAGGACGGTGCACGACGCCTTTTCTGTGGCGCACCTACCTTGGCACCGAGGTGCCCATCTTGAAAGACAAATGGCTTCGATGGCAGCCTTGTGAGTTCTCTGGCAGGCAGATTGCCGGGGCGTTCCTCTCCATTTGGGAGCTGCACGACCGCAGGTCACCATATCTGCCTCCTCAGGATCCACGAGGTCGGTATCACTCGAGTCAACTTTCAGGCGGGTACCGTACCGAGGTGAACGAGGACTCGATCGTTCAGAGCAATTCCTTTGTCAAGCCATAAGCGATCCTGCTCCTTGCCCTGGTCATGGAGCGTCAGAGTTGTTACCAACTCACATCGATGGGAGCGACCAGTGCTAACCAGACGGTCTACCTACGTATACAGCCCACGATTGTAAGTGATCAAGCAGCTGAATTGAATAGAGCCCTATCGAGTAATCAGATTGGCTCCTCCTTGGGCGATGATCTTTTCTTTCTCAGCCTCGTCCATGCTTGCTTCCCCCGCATTGCCAATCCAATGCCCAGGCCAGTCCGGTCGCGCGCCCTTCATGTCATTTGCGCGGCGGACTATACGCGACAATGACGAAATCAGACCTCCCCGGAAACCTTGGGGGATAGTGAAAGTGGTTACAAGAGAGTACCGATGTATATGATATGACAAAAGACATGAAGCGAGACGGTGAGAGCGCAGAATCAGTACTATAATGCCCAGGGAACCTCTACGGATGGGGGTATAGTGCACCGTCGTCCCAACATATTACCTTCCCAGACATCGGGGCTTAATCCCTTAGTTTGTCTTCAATACATAATTCATTCAACCTCCCTTCGAAACAAACCGCGCGGAAACAAAGCGGAAGAATGGATGTGAAAGTCAAGATCGAGTGCCACTGCAAACTCACCTCCTTCTCCCTTTCGATCCCGTCGCTGCTGCTGCCCCTGAAATCGGCGCTGTGCCACTGCTCCTCGTGCCGGCACGCGACGGGCCAGCTGTTTGCGACCTGGGCCGTGATCCCCGCGGACCTGCCACCCGGCGTTCTGGGCGGTGGCGGCGGGGATCTGGTCAAGTACGAGTCATCGCCGACGTGCCAGCGCTGGTTTTGCAGGCGGTGCGGCGCGAGCGTCATCAACGTCGACGGCGGCCAGGGCCAGGAAGAGTGGGAGGTGGGCACGGGGGTGCTCTACTTCCTCGACGACGACGGCAGCCCGAAGGGATTGGAGGGGAAATTGAACCGCGTGCAGCTCTGGGTACAGGACGTCAAGGGGGACGGCGGCGCGGTGGGGTGGATCAACCAGGGAAAACTTCAAGGGATGGATCGGCACTGGACGGGGCGGCAGAGTGAGATGGTCGGCGACGACGATGTCAGGGACCTCATGATGCAACGCGCAGCCAGCACCAGAAACGAGGGCGAGCGGCTCGCTGCGCAGTGTCGCTGCAAAACCGTCAGGTTCGAAATCTCACAGCCTCACGGCGACCACAATGCCGGAACGGGCAGGTTCGAAGCGAGCCTCGACGCATGCACGTCCTGTCGGACCGTGACCGGGTTGGAAATCACCTGCTGGGCCACGGTGCCAAAGGGTCTCGTCGTCGCGGAACCCAATCTCGAGGCACTGCTGGTTGACACGGCGAGGTTGGGCCACTACAAGACGTCGGCGGATGTGAGCCGATATTTCTGTGCACAGTGTGGCGCCACGGTTTTCTACTACAAGCACGGCCTTGAGACCATCGACGTCGCCCTGGGACTTCTGGAGCCCGGAACCGAGGGGGCTGTTCGCGTGGAGTCGTGGCTCGCATGGCAGAAGTATCCCAAGTGTTTGGCGTATGTAGAAGATGCAGTCGACACGGTATTCGTCAGCAATTTGGGGGAAGGCATGAAGCATTGGGAGAGGTGAGGGGTGATATAGCAAGAAGAGTCGGTTGCCATGTTCTCGAGTTTTGCACGCCGAAACGTCACATTGCTACTGGCTTGTAAGATTCATTGGATTACATGCTCGTGCTGTACATTATCTCGATCCTGTGGTCTGTTTAACTGGCAAATCTCTTTTCGGCAGCCTTCCAGTTGATGACATCCCAGATCGCGCTGAAGTACTCGGCCTTCCGGTTCTGGTACTGGAGATAGTACTGTTTCTTTGTCAACAAATGCACAATTCCACAGCAGGGCAGGGTTGCTCTCTTACGGCATGCTCCCAGGCGTCAACACCCAGCAATGGCTTGTATCGGCCGACGACAGGATCCTGGTTCGCGTATGTCTGGATCGAGATGTTGCCGGTCTGCGTGTCCTTGACCAGCCAAGCCCAACCGGAACCTTGGATCCCCGCTAGAGCGGCATTGAACTTCTTCTTCAACTCTTCCAAGTTTCCATAAGTGCTATCAATCGCCTTTGACAGCTCTCCCGAAGGTGGTTCGCCGCCGCCCGAGTTCTTAGGTGCGAGGTTCTCCCAGAACAAGGAGTGATTGAGGTGGCCACCTCCGTGAAAGTTGATCAGTGGCTGAAGAGCAATCTTGGCAGCAATGTCGTCGCTGGCTTCGGCGGCAGCATACTTATCGGCGGCATCGTTGTAGGAGTTCACGTAGGTCTGGTGGTGTTTGCTGTGGTGCAGCTCCATGATCTTGCCGGATATGGCGGGTTCCAGGGCACCATAGTCGTCTGGTGGAGGTGTCAGCCCCAGCTTTTCGAGGTCAAGGTGGTTAACCTCCGAAGTATTTCACTTACAGGAAAGCTCAGGGAGAGTGGCCTTCGTCCGAATAAATGTTTTGTCGGCGGTGGTCAGGCATCGGGCGGGATTGGTAGCTGCAATAGCTCGGAGGGTGGAGGGACGGGCGACGGATCGGAATAGCGAAGCCATGTTTGAGATGATTGCTGTGAAAAGAGACCCAATTGACCGGAACAAAGGAAGCTGAGACTTGCAAGAAGAGAGTTGGAACTGGATGGTGAGGTGCTCGCTCCGTAGCTGATGTTTATTGGAATTGGAGATGGCGAGATGGAGCTGCACAAATTACATCACTGTGCCTATTCCGGAAATCTTCGTACGAATTTCGGGCTTGACGCTGGAGTCGCCCAGAACAACTTTTTATCCGCAGGCAGATCGCAGATCGACCATCTCTTGCATGTGCCACGGAATCTTCCACTGCATGCGATATCCTGCGCTTGGAGAGTCTCTTTGCCAGGCACATCAAATCTGGCAGACAAGTCCACAACGACTGCCATCTTTGTGCGGGCTCGCGCTGAAGCCTGACGCTCAGGCAAAATGAGCGATTCTTCAGAAGACGATCAGCCCTTCAATCTTCGCGACTACGACGACGACGAATCTGACGACGAGCGACCACATAAGAGACGGAAGACGACAAAGATTTTGCGCAGCCGTGGGCTTGGGTTCGTCAAATCTACCGGCCAAGAAGAGGGGCAGGACGGTGCAAGAGACGGGGAAGCTGAAGATGAGGAACCATACATTGATGACGAAAGACCCTCTATGGGCATGGGTATGGGCCTGGGAATGGGCGCTGGTATGAGTGGATTTCGGAGCTCCTTCAACATAGGCGAATACAACGACGAGGAAGCAGGGGCAGAAAGAGCCACTCCGCCGCCGGACATGTCTCCCCAAAGGCAATCAGACAAGACTCGCCGTATGGGCCCTTCAGTGTTTGGTGCCGGCGGACGGATGAACAAAAATTCCTTTGCGGCGCGAATGATGGCAAAACAAGGCTATGTTGAAGGCCAAGGTCTAGGAAAATCAGGGCAGGGGATAACAGCACCTATCCAGGCCAAAGTGCTGCAAAGTCGGGCTGGCCTGGGTCAAGGAACCGGGACACCCGAACCTCCTCACAGGAAACAAGACGCAGGAAAGGAAAAGACGTCTTCCAAAGCGTCGACACCTGGCACAAGCACACCGCGGATCAAGGCACCTCCCAAGGCCAAATATGCCGTCGCGGCAATCGAGTCGAGGGGCCTCCACGTCCCTGAAGCCATGAAGCAAATCATTGTCGATGCAACTGGAGCCGAAACCAAGACCGTGACCTCCTTATCAGGCTTCTCAACCCCTACCAGAGAAGCCTCGCCATCACCGGCGCTCGAAGCCGCAAAAGCCACTTCCCGTATAAGGCTCCAACTGCAGGCGTTTGCCGACGCCTGGGACTCAACAAAAGACCAAGAAAGTCATCTGGAGCAGGAAGAAATTCAGCTCGGCGCTGCATTGGTATTACATGAAGAAGAGATCCAACGCTACAACGACATTATCTCCGCATTTGAACGGGTCACTGTGGACGACTCGAATGAGTCTCGAGACTGGAACTCATCCATATCCCGCCTCCAGGAGATTCAAGTCCGCTCGTCGCACTATATTTCCGAGCTTTCGCTCCCCGAACTCACTGCTTCCTGCCTGGAAACACCTTTCCGGCGCGAAATAGTTGAGTGGGATCCTCTTTCTGACCCAACTCACCTCATTGACTCGTTGAAGTCGATCGACCAGCTTCTCGAGGTCGAAAAGTCAAGGTCCTCCCGCCACCGCAAACGCACGACCTACTTTGAGTCGTTGCTGCTGCTGCATTGGTATCCACGCATACGCACGGCATTGTCCAAAGAATGGGACATCTACGATCCAGACCCGGCCTATAATCTGATCGAGGCTTGGACGCCACTCCTCCCTCCTTTCCTAATCTACAAGATCCTGCATGAAACCGTGATTCCGCGGTTAATCAAGGCTGTCAAACGATTCCCCAAGACACTCGACTCTGGCACATTCGGCGGGGAAAGAAGCAAGAAGTCTAGTCGGGCTCCAGATATGCACACCTGGCTCTTCGACTGGTGGACGCTCATCTCGTCCGAGACGCTCGACCTCGAACGGTTCCCCGAGCTCAAATCCCTCGTCAAGGCCAAAGTCGACGCCGACTCGTGGGCCCACTGGAAACCGCTGCTCGGGTCGAGGAAACCCAAACTGCTCCCGTCAGCCACCCCTGCCAAGCAACGTACCACCACCGCCGCTTCAGCTACCGCGGCTGGTCTCAGCGAAGCCATGGAGGAGATGACGTTCAGATCGCTCGTCGAGGAATGGTGCTCGGAGCACAACCTCCTTCTGCAGACCTCGCACAAGTCCGACGCCTTTGGGCGGCTGCTGTACAGGCTGCAAGATGCCGAGAGACGGAATCGCGGGATCCTGGTATATTTGCAGGACGACGTCGTGTTTGGGGCCGAAGACGGAGAGCCGTACGCGTTGGACGAGCGGTTGATCGCCAAGGCCCGCGGAAAGTAACAAAACAAAGCCGTGGACTTGGAAAGGACGAACCATCCATCAACCCCGAGGGAGAAGGTCAGATGCCAGGGAGTTTGCGTCCATGGACGGGCTCTCGAGGGAGGGCTGTCTCCGTACGCGTATCTGACGAGAACACACACAGCTGTGCACATCAATCATAGCCCCAGGAATTTGGAGAGCGAAGACAAAAAGATCGCTTTATCTCTGTTGTTGGAATGCAAACCGCAAAGCGCGCTTCCCAGATTTGAACCCCCCCCCTTGGTCTAGTAAGTAGTAGTAGCTAGGTATGTGGATAGATACTCCGTACATTTCGAAGAATTCCCGCGCCAGCCCAGGCCACGACAACGACAACGACAACGACAACGGTGATCCAACTCAACTCAAACTCAACTCGCTTCTTTCCCAAGCAGAGCTCGCGCCAGGCTGTGTGATCCGAGATAGAAATAGCGGAGAAAGGGAGGTAGGTAGGTGTGTGTGTGTGTGTCCAGACGTGTGAATTTATGGCAGGCTGCATGCATATCCAAACTTTGCAAGGAAGATTGTTGACCCGCTTTTCCTTCTCTTTTCCCTCAACGATGTAAAAAAAGAATACCTTGGATCTGTTTGTTCCCCGTCATCATCAAGTATCGTCCGTCAGAGGGGAAAAACAACGTGTTGACACCCCTATATATCCCACAGCTTGCTTGTGATCTCTCTCTCTCTCTCTCTCTCTCTCTCACTCTCTCGCGGAAATGAAAAAAAGTCTTGTTCTAGCTCCTTCGTGCCTCCACCCCGTAACCGCCTTTCTTCAATGTCATGTCTGGGTTTCGGATCCAAAACTCCCGTCATTTTTCGTGGCCCCCTTTTTACATGCAAGCGGCGCCGTCAATGCCGATGATCTTGCCGTTCACCCACTCGCCGTCCTGCGAGGCCAGGAAGCAAGTGACGCGGGCAACGTCGATGGGCTGGCCGACGCGGTTCATGGGCGACCACGTGGCGGCGTACTCGTCGACCTGGTCGTCGGACAGGTTCATGCCGTTGGGGATGTACTCTCTGCAGACGGCGTGGTACATGTCGGTCTTGATGCCGCCGGGGGCGACGGCGTTGACGGTGATCTTCTTGTCGCCGCAGTCGATGGCCATGCAGCGGACAAAGGTCTCAATGGCGCCCTTGGAGCCCGAGTAGACGGTGTGCTTGGGCACGCCCTTGGCCTGGCCGGTGATGGAGCCCATCAGGATGATGCGGCCGCCGACCTCGAGGTTCTTGTATGCCTCCCGGGCCACGAAGAACTGGCCTCGGGTGTTGATGTTGAAGACACGGTCGAATTCTTCCTCGGTGACGTCCTTCAAGTGGCCGAAGGAGACGACGCCCGAGTTGGAAACCACAATGTCCAGCTTGCCAAAGTGCTTCTTGGCCTCGGCGAACATGCTGATGATCTGGGAGACGTCCGACACGTTGGCTTGGACGGCGATCGAGTCTCGGCCGAGGGCCTTGATCTCGGCCACCAGCTCGTCGGCGGCCTTGGAGGAGTTGGCATAGTTGACCACAACGTCGGCGCCACGGCGAGCGAGTTCGAGAGCGGTCTCACGGCCCATACCTCGCCCTGTATTGTGTCCGTTCTGTTAGCCTTCTCTCTTTTTCTCTCCTATCTTTTCCCAGGGTGGGAGACGGAAATTTGGTGGGGGAAGAGGCGGTGAAGGGCCAGGTCCAGGAATCTTGTCTCAGGGAAGGGCTGCTCGCACTCTTCCAACTGGACTTGGACCTCCTCTTTCTCTGGGACGTACCTGATCCTGTCACAAGGGCAACTTTGCCAGTGAGGAGGTAGCTGGGGACGGGCTGGTCGACAGCGGGTGCAGAGCCATTGGCAAGTCTGGTCGAGTTTCGTTTAGACATGGTGAGAGCGGTGTGGAGGGTTTGTGTGTGAAGAAGTGATGAGGAAGCAGCAGAATAGTATCCAAAAGATAGCAAGAGATGCAGACAGACGAGAGCAGAGGGTATGTACAGCACTCGAGGAAGAAGGGAGCGAAGACGAGGAAAATGAGTTTTATTGCACAAAAAGGTCACGGTGTTAGGATAAGGGGTGGTGATTGTTTGTGCCCCCCCCCTCCCCTCTTCCGTCTTCCCTCCACCAAAAAGTTCGATTGGGAATATTATTTTTAACAGCCCATCAGCCGCAGCTAATGCTGTGAGTGGGGGACGGCGATCGGCCTAGTTGGCTTAGCGGCCACTAATGGGCGACGCTCAGGGCCTGCGTTTGCTGCCAGGGGCCCGACGCTGAGGGGCACCTGTCACTGGTCCACGGGGATCGTCAGGTGCGAACTAGTGGATGGAGGGGCATCTTAACGACTCAACCACCACCCCGACCACCATTGCGGTTCACCTAACGCGTACTTGTAGGGTCCTGAGCACTAAAGCATAGCCACAGGGGAGGGCGGACAGGGGGGCCACACCCCGAAAAGGTGCGCCAGGTGCCCACCTGCAGCTGTCTAGGGACGAGTCGGTGGCCCTTTCTGGTCCCGAGTCTTGGGCTGGGCGTTGAACTTGTGAGATCTCTCACCGCCCCCGGGTTCCGGGTTCCTGAACATGGCTGATGGGGGCCATCTTTTCTCTGTTTCCCCCCCCTCACACCTGGTCTCCTTCCTGCACAAACATGCTTCTGCTCGCTCGTCTGCTGCAGTCTGCTTGTCGCTCCCTTGCCAAGGAGGAACGAGTCGCTGACCTGATGAATGCCCTGATCCCGCAGTGAGGAAGAGGATGCCCGACAGGTATACCCTTTTCTGGTTGCAAGGCGCGCCCCTCGGTCCCCTCCCACGCTTCGGGCCCGGACTGGGTCTGGCTCTCGGCTTCTGACGAGTCGGCAGCTTTGCACGATTCAGGGGCCACCGAGGGGCCATTTGGGATTTGAGATACGCAGAGAGGTCTTCGCGTATTGTTTTCTTGTACGAACGCTATTCACTCGATAGCCTGTAACCCATTCGCTTCGTACACTTGAGATTGTCACAAAAAGAGCTATCTCGGAGATTTCTCTTCCCTCGTTCTGGAGTCTGGTGGCAGTTCTAGGCCCTCCTCACCGTCAGACAAGAGAGTCGGTAAGGCTGCCGCTAAAGAATCGGTTTCCTTCGTGGGTACGTGTTGTTGGGCGGACCGGCATGAGACTGATACTGATGCGTAAACACTGCCTGCACCTGTATCGAATATCTGTACTCGGTACCCAATTCAGTAAGCCCAAAACAACCATGAAAATGGTTTTCTTCGTTGTGTTCCCTGCCTCCCTTCCCGTCCCGGCCTGCATGAGAAACCTACCTACGTATGGGCAGCCAACGGGACTGTCCTCCGCGGGCTTCATCCGCGTACACATACCGTTGTGTTTATTTGCGCAGTGCTGGACTTGCTTGGTCCGGATGTGCGTGTGCGTAAAACGCCCTGGACATTTCCACGCAAAGTCCGTTGATGCTACTATCTAAGTTGGCTGGGTGCTTGGAGCCTCGTGGCGGACGCCAGTGGCAGAAAAAGGGGCTCCGAAAGCGGGGTGTTGGACTCCGGCGCTAAAAGGGAGGCAAAAGAGTTGAGAGAGAGAGGGAGAAATGATGGGGGCAGCGGGAACCGGAAGGGGAATTGCGCCTGGCATTGCCACTGCGGATCTCCACGTGCTGTCCACGTGACAAGGGGCTTTTGACTTCATCGTCGCTTGCGTCCTTCATTGTCATCATTGTTCTAGGCGACAACAAGGGGCTCGTCCTGGCTATGAAATGTACGGATAATCGGGCTCAATTGCTCGGTGTCGACCATGACTTAATCCTGCCACAGACTCGAGAGTTCTTCCTCGGTACCGCTTCAGGGTCAAACCTGTTGCTAGACTTAGCAGAAGAGCATGTTGGAGTGACGATGCTTGCCGCAGATCGGTGGTGTGTGTGGTAACGCTCGAATCGAACATCGTTTACCCTTGAAGAACCTCATATCGCAGATGTGACAGTGTTAGATTCCTGCCCAAAGTTGTTGAATGGAACCCACTTTGTCAGTCTGGCGTGGTCGGTCTGCCAAACAGGACCGTCGCACATCGAAGACTTCCACTTCACTGTGCCGGTATGTTTTCAGAGATGCCTTGGACAGTCAGGAGCGGGTAAACTTGCAACATTGCCGAAGGATAGGATGGCATTCGACCTGCCATCAGTTCCTGCGTGCAGTCGTCACCTGAGCGCAAAGATTCTGGAGTCTTCAACCGCAACCCTGATCATCTTTTTCACTTCGGATTTCCAATTGCTCTCACGCCACTTCTCCCACCGGCCAAACCCTTCGTCAGCTTCCAGATTTAACGTCTCATAGCCTTCCTTGATGACCTTTTGAATCGCTGCCGGTGACTGATGCGTCTTCTTGCCGTGTTGTACTTTCAATAATTCATGATAATGAGATGAGACGCTAATCAGTGCCTCGACCGACCGTTTCAATGTATCGGATGGGGAACCTCCGTCGCAGTAGGCTTGTTTGAACCTGTGCAGAACATCGTTCGCCTCAATGAGCTTGTAGAAAAAGTCGTCAAAACTGGCGGGATCTGGTAAGAATCCGTCGCCCTTTGACAAGCAGAATGCAGCTAAACTCGCAAGCGTGGCACACAAATCTTCCCGAATATCTCTGACATGTTTGAGGTCGCTGGCATATTGCGTCAGGAATCGCATGAGTGACAAGAGCGAGCCCCAAATGTATGCCCAATGATGCTGAAGACGCGTCTTGGTCTGCTCGAGGTGGGTAATGATACGTAAGATGATACCCAAGGCAAGGCTATACAGCCGCACGTCCAGTCTCTTTCTCAGATTGTGGCTAAGAATATCCGTACATACATCCAGAATGGCAGTTGCCGGGATTCTTGCAGATGTGACCAATGGAAGGTGAGGCGGCCTTTGGCGACATAATCGGAATAAGGCCTTGGAATCTGCCGAGCAGATTCTCTTAGCCAGTACGGCGTCTTCCACGATTATCCTGATAGACAGCAGGCTCAAGACGGCATATGTCGACTGTCGTGGTCCACGGTAGGCGTGATGTGAGATATATGAGGCCATCGACAAGAATGCGGAAAATGGTGTCTCTTTGTCTTTGTCGGCTGCTAGATTCAAAAGATTCGCAGCAAACAGTTTGTTTGCTTGGGTGAAGGAGTAAAGCGAAAGGATACAAGCTGCATCTTCTCCAGGCAGAGAAAGGAGCAAAGCCTTGGCTTCCTCCTCTGAGGGAGGCGCTGGTTTCCTTGCGTCAGTTGATAACGCCCGAAGCCCGACCATGACAAGCGTCGAGTTCAAACTCCATGGTGCAGGATAGTCATCTTGGACAAACACGTACTGCTCACGTATCGTTAAACATGCTGTGGCGAAATTGCGAACCAGAAGTCGAATTGTTTCCTCGTTGACGAAGTCCTCCAGCCGGTTCTGGTACACATTCTGGGCTTCAAATTTGTTGTAACTGGATAGGATGCCGATGACGATGAATGCCTTGAGGGCGGTAGTGGGACATTCGGGTATATCGTGGACATACTGGATTCCACATGAGTATGATTTTCAATCACTGCCGAAAGTGCCTACCTTCATCAACGCCGAGAACAGATCACGGTGCATGAAATAGGTAATGAGACTTGTGTGGAATCCGCCAGCAACCAATGCGAGGACGGTATCCAGTGCTTTGCTCCGCAAAGAATCCTTCTCCGCCTGGCGGATGGTTGTTTCAAGGTTATGGACAAGGTCAGACATCAACCTATCTATCGTGTCCAGCCCGGAAAGTACTTCGATGACGTCGGTATTGAGATTGGTGTACTTCTTGGTGAATACAGCGCACAGGAAAGCTGTCAAATTCTTGAAGAGATCGGATTCAGTACGTCTATCGGAGGAGAGAGCAGTACAGGAGCAACGTACGTCTAGGGCATTCTCATTCCGGGGGGAATCTCCCGAGCCTGCTTCAGCTATGGCACGCCTGAAAAATACCCTCATCTGAGCCTAAGAGTCCGTTAGATGCGAGAAACCAGCGGCCGTAAGCGTGAGAGCTGACTATACTTGCATATGGACCAGATCAAAAGCTGTCATGGGCTCGAGAATGTCATAGAGTCGCTGTTTGTCGGGCTTGAGCAGGAAGAATTCCCGCCAGAACCCTTCAGAAGGCACTGAATCATCGGCATCCTCGTTTGCAAGAACGTTGAAGAGGTGGAGATAGAGCTGGATGATTTTGGGTTCAAAGGAGTCTGGCCTTGTTTGTTGAGTCAGGGGTGTTTCCATGTCGATGGCAGGCGTTCAGAGTTGGGATCGTCGGCGAGGCAACCTGAGTTCATAGTCCTGAATCGGGACGAGAGCAGTCTCTGTGAAGGCAAAAGAATCAATAACCGGAGGCTGTGGGCGAAGTGCGCTCGCTGAACGAAGTATGCAAAACTGGACAACGACGCTGACGAGGTTCAGTCATACAAGTGTGGCCGGTGGTCGGAGCGCCACTGGGAGCTGCTAGCGTCAGAAGGGCAGACTTATTCTTCTCCGAAGTAAGGCTTCACAGAAAGCACTTGTTTTGAGCCCAGATCGTCATTTCTACCTTACGTCTGCACTGAGCACTGAACAGACAAAAGCATATCAGATGAGCGAAAGGAAACGAATTATCGGTGTCACGTGGTGATTGAAATCAGTCAATGCCGATTGGCTGGCCAACGGAGCGAATTCGGCTGACAAACTCGGAGGTAGAAGAATGACGAACTGCCTCTTCAATCTGCGCCTCCATGTTCAACTCGAATTCTATCTGCCCAATGTTTCTATATACCCTCACACATGCTCTTTCCTCCAGCGCTATAGCTGCAACTCCAGCACTGAGAGACTAGACAGTTACTGGCATCCTTCTACAATGTCGGCGACACATTTTGTCCCTACAACCTCTTCATCCATTATCTTCTTCCGAGCCCTGGCAATTGCCTCGACAGCCCGATCCTGCCCTCACCATGCTTTGAGGACCTTCTCTTCTAGCATAGCCACTCGGCAATCGTCAAAGCGAGAATTATACACCACACCATCTTATCAGCCTCATACACTGCCCGCAGATTTTCCTCTACCTCCCAGAAACACCAACATTCCTGACACCTCGATCGCCGGACCTCAAACGCAACTCAGTGGCACGAGACAAGACCAACGAAGCGCTGCACAGCAGAACAAACTTGACGAGGCCGCAAGTATAAGTGTGCCAGAAAGAGTGGCGCAGAAACCGAAGCCAGTAGAGACAGCGCAACCCGAGCAGCCCAAAGCTGCGAAACCCCGGCGAAGCAAACTACGGCCTCGGAAAGCTGCCATGACGATAACACCCACCGCGCTGGTTCATCTACGCGAACTTCTGGATCAACCCGAACCCAAGATGATCAGGGTGGGCGTCAAGAATCGCGGCTGCTCGGGTCTTGCATATCATTTGGAATATGTAGACAAGCCTGCCGCGTTTGACGAAGTCGTCGAGCAAGAGGGCGTTAAGGTCTTGATTGACAGCAAAGCGCTCTTTAGCATCATCGGGAGTGAAATGGATTGGCAGGAAGATAAGCTGAGTGCTCGGTTTATTTTCAAGAATCCTAACATCACTGAGCAATGCGGCTGTGGCGAGTCCTTCAGCGTGTCGTAATAGACGAATGCATCAGATACTTCAGGCTCAACAGAGCATATTTACGAAGAGCCAATACAATGATCGAAAATCCGTACAGAGAGTATCTATCGTGCGCAGGCTGGCGTTGACAACCATTGGTTCCGCCCTAGTATACGCCCTTTTCATAATCGATTACTCGGACATCTTCGAACCTGGGTCCGTTCTTCTTGACGAATTCTTGGTGGACTGGATCATTGGCAACATAATAGTCTCGATCCTCCTTTGACGCGAACTCGACGACGAAGCCATGGGTGAATCCTCCCTTTGACTTGGTCAGTGCCCGCCTTTCGCCCCGTGGATGAGTTGTGGGATCACACGAACCTGCGCCCCTTCTGGACTGTTATCTACTCCGCCAGATGAGGAAACAATATATGGCTTGTTGGATGTTGGATGGATACACGTGTGCCTCAAGGACAGCATATCGTCGCAAAACTGGCTCTGTCAGACCTGGACTGCTATGTGTCCATCATCGGGAGAGACCTCTTTTCTTTCAGCGTCGCTAAGTGCAGGCTTGAGTTTGAAGAGGACGATATGTACAATTGCCATTGTACGATGATTCAGTCGAGTTTCGCTGATATGGATCGAAAGATTCTTTCTTATCAAGTCCCTGACTCTTGTCCTTCCTGAATTACACTACATCCATCTAGATCTGTTGTCAAGGCGAGAGTATTCCGTCCTACCATCCATCGAGTTGGTAGCCTGTGGACCCTTCGTGCGGGGTATGTGTGCATTGTTTTTTCGAGGTCGTCTGCCCCTCTCAGCTGGTCTATCCTCGTTGATTGCAGACGATTACTCGTCGGCCACGCGTTTACTTTCTTGGAAGAACCAGCATTTAGCACGATTTCGAGCATCGACATTTCCAAACTTGATCCCATTCCTAACGAGAACGAGCACCTGAAGACACCTACACTGCCACCAAGTTCAAGGATCCCGCTTGTCCGTCCGCTTCCCCGAGTGTCGAAATCTGCGAGAACCATATAAACTTAACCTGCGCACATCAACGGACTCTCAATCTGGCCGTCCACTAGATTCCACAATTCCCCTTCACTCCCCATCCTCAAAACCTCCTCTCAACATGGCCAGCCACTCTCACGACGGCGGCCCTTCTCACTCTCACTCCCACGATCACACAAACGGGACACCCCATGGCCACACCCATGAGATCCTCGACGGGCCTGGGTCCTACCTGCACCGTGAAATGCCCCTCGTCGAGGGCCGCGACTTCGGCGACCGCGCATTCACAATCGGCATCGGTGGTCCCGTCGGGTCGGGGAAGACGGCACTCATGCTCGAGCTCTGCCTGGCCCTCCGGAAGGACTACAACATAGCCGCCGTGACCAACGACATCTTCACGAGAGAAGACGCCGAGTTCCTGACGAAACACGGCGCCCTGACACCCGAGAGAATTGTGGCGATCGAAACAGGAGGGTGTCCGCACGCGGCGGTGCGGGAGGACATATCCGCCAACCTGCTCGCCCTGGAGGGCCTGCACGCCAAATTCCAGACCGACCTGCTCCTGATCGAGAGCGGCGGCGACAACCTCGCGGCAAACTACTCGCGTGAGCTGGCGGACTTCATCATCTACGTGATTGACGTTGCCGGCGGGGACAAAGTGCCCCGCAAGGGCGGTCCGGGGATCACAGGCTCGGACCTGCTCGTGATCAACAAGTGCGATCTGGCCGACGCGGTGGGCGCGGACGTGGATCTGATGGAGCGCGAGGCGAACAAGATCCGTGAAGGCGGGCCGGTCGTGAGGGCCGTGATCAAGACCGGCGTCGGCGTCAGGGAGACGGTCGATTTGATCCTGTCGGCGTGGAAGAGCACCGCGGGCTATCAGCTGAGCAAGGAGCGGTGGGCGAAGGGTGCGCCCAGGGGCAGTGGCGAGCAACCCGTTGTCAATAGATATACCAGTGTGTTCGCCGGGTCAAGATAGCGTGTTCTGGACTAGAGACTTGTAACAAGGAAAGGAAATGTCCGGCTCGGTGGTTACTCGTGGCAGTTGGAGTTTTGCGAAGGGAGGAACTAAAGGTCGAAATTGTAGTTTGACACCACCACTGTACCAGGCGGGACGTTGGTGAAAAACAGATCCTTTGTAAGGGGTCGCCCATCTTGATCACAATGTATTGGGGGTATCAAAAAACCACCATCCAGCAAGGCCGACCTAGGCCCCTTTCCTCGCGAACCTCGATAAGGCGGGACCCAACTCGAGTCTGTCCTGCTTGAGCCTCTCCTTCTCCCTCTCCGCCCTCTCCTTCTTCATCTCCTCCAACCTCAGCCTCTTCTCGTCAATGATATTCTTCCCTCCCTTCTTCCGCAGATGCCTCCTTAGTGCACTATTCTTGCCTCTACCCCGATTCTTCTCTCGCGCCTTCAACTTCGCCAGGGGATCTTCCGTGGGCGCGTCGAGGTCTTTTTCGCGCCTACGCTGCTCCGCACCGCGTGTATCCAACGTCCCAATGAAATCTGGATTGAGAGCAATAGTCTCCGGTTGGAGTTTTGTAAGGAGAGATTTGACTTCGGTTTCTTGTCTTTGCTTGCGCGTTTCGTAGGGGTTGACCTCAAGGGCGTCGTAGTTGGGTTCGCCGGCGCCGGGGACAATGATGCTGCTGAACCCGTCCGAGTGCGAGATCCCGAGGATATCGTCGAATGGACAGAACTGGACACGTTCGATACGGCGGCCATCGTTGCCCCAGTTGAGGTACGGCGACTGGACCTTTTGAGGTCCGGACGATGGGGAGGCGGTGAGAAGGTCTTTCCAGATCGTCACCGCTGTACCACTTGCTACAGCTGCAAGGCCGCGGTCTGATATGTCTATCGAAGAAGCTGGCTGTCGCGTCGTGTAGGAGTGAACTTCTTTCCAAGCCCGGATGTCCCAGAGTTTCAGACGCAGATCTTGTCCGCCACACAGCATGTAATTGCCCGAGCGGTCCATCGCGATCGACCGCACAGGGCCGGCGTTTGATTGGATTTTGACCACCGGCGTCGTGGAGTTGGGCGACCAGAGCGAAACCGTACCGTTCTGGTGACCGACGTGGAGTATAGCATTGTAGGGATTTTGAGCAAGCGCAGTCGGCGCTCCTTTTCGGGTTGGGTGCTCAGCCACTATCTGACCAGTCGAAGTATCCGTGTATCGAAGAAACCCACTGTTCTCGATGCCAGCGAGGAGAAAGTGGTACGGCAAAAATTCAAGATGCGTGGTCTCGACATATTTTCGGAGACAATGGATCTCAACTCCAGCATGATCGTAGATGTAAGTGTGTTTTTTCTGCGCCACGGCAAAATATTGATCGTTGTGTAGCCACTTCGCGTCTCTTACTGTCTCATTCAGGTGTAACTCGCATCCTGGCTTGCCTGCGCGCCATTCGCAAGTAGCAATATGACCTTTTCTTCCTGCGAGGAGCAAGCTGCGCCCGTTCCTCGTGTAATCGGAGACGTATGGCCCTAAGTCCAGCCTGAAATCGATCGACTTGCTCGCTTGCTGAATACCGACAGCGTCCAGTATATCATCTTGTCGAACCTTGTACGTTTTCTCAAGTTCGGTCTCCGGTTGTAGAAACCCTTCCTCGTTCTCGTACAGAATCTCTGCATCTTTGGCATTCAATACTGCGGTACGATATTTGCTCTCGATTCTTTTGAGATTCGCACGTAATTTCTTGTCCTTGACTTCGTTTACTCGGACAGGGCGGCCCCGACCATATTTTCTGCGTGCGTCGGCAACCCGCTTCTGGTTTTCCTTGTCTTCGGTGGTCAAGGGCCCCGTGCTCGTAGGTTTTCGTTTGGTGGGAGGTGGAAGGTTGTGGATAGTGAGTTGGCCATCGCCATTCTCAACGAGGCTCTCCATTGTCCAGATGCTGTATCCTGGGCGGAGGGTTCACAGTCCTACACTCATGGAGTTCGATCGAAAACGATGGCTCAGAAATTTCAGCCCTCAACATCCGAAGTTATACCGAGATCCACACCGCGAGGTTGTGAGGTCATTTGGTGACCACGTCCATGATGCAGAGCGCGAGTGGAAGCTCCCGACGTGTGGCTGCTGTCTCATCATGAGCGCTCAGACTCCGTATCTCACTCGTCCATTTTGTCTTATGGTTACGTACTCTGCGCGTACCGAAATGAGAATCAGCCTACCCTGGCCTACCCCGCCTTCTCGCATCATAGCCTAGGAACAAGCCTGACCAAGGATTTCTCCTCCGGAATTTATGGGATAGCCTGACTTAGGGAAGGCCGGGTCATCGTCTGTGCCCAGTTGATTCGAAACCTTGTCCGAGGCTTTTGTGCAATTGGCCAGAATCGCGAAACTTGCCATCGACGCCCGCAAATATGCGGCCTTTCAAGGGCTTCGAGCCGCGAATCATGCCCTCCTCAGCTAAGCCCCCCTTGATGAGACGGGTGTTAGGCCTCACAAGGCCTCGAAGCTGTCGCCATACTGGTGCCAGGTGGGCAGCCTCACTTGTGGTGCCTTGAAATGAACCACAATCACAACCTCTTATACGAGAGGCTGACGAGTCCGCAGACGTCAGAGGCCGTGGACGAAGCTCTGCTGTCAGAGAAATAAATCTGACGGTCTGCCGCACATTGAAGCTGAAATCCCATCGTTGAACCCCTGCGATCTCCAACAAAAATGCTCTCACGCAGGCTTCTCGTTTCATTTTTCGTCGCGGCTGTCGCGGCCCAGTCAAATGTCACTGTGCGCGACAATGCTCACAATCTCACCTATGTAGGCTTCTCCTTCACAGGAACCGAACAATTCCTGGGCATCAACTTCGGCCAGGACACGTCTGGCGCCAACCGCTTCAAGCCTCCTAAGGCATTTACGTATCCCACAGGTACCACTATCCAAGCCACAGCTGCCGGTGCTGCGTGCCCTCAAAACACGTTCTTGTCTCTTCTAGGCGCCATCAGCGAGAACCCAGGCGTCTTCAATCTCTCTGAGGACTGCCTAAACCTCGAAGTTGTGAGGCCCGCGGGAACAAAGCAGAATGCGAATCTCCCTGTACTGGTCTGGATCTCCGGCCAGGGCGACGAGGAAGGCTCATACAACTACACATTGTACAACCCGACGGCGCTCGTGGCCGGCGCCGCTGCCAAGGGCACACCGGTGATCTATGTCTCAATGAACTACCGTGTCAATGTCTTCGGATTCGCCAACAGCCCTGCACTTAGGACAGAAGGCTCGCTGAATTCCGGTTTGCTCGACCAGCGACTGGCGCTCCAATGGATCCAGTCCAATATCGCCACATTTGGAGGGAATCCAAAGAATGTCACGCTATTTGGCCAAAGTGACGGCGGTGTCAGCGTTGGATTGTGAGTCTCTCCCCTACAAATCCCCACTACCTGTGACAGAGCCGTATTCGGCGTTCTATCTCTCATGAACCTTCGATGCTAACACGCAATAGGCATATGACGGCGTTCGGTGGGAACGGTAAGGATCTACGGCCACCTACAAAGTGAGATGCTAAACACTATCATTAGGCACTGCTCCCTTTCGTCGAGCTATTATGCAGTCTGGGAGCGCAGCGGGCGATCCTGGTGTCACTGGAAATGCAACTGTCACGAACACTGCGGCAGTTGCTCAACTAGCAGGCTGTACAGGGACAAACAGCAGCCTAGTCTTGGCCTGCCTCCGGGCGATTCCCATGGTTCAGCTCCTGAATGCCGTCCTCTTGTTTGAAAACACAACCACAGCCACCCAAGCCAATGGCGCGTCTCAAGATTTATTTTTCCCGACCGTTGATGGAAGCTACATACCTGCGGCTCCCTCGACCCTGGTGCGCACTGGTCGGTTTCACAAAAACATATCCATCATCGCTGGGTGGAATGAAAACGACGGCAGCATCTTCGTGCCTCCAACTCTGAATGGCTCCACTGCCACACAGGCATTTCTGCATTCATCGTACCCGAACCTCAATTCAACTACGCTATCAAGACTGATGTCGTTATACCCCGTCAATGACTTCATGGCGGCAGCCCAAGCCTCCCAGATATCACCGTTTTTCCTACAAGCATCGCAGATTTACCGCGACATCAATTTTGCATGTCCGTCGATGGATGTAGCACACCGCGTTACTCAGTTTGGTGGCACAAGCTACTTGTATGTGCTCAACACGACATCATTGACCAGCGTCCTCCAGATCTTCAATGCCACCTTTGAAGGAGTCATCCACTTTTCCGACGTACCTTTTGTCTTTAACCAACCAAACGTCGGGTTTGGCACTACCGCTGCAGCGAATCTGACTGCAACGAGAATGTCGGGGAGCTGGGCGCATTTTGCTTCGACGGGCAATCCAAGCGGCAACGCTAGTATCACTCTCTCAGGCTGGACTCAAGCATTTACCAAATCCCAAGCTGCAGTGACAAGTCAGAATGTGACTGGGGCGAGTCTCCGAGTCATTGGTGGACCTCGCGCAGGACAAGCACAATTGTCATCGAATGCTCAAGCCGTAGTTGAGCCTCAGCTTTTGCAACGATGTGCATTTATCAACTCGGCGGCGTTCTATCAGCAGCTGCAGACGTAAACCTCTGCGCCAGCCTTCGCTGCTCATGCACATCCTCTGCGATCCTTCTGGTATTACTAATGTTCTCTACCTCATAGCCCTATGCTGATGGAAAACCCAAGTGCTGGTGAGAGGTCTGCAGATTAGTTGCAAAAATATCTGCCAGAGCACAAAGTCCTTCAATAGCAATACTATCTATCTAATACTATTATTATAAGCACTATGAGGAGTATGTCCCGCTGGTGAGGCTGTGAGGCTGAGCGTGACTCTGCCCGAAATGGTCTAGCTGAAGCTTGGCGGAATGACTCCACTCAGTGCGATGTCGGGGTAGACTCTTTCAACGACGACTGAGTACGGGTTGAACCACTGGCCTGCGACAACAATCTCGATGTTACAAGTAGTTTACTATCTGAACGACACATTCTCAAGAAGGCCTTTTCAATCCCTACTAGCACACTCACATTCAATTTACGAAAGGCTCGGACTCGGCAGCTATGTCGTTCGGGAATCTACCATCCGAGGTACAATCTCAGATCATTGGGCTAGTTGCAGACAACTCATCATGGAGAGAAGGATTACGTCTTCGAGGTGTTAGCCGTAGGTTACCTCGAAAATTATCCACCTCCTTTTATCGTGTGCCAAGTGACATAACAATTGGCAGGTCTGTTCGATCGCGAAATCCAGGCACAATACTTTGATTTCGGCAAAATCCACACCAGCATGGACGAAGATAAAGATCAACTGACGCTGAAAATGGGGCCCCAGCACTTATATCGATTACTTAAAGGACAGATATGCGCCCGACGGCCGAGAACGGCCTTGATTACACAACTAAAAGGTGCGGTGAAAATCCTGTTGTCAACCCCCACTTTCTATGTGCCCGACGATTCCGAAGCAAGAAAGGTCGACACGGTCAATGGCACAATACGACTCGAGCCGGGAGATCGCACGTCTTATGCTACAAACATGGTCGCCCTGGGAGTTCTCCATTTCCTGACCGGAGGAAGAGCTCCCTTGTGTGAACAGATAGCTCGCATGACCAGAAGTCCACTTCAGATCGACTCTCTTTCCTGGGCCCTCGTGACTGCGATTTCCATGAAAGACACTTCCACCATCGAAGCTCTTGTACAGAAAGAGCCTCAACTGAGCGTTCGGAAGCATGTCCTTGCCGATCCCCTACGCTTTGCAGTGACCAGCCAGTGGTACACTATGGTCCGATACCTCCTACAGCACGGCGCGGACGTGAATACGCCACATAATCATTCGCATTGTTCCCCAAAATGCGAGCGGATGCTTATTGAGCTCCCGAGTTACTCAGGAGATGTCAGAATGGTCGCGCTACTGCTAGAACCCCAATACAGCCTTAAACTCGACGGAGCAGATTGCGATAGATATTTGTGGTCGACCATACGGAAGCTTGCTGCGAGCCACACTGACGGAACTAGTCCTAGTGCTAGTACCTATATCGACATCGTGCGCTTGTTTTTACAGACAATACACCCAAACAACCAAGCTTCTGTTCAGCACCTCGTCGTGCATCTCGCTGTTGTATATGACGTACCGGAACTGATTCCGGTGGTTGTTGAGATGGGCTTTGATGTGAATGAGACAGAGGCTGGTCGGACGCACCTAGTCTTTGCTGTAAGCCGTGGTCAAAACAAGGTGGTCAATGTTCTCCTCGACCATGGCGCGCGGCACGGCCCTCAGAGTGCCTTTGACGCTGTAAAAGCAGCCTGCATAAATGGAAGGGCAAGTTCCCTTCGCATCTTGCTCAATCGAGTGACTACTATTGACGAATATGGTCATGCATTGGCAGCTGGTCATTTCCTACTCGCTGCCAAGGCAAGCTGGAGCGACCCCGAGACGATGTCGCATTATATTGAGGTATTGGATTGTCTCTCTGAACATGGATTGGATCTCAATTCAGCCAACTGTGGTGTCAAGGCTCTAACATTTGCCCTTGAACACAAGCACAACGTGCTTATGACGAATCTTCTCGAGAAGGGGATTTCGCTCCCCGATGCAGAGTTAGCACTGGCACAGAGAGTCAGGCAACCTTTGCCGGACTTCAATTTAGGAGAACACTACTTTTAGCGGTATCAAGAACATTCTCTCAAGAGGACGGCATCTGCACACGTGAGCTTCCGCGTCAGTGCTTCCCCAGGGTGAGCTGGGTGAGCTGAAGATGACTCGGAGTCAAGTGGGGACGCTCCTGTGAGGCAACGGTGTGTGAAGAGTGCGATTGGGGTGAGCGAAAGGATGAGAGAGGCTCGCCGCAGTGGGCAATTGTCAATAACTTGAAGTTGAAGTATCTGCGCCATAAAACTGGTCGAGTTCGAAATTGGTACAAAGGTGGTGTGCTTTTGGAAGAAACGACTCGTAGCGTGATGGAATTTACGACGAACAGACGCTATGACATTCATTAATTAAGGACTACTATGTATGTATCTTGGTGGTACCTAGAAGTGGTATATGGGATAGGAACGTCCTCGGAATACAACCCACATATTGGTACTGTAGGTCGTCTTCACCGACTTCCAGATTTGGTTGGGGTGTCCCAGCGATTACCCTTTTCGGAAAGTTGGGTGGCACGTTTAAGATGGAAATTGAGTTTCAATATGATGAGAAGTTTGCGAATAGGTGGCACTCTTATAGTAGTGCCTGGACGAGAGTAATCCTAACTAGCTGGGATCTGACAATCAAAGTGCAGCTTGTTTAGTAAGGAAAGGTCTTGTAGTACTAGTAGTCTGCCTCTACCCTACATGAAAGGTTCCCACTTCGTAATGTGAGTGAGATGCTCGATGAAGCGCATTTAGTGTTCTTTCTCATACACGGGAACGATGCAAATACATAGTACTAATCTTCAAAGACCATAACAGAACTACATAATAGCAAATGCTACAACTTAGATTCTAGGCGATTCGCCGTATCCAAGAATGCCCACTCACTCTTTGCCTTTCTGCTCCTGACCTGTTCTGCTTCTTCCCTTGACACGCCTCTGGCTTCGACAGCGGGATTATAGCCAAGCCCGCTCGCTCGAGCGATGTCTTCGTCCGACACCTGAATGTCGGTATTCAGCTTTCCGTCGGCTCGTTTGTATAATGTCACGACAACCGCACCCCCAAGGCCCAGGTTATGCTGCAGTGCCACATCAACGTTCTTGACCAAGCGATTATTTGCCCAGCCACGGAGCTGCCATGTCAGTTCTGCACATTGAGCTAGCCCCGTAGCCCCCAGCGGATGGCCCTTAGAGATCAACCCTCCTGATGGATTGACGACAGGGCCCTTTCCCCCATATGTGATATCCCCATTTCGTACCATAAGATGTGCCTTTCCGACGTCACAGAAACCGAGACCTTCAAGAAGGATGAGCTCGTTTGTCGAGAAACAGTCGTGGACTTCGCAGACTTTGATCCTTTTGACGCTGTCGACTCCAGCTTCTGCCAATGCCGCTTTCACTGCACTCTTTGTCATGTCATATCCAATCAGATCAATTGCCGACCGCGAGTACAATGACGGAGAATCTGTTCGGAGGCTTTGACCGGCCATCAGGACTGCATGAGACCTCAGGTGTGGACGTTGGCTCAAGAACCGCTCAGAGACAATGACAGCTGCACCAGATCCATCGGATGTTGGACTGCATTGGAGCCGGGTAAGGGGATAGTGCACCATGGGGGAGTTTTCAACCTGCTCTAAGGTGTAAATGTCACGGAATTGGGCGTATGGGTTCTTTGCGCTGTGTAGGTGGGAGATTCGCGCGATCTCGGCGAAATCAGATGTGGTGGCTCCATATCTGTTTATACATATCAGCATTCCTACAGGTATTCCAGAGAGGTGATGAGTGAGTTGTTGGATGCCCAGGTTTACAGCAAAGAGATCATCTCACTTCTCCATGTATTCTATTCCGGCATTTCCAAACAGCTGTGCATTCCTTGGACTGGTGTGTTTACCTCGCTCTTGCTCCATCATCTGGGTACTTGGTCCCATCGGGCTGGGTCGGTCGGTCCATACACTTTTGATACTTCCGGGCTTCATGGTTTCGAATCCGATAACTAACACACAGTCTGCGATGCCAGATCGAGTCAATGTCCGCGCGATTTGCAGACCTGTCGAGCCTGTTGCGCAAGCGTTGTTGACATTGTAGATTGGGATACCGGTTATTCCAAACTGGTAGAAGGTTCGTTGACCAGAAGTTGAATCCCCGTAGCAATAGCAAGCAACTCCAGCATTTACTTCGTCATAGTTGACATGTGCGTCGAGGAGTGCCTTTGTCCCAGCCTCAAATCCAAGTTCTGGATAAGTCCGTTGTGCCCGGGGTTTGATGAATCGTGTAAGGCCAACTCCGAGCACGTATGCGTTTGAAACTTGGTGGTCTCCCATTTTGTTGCTTGATGGCTACGAAGGGGCTTAGGGTGTCCGGGACGTTGGTGTCTCGGGGTCATCCCCTTTTCAACAACGTAAATATCTAGGCAAGAAGCAGTTGTTTGTGTCTAGTTTCACCATCTGTCCGGCATACATGACATGATGAAGAATTGTCGGAGTCTGTAGATCCAATTTAGGGTCACACTTCTTACTTTGCGTAATGTTCGTTCAGTGTCACCGTCCATGAAGCGAGGGAAACTAGCGAAAGGTCGGCGCCGATTGGGGCTTCTCGGTTGTACTTTGATCTTGCAAAGCCTCCGAATGATAACAGAATCTCGGTGTCCTTGCCATGAGATTTCAACTGGCAGCGTTTTCATATTGTTATCAATGTCTCCTGATGATGCCGACGGCGCCGGTATTCGGCCTCGGGGTAATCCTTTTCATTTTTCTGGATATCTCGTGTGCCTTGATGTTTTGGGCCACATGTTTCAGCCCGAGCTTGCTCCCGACGTCAAGAACAGACACTGCCACCCTCAAAAATGGAGACTTCAGACCTGGCAGTTCTCCTTGGTCCTGTTAGATTTTGACAATAGCACATTGGACTCATTGCCACAAACCGAAAAATTATTCCTTCACTGACGGGCTCAGAGGTCAAAATGGCTACAACCTATGTCGAGCTGGCCCCGCAGCCTGTGCAACTGGACAATCCTCATCAAACAAACGGTCACATTGAGGAAGCCAAAGAGCCTCTAGTCGCTGTCAACGAAGTTTCAGCCCACAGCAATGCAGATGACACAGGATACAGTATCAGAGAGAGTCCCATGGGGACTCGAAGGCCTCTTAAGGTCATTTTCATGGGAATGGGGGCCAGCGGCATCAACTTTGCTCACCAAACCCAAAAAAGGCTGGAGGACGTGGAGCTGGTCATATACGAAAAGAACGACGACATCGGGGGCACAGTGAGGCTGCACCGGGTTAATAAAGCATCGATCTAAGCTAACAACCGACAGTGGCTCGAGAACCGGTATCCCGGATGCGCCTGTGACATTCCCAGTGTCTGCTATCAGTATTCGTGGCAGCGAAAACCTGACTGGTCGAAATACTATTCTGGATCGAAGGAAATATATGAATACTTCAAGTCGGTTACAGACAGCAATCATCTGTGGAAGTACGTCAAATTCCAGCACAAAATCATCCAGGCGGAATGGCTCGATACTCCCGGGAAATGGAAAGTCACCATCATGAGGAATAACGATCCTCTTGATGTTTTCGATGACTACGCCGATTTCTTCCTTCACGGAGGCGGGGTACTGAATTCGTGGCGCTGGCCTGTTATCAAAGGCCTAGACACATTCAAAGGCCCTAAAGTCCACACAGCTCAATGGGACGAGTCCCTTAATGTGAAAGGAAAACGAGTGCTTATCATTGGCGCAGGCAGTTCGGGGGTTCAAGTCGTGCCCTCCATCATTGATGCTGTCGACAAGCTCTATGTCGTCGCTCGCTCTCCTATTTGGATAACTGCTGGGTTTGCCCCAAAATATGCTGGCCCGCGCGGTGGGAATTTCTCATATTCCGAGGAAACCAAGGAGTTATTCCGATCGGATCAAGAACTATATCTCAGTTACTGCAAGGCTATCGAGTCTGAACTCAACGTTCGGTTCAAGCTGTTACTGACAGGTACTCCTGCAGCTGATGAAGCCTTGAAATTCTCGATTCAGGAAATGGAGAACAAATTGGGTGGTAAACCGGAACTTCGGGAGAAACTCATCCCTAAGACGTTTGGTGTAGGATGTCGTCGGCCTACACCAGGGAACGGCTTTCTCGAGGCGCTAACCCTCGAGAAGACCACAGTACTCACTTCAGAGCTACAAGAGCTCACCCCCGACGGGTTCATCGATGCCTCAGGTAATAAGTATGGAGTTGACATTGTTATCTGCGCTACAGGCTTCGATACTTCATTCCGGCCACAATTTCCAATTTTAGCCAACGGACGCAATCTTCAGGACGAATACTCAAAGGACATTGTCGGTTATCTCGGTTTTTCCAGCCCAGGAGTGCCGAACTATTTTATCTTCATTGGACCCTACGGTCCTCTCGGCCACGGTTCTGCGATCCCAATGATTGAGGCCTACACAGATTATATTATAAAGGTCTTGAAAAAGGTTCAGTTGGAAGATATCAAGAGGATACAGGTCAAGCGTTCAGTCGCTGAAGACTTTACTCGTCACTCGGATCTATATCTCAAGCGAACAGCATGGTCGGGTCCATGCAGCTCTTGGTTTAAGAACGGTGATGTGGGTAGGAAACCGGTTTGCTGGCCTGGCAGTCGGATTCACTATCTCCAAATTCTACAAGAGCCGAGATACGAGGATTTTGAGATCGAATATCTCAGCGGCAACACGTTTAATTTTCTCGGCAATGGGTTTGATATTCGAGAATTCGACGGAAGAGATCTGACTTGGTATTACGGGTTGGTGAACGGCAAGGACAAACAACCCGCATTCTTTCCACCGCCTTTGTATTGAAGCTGGAGGATGTCAGTCTTTGGGCACTAGATACCGGTAGCTTTGTGCCTTGTCAGCAGTACCAGACCGTTGGTGTCTGGATCATTAAACCGGAATTGGGTCATTGCGAAATCCGATACGCACGTTTGAGCTGTTTGTTTGCAATTTTTAGATGCGTTCAAAGCTAAGCGCTTGACTTGCCTCTTCAAAAGACGTCTGGTGGTCATAAGCAGGAGACAAATTCCTCTCACCTGTACTGCAAGAAACCTTTGGAGTTCGTTCGTGTTCTGCACTAAATACTTCGTTTGTATGCGAGATGAGATTTCGCCCGTCAATCGCTCGGCACCGAGACCGCAAGCACGGGATTCATTGAAACTCGAGTGGGTCAGCTAGTGTAGCCTCGCGGTCGGACTGCTGGTTCGATCGCCGAAAAGAAAGATGGAGGCTGGATAATATGGCTCTTTCAGATTAAAAGACAATTCCTCTTTGTAACCTTTTGCTGCCAAAACCTTGACGCTCGACCCCAAGACTCCAGCGTTTTTAACACCTTCCCAGGCGACGCTGAATACCATGTTGACATCTCCTTACACAATCGACATCCCTTGTGTTGATGTCAACACCTTCATATTCGAGTCTGGGACCAGCGCCTCACGCGAGGCGCCTCTCTACTTCAATGCCGATGCACCGTCCCAGTGCTTTAGTCTGTCTCAGGGAGAGACTTACGCTAAGCAGTTCGCCAAAGGCTTGCAGAAGCTCGGTCTCGAATCGAACGACCGGGTATTGCTATACTCAAATAATCGACTATTCTTTCCCGTAGTGATATGGGGGACGATCGCTGCCGAATGCATCTTTACGGCAGTATCCCCATCTGCGTCTGTGTCGGGTGAGTTACGAAACAGCGACTTTTCCTACCAAGGATGTTCACCCGGATGCTGACGGCGATCAGAGGTTGCATTTCAGCTGCGAGATTCGGGAGCGAGAATTCTCATAGCTAGTCCAGATGGACTTGACATGGCCCTTGATGCGGCGCAGCAGGTGGGATTAAAGTCAGATCGAGTCTTCATCTTTTGTGATCTGCACGAAGATCTGTCAGGGCTCCAGAACAAGTACAGTCATATTCAACCTTGGACTCGGATTTGGGCCTCATCGGATGACGTGCAGACATGGTCATGGAAGAAACTTTCGTCAAGAGGGGATCTTGAAGCAAAGACCGCGATAATCAACTACTCCAGCGGGTAAGTCTTACACAAAAGCCTCATTTGACATTGGCTCCAGCTGGGCTGACGGCTGAATCAGGACCACTGGTTTACCCAAAGGAGTCGAAATCTCGCACTACAATCTAGTGGCAAACTCTGCTCAACTTCTATTCAAGCGTTCTCTCGTTGGTACAACGACACGTGCACAAGCTCGCAAGGCGCGGCTTGACATCTCTGGCGAACGGTGGCTTGCGCCTCTGCCTATGTACCATGCATATGTAGGACCCCCGGAGGCTTGGTCTTTGAATTCCACGTGGCGACAGTGGCTGACGACTTTCATATAGGGCCAGACATATTATGCAATCAATGCAGCCCTTCTTGGAGCCAAGGTCTACATCATGACAAAATTCAGTCTTGCGAAGTATATGCAATATTTAGACATTTACCGAATAACCTTCATGACTGGCGTACCAGCCGTAATCGCCATGCTTTGCAAACAAGGAGAGTGTGTCGCAGGGAAGTATAACCTCAAAGCTATTGAACAGGTTACAACAGGCAGTGCACCGCTCGAGCCACTACTCGGGAGAAGGCTTCAAGAACTATATCTTCGTCCCGATGTCCAAGTAAAGCAAGGATGGGGTATGACAGAGACGACTTGTTCAGCAACGGGGTTTTCTCCTGACGACGAGGATGACGGTCGCTCAATAGGGTGGTTGAATCCTAACTGCAGCGCAAAAATTGTCACCTTGGAAGAACAAGATTTTCCACCCTTACCTACTGGTAAAGCCGTGGGGAAACTTTGGGTATCGGGTCCGAATATCATGAAGGGATACTGGGAAAATCCCAAGGCGACATCGGAGACTATCGTTGAAGACGAGGACGGTAAGAGGTGGCTTCGTACTGGTGACATTGCTTACGCCGATGGGCGTGGCTGCTTCTACATTGTAGATCGGTTGAAGGTATGTTTCGCTCGCTGAGAAGCACTGATACGCCTACGTTGAGATTTGACTCGCCATTGACAAAGGCGTGCAGGAGTTGATCAAGGTCAAAGGGTTGCAGGTTTCCCCCGCAGAACTTGAACTCTTTCTACTCAACCATCCCGATGTTTTGGAGGCTGCCGTTGTCGGTGCTAAGATGTGAGTACTGATGTGATCCCGCAGAACCCCACTGATTCGTATTTCAAGTGATGGGCAGGAGCATCCCCGAGCTTTCATCGTTCGCAAAGAAAATAAAGTCACGAAAGAAGAGTTGGAGAACTTGATCAAGGAGAACTTCGCTCCTCACAAGTGGCTCACGGCGGGCGTGTATTTCACTGATGTTATTCCGAGAACCGCCAGTGGGAAAATCATGCGTCGGCATCTTCCCAAGGTTACAGCTGATGGGTTGGCCAAGTTGTGACCACAGAGAGTAGCACTCGAGCTCAATGTCACACGCAAAAGCAATAGGAGTTTCTAGCGCACCCTTTTTTTCATACTTGTCCTTCGCATTGGTATGATAGCTGTCATGTTACTCTTCCGAAAGAATCGTAACCAATCGTCCAGACATGGCACAGATCTCGTGCAATGGCAATATGCAAATCCTATGTGGCCAGCAGATGTCGCAATGACGTTCACAGTGAGCCCTGCAACGGCGTCTCCTGACAAACCCGCTAACTCTACTGGACTACAGCAGTGTTCAATTCTTTGCGTCGGCGCCGAGGGTCCGAGAGTTGCTTACCAAAGACGGCTGTTATCCCGTGTATCCTCTACTCCACTCAAAGCCTCGCGGGATGAAATTGCGGAGAGTTCTTGTATGTGAGGATGTTCTACAAAGACGTAGGATAGTTCGTCGTTCAAATGTAATCAGACAACATCATTTAACTCATTCAACATCCATGCCTTGATTGAGCTCTGCAATGGCTCGCTCTGGGAGGCGCGGGAAGATCGAGAAGCGATCCAAAGCATGCAGTGCCTGCCATCGTCAAAAGATTCGGTGCGAGAAGATCGAGTCTCGAGATTGCTGTTTAAGATGCTTCAACAGAGGTCTGCTTTGCTCCCTGGCGGAGGGTGAAATCCCGAGGTACGTGTGAATCGCAACACCGGCTACCGGTTGTATTAGCTCAGACTATTGTGAAAACAGTATTTTGACCGGGTGTGCCTTCTGCAATAAGGTTCCTACTCACCTGTTCTTCCTGGTCGATCAAGCAGCGAGATACTACTGCTCGACTGGAAGAGACGAATCTTACTATTCTCGTGAGCTCAGAGCTTTTGGTAAAAGAGGTTACATTCTGCTCCGTATCCGATAAGATGATCTTACTCTATACAGATCGATTTTGCCTTGGTATATTACAGGAAGGCGCAGTTGAAGATACGGATACCATCATACAGACTCCAAAGGACCTCTGCGATACTGTGTGGAATGGCAGCCGTCCTTCGCATGAACTCATCGCCAAAGACAGCGGCCGCGGCATGGGCGGAGAGCCAACCTCCTTGCCAAAATATATCAAGCAGTTACCGAGGGAATTTGGCCTTATTTCCGCTGTGCTACCTGCTTATAGGCAATGTCTATGCATCCCGGGCGACCCCCTCAGGAACGAACTACTGCAGAACTACGTCCGTCTCGTGCGTCCTTATTGTCCTGTTATTTGTGCCACCGAGATTATGACCGCCGTCGAGACCAATGGACAAAATGGCGAGCCAATCAACCTCTTACTATTCCAAGCCATCATGTTCGCGGGCTCTACATTTGCTAGCGAAGAGGGCATACTTCTAGATGGATTTCCAAGTCGGAAGAGCGCTCAGCACGAGCTGCTCAAGAGGTTACAGGTAAGTTCGAGATTGCAGGTTGTCTAGTACAATAACTCACAATTTCGGTAGCTGCTATATGAGCTAGATGTGGAGAAAGATCAGACTGTTGTACTGCAGTCCCTCTTGACTGCCACCGCGAGCTGCGGGTTGCCATGCAAAATAGAGCTCATGTGGTCCTGGCTGGGAGACTGTGTGGAAATTGCGCAAGAATTGGGGCTTCATCTCCAAAGCAGGGATATCGACCTGGGGGACAGCCAGAAAAGACTGCACCGAGCTTTATGGTGGCTCAGCTTCTCCAAGGAGCAAGTTCTTGCTTTTGTGCTGCAAAGGCAATCAAGGGTCACTCTCAAGGACGATATTGTCGACGGTGTCGTCGACCCCCAATGTCCAGAACCTCATGGAGATACATGCCGGGGTTCTTCGTTTTGTTCGTCAATATGTGGGACCGTTTTCGCCGAGCTCCTCGCGTCCAAGATCAGACTATCTCTCTGTCTGCACAACATCCTCGCGGACCAAGACGAATTTCTCAGCCAAAAGCCTAGGAGTGGCACAAGCGTAACCTCATACAAGCACGAAATGCGCCGGGTGGTGGAGCGCTATTATGGCGACCTACGGAGCTGGCTTCAAAATTCTCATTATAACGTATATGATGATGCCGAACAAGCACCCTCGTCAACCATCCACCGAGCGGAACTCAGAATATTATTCTACGTCGTCCTAGGGCTACTTGAGCATATTCGTCTAACGGAAGGTATCGTTGAGCCGAGTCAAAATTCAGCACTGACGCAAGATCCTCTTGATGGCTTAAGACATGTCACTCTGAGCGTCTTGAAAATAGCGAACAGCCTCAAGACCGACAAAGGGATGAAGATTTTCTATGGAATCACGGTGATACCTTTGCTCATTGGTGCATTGAGACAGCACCGGTCTGCGATAGTTCTACGGCAAAAATTTGTGGCACACTCACTGGAATCCACCGAGTTCAAACTCCCACCCAGTCCCCAGGTCGGCAATTTGAAAGACTTTGGAAAGTGATGCCTTTGGGGCCTAGGAAGGCATCATGACGGGACCTCGGGAAGACATTGATGGGCCCCGACAAGTGTCGCGACGCCGAGCTTGAGATGAACTTCCCGAGCCACAATTGAGGAACTTCTTTGGGAAGGGGACAAGGGAAGTCACTTTCCCGTGTACAGAAAGGGTCGGCCAATGGGTTTGCATGGAGCCATGCTAGCCTTGGGAGGAGTAAGTTGCCCCAACAAGGCTGTAGCGCATTCGGAGTGTTTTTCGTCTGCTTGTATGCGTCTTTCTGCGGCTTCTTCGTCGACACTACCAGCTACGTCTACTGCACCGAGATCTTTCCTGGCCACATGAGAACGACAGGCATGGCAATATCGATAGTGTCATACTTCCTTCCGGCACTAGGCAAGCGACTTACTCGTCTTGACGCCTGGCTCCAAAACTAATTCTGCACAGTCTATAACCAAGTCGCTGTCACCGCATTTGCCGCCATTGGATGGATATACTATATCGTTTTCATCTTCATACCTGCGTGTGGTCTGCCGATCATCTGGTTTCAATTTCTGGAAACAAACAACCTCTTCCTGGAGGAGATTGCTGCTGTCTTTGGCGAAGAAGTGGCTCTGGGCCTATCGGATCTGTCCATCGAACAGAAAGAAGAACTCGACGAGCAGATTGTGAAGATGGATACCAACGCTCTTGCGAATAAAGAGTGGACTGTTCCCAATAAGCCGAGCGCCACCATTGTACAACACGTTCCTCAGTGAGGATGGTTTCACTGTGGAGAATATGGTGACAGATATACCCTTCGTCGTTCGGATGGTTTCGGGCAGGCCGTTCGGTGTAGGTGGCTGCCCTGGTGAACAAGCCCTGTCGACGAGGGCGGTTGAGTAGCCTTTGGTAGTCGAGAGGAAAATCCAATTCGGTGAATTATCTCCATCTACAGCGAACGTAGAAATAATGCGTGCACCCAATAAGAGGACAAAGGAGAGTCTCGTGTCGTTCGTCAATCGAACTACGCGCGGTCCAGTTGCGAGTACATATGATCGATCCTATCGGCAGTTGTGAAGCGACACACTCACTTGATCGCACATCACCAACATGATGGGAAAAGGGGCCAGATCAAGGGCTCGATTAGAGCAGAGATGATCACAGGTACGGACTGAGGCTGCCTCGTCACCGAATCTCCCCCCAAACCAAGGTGAGACCCAATACTGCGAAAGAAGTTTGTCAGCGCTGCAGAGATGAGTCCATAGGCCGAAAAAAGTACACCGAGCCGAGCGAGTCTGGCTCGGCGAAACGCTTCGTTGGATACCAGAACAAACAAAAGGGTGGCAACGGCCCTCGATCTAATAAGACCGAGCAACAGACGAGCACAGTGGATCACTGGTCAATTCCTTTTTCACCGCCGGCGGGATCAGAACATGGCCAACTTTTGGGTGATGATCTTCTCGCACCCGTTCCAATTTCTGACCTTCCTATATTCATTCACAGTCCAATGTACGTTGGTGTCTTTGCGACGACTATTGCTGCCCCAAATCCCCACGTACCAAACATTCCGCCAGCAGATACAGCGAGCCTATCTCTCATCCACGTCCGTCCACTTCCCCGAATTACCCCATAGGTTGCCTGTCACGGGATGCTCAGAGGCTGAGGCCAGGCGAATCGGGAAAGACTGGATAGGTTATGTGATCCCGGGGACGAGCAATCTCGACGATGCGGCTTCTTCCTCAAGACACGCCGCCCGCGTGGTTCTGTATGCTCATGGAGGTGGCTACCTCGCAGGCGAAGCACGTATGTATCGGAACTACATGACCCGATGGGTCCAAGCGGCGTCGCTTCAGGACATCAAATTGACATTCGTGAGCGTTGAATACCGTGAGTTCTGTTTCAGTTTGGGTGGAGGGGATCGTCACGTTGTTCTGACCTTCAACGTAGCGTTAACGTCCGAAGCTCCGCATCCGGCCCAACGCGAAGCGTTCGTGAGAGCATATCGATCACTTCTCAATCAGGGAATCCCATCTAGTCGTATCTTGTTTATGGGTGACTCGGCAGGAGGTACGTTGATCGCTCGTTGGGGTGACTCTCGCACGCCATTCCTGAACCACTTCGAGGGTTGGATCTGACGCCATGACCCCAGGTGGACTCTGCCTGCTGGGCGCAACGGAAATTTTCCAGTCTGGGTTGCCTCAGCCCGCCGGCATCATCCTTCTATCTCCGTGGATGGACCTTTCTCTGTCTTCGTTCGAAGGTGGAAACGCGCTGGTCGAAACCGACTTCGTCGTCCACCTCAATTCGACGGTGCCGCGCCTGGTAAAATTGTTTCTGGACACGGCCGCGCCAACGTCTCCGGAAGTAAACCCGCTTTGTCGCCAACCGGAGGAACTTGAGTTTCTTCCCCCTACTTTGACCTTCGTCGGGGGAGCAGAATTCGCGCTACAGGAAGCAAAGGATTTAGACGCACTGCTGAACAGGACCAAAGTGCAGCACGAATTGGTGATAGACTGGGGCGAAATGCACATCTATGCGTTGGGATCTGCTTTTATTGATCCGATGGTTCGTGCAAGGACGGACGACAAAATTGTCAAGTGGATCCAAAGCTGCACGGCAAAGGACCATCCTCCCGGGTGATCGGGCGTGACCCCCTGAATAGCCTGAAATCACATCAACCACTCCCCAAAGGCGGAGCTGGAGGGCAAGGATTTGTGACTTGCCCCAGCGACTTTGAAGTACGAGCGCTTCCTGGGGTGGGGGCGAAATCCAGACCTCCCTTTCCATCTGAAATGAATGGGCTGTGACCCTTGTGATGGCACGAAATCCATATACCGGGGCGAACCACTCAGTACCGACGTAGCTTTAGAGCCTCTTCATCCCACAACGTAGACGATTTGTGAATTTCACATCCCATTCATCAGCCAGGATGCCGAAAACATGTCTGATCACAGGTGCAAATCGGGGTAAGACGGAGGCCGACAGGCGTGGTGGATTTGCAGTCGAGCTGATTGAACATTGACCGGGCATTGGAAAAGGACTCATAAACGTCTATTTGACCCGACCAGAACATGTGGCCGTTGCCGCTGTTCGAGATCCTGAAGCGGGCAACCAGCAGGGCACTGTATGGCATGCCCGAGACACGAAACGACCACACTTCTGCTCGTACAAATCGAATGCCTTCCAGAAACAGACGCCAAAGAAGCCGCTGCCGCGTTAAAAGGGATACACGGCATTTTAGCGGTCGATGTCGCGGTTGCCAACGCCGCAATTGCCAAGGTCTTGCCGACCGTCGTCGTTTGCCTGGATTTTTTCAACAGCAGGATTGGGAAAAACGGAGATCACGCTGGACGAGGGCATCCTGGGACTGATCGACGTGGTATGTACCTCGATACCGTATCTTCTGGCACACAATTGATAAGCCTTGGGAATAAACAGATCGATCGACCCACGACGGATGACTCGCTGTACGACTACGGGGGAAATTTATTCCCGTGGTATTATCGACCAGTCTCGGACCTTCTGGCACACTGCACTGCGGTAGAAGACGATTCAATATAAACGGTGATGACGACCAGGTTACTTTCCGAGTCTCACAACTGTCGTCACGTAGAGAAGCTAGGCAAACTATGCACTTTGCTTTTGAATCCAACTCTCATATCCCAGATAGGAGTCGTCTAGCTGTGGCGGACCGGGCTTCTGGAGTGCCACTATTGAGAGGTCACTATCCTTCCATTGCGCCCGACCTGTAGCGCTACACGAGCATGATGCGGAGCTCCTGTCTGTCCCGCTACAATGGAGACATGTGACATGTCAATGACCGAATTCCCGGTTCCCGGAATGCGGCTCCTTGCTCTTTCTCGGCCGAGGGAATGGTGGCTTTCAAACAAGCGCTTTGTTGGTCAGAATGCCATGGGTCTTATCCCTGATGAGGGGGTTATGCCAGTAGCTGATCTTTGAGGCCCTTCAAGGCGTCGTCCCACCCAACCAGTCTGTCCGCGATACCTAGTTGCTCGGCGGTGAAAAAGTCGTCCCCCGCCCATGCGCGGTAGTTCCCGCCGTGTTTCTCGTTCCACTTGAATTGAGCCGCCATGATGTCTCCCCAGACCGGGTACAGCTTGTTGAACTCTTCTTGCGTGCAGACGATATAGACGGCATCTTTACCGGTTGCGTTACTCCAGTAGTCCAGGATCTGCTGCTGCGATAGAATCTCCGTCTGGACGGAGGAGTATTTGCCGCGCGTGAGGGCCGGGTTGGCGAGAATGGCTGTGACGAAGAGGCCAATGTTGACAGACAGGTCCCCGGCGATTGGGACTTTGCTTGAGGACTGTACAGGTCGGAGAAAGATGTATTTGCCAGCAGGTGCCTGTTCGATGGTGTGGTCAGCGGTGGGAAGGCAGGGAGCTATTAAGCCCGCGAAAATGGAGTAAATATACCAAAAACGCCGGCTTCAGGAATGGGTATGCCACAAAGTTCAGCGCATAGAAACCGACGTAGAGAAAAGACGTTTTCTTCGCCAAACCGGGCAGGGATTCCAAGATGTATTCGTCCGTCTTGGCCTTGCCTTCGAAATGGGGGACGAAAATCTCCCCCTCGGTCGTTTTGGTCGAGGACGGCAGGGTCGTCCAGATGTAGTGCTGGAGAGATGTACTGGCTGCACACGCATTGGCAAGATTCTGTCCGTGGCGAAGTTCAATGTGGCTTGCCTCAACCGGACCATGATCTGCCACATACTCCACAAAATTGGTCATGCCGAACACCGCGTAAGCCCCCTGTTACACTTTGCGTGAACATCCGGTTTCCTCATGGCTGACAGCCTATGTGGCCGTGTTGGAGATATGAAGGCAACGGGAGGTTAACATACCTTGATGGCTTCTTTGAGGGAGCCAATATCTTCCATATCGGCACGAACAACCTCGACGCCCTGGCGGGAAGCAAGCTGCTTTGCCTTTTCACCGTTGACATTTCTCGTAACAGCGCGTATAGAATATCCACCCTCACGAAGTAGGGCGTCAATGACACCACCACCCTGCATTCCAGTTGCACCGAAGACGGTGACCAGTTTGCTCGAGCCCATATTTCTTTCGGCTACTTGCCTTTGATCAATCTGATTGCCTGGTCGGAAATCATCAGAGGGGAGAGTCATATACTCATTAAACCAAGGTTGGGAATTTCTTTCCCCTCTCAGGCGCTGATTAATGACCTGCGAGGATGAACTGTAGCTGAAAACCGTCTTGATCGGACGAGAGGCGGTTGTCCCGCGAGTTATCTTTGCTGGACGCTGGCTCAAAGATTATTGTCGCCCGTCACGCCGGCAGATCGGCGCCGAATCAAAGAGTCGGCGTTCAAGAGCACCCACCAATTGTCACACTCTCTGTTGGTTGAGCGCAACTGTCCACCGCTAGTATCCCTCCTTTCACGCAGTACACGAGCATCATGGCTATCACACAACGCCTCATCGTTTAAGAGATGCTGGCAAGACAACTTCTATAAAATGCCCAGTGGCTGTGTATATAGAACCAACTTCTGCATGGTTTCAAGCTTCACCCATAAACTGTTGCATCTCCTCAAACCCTGTGATTCCTGCTTCTAAAAACTCTTGCACCCATGCCTCTGGATTGTGTCCCAGATCGAAAGGATCAAGCACAGGAGTCATCATCCCATCGAACATGTCGAGATCGATGCCATCAACAGTCAATCCATCGGCATCTGCGTTCCCCTCGGGCCGGGCAGAGCTGTCACGTTCTCGAGGGTCTGGCCGCTGTTCTGATTCATGCCGCTCGACCCGTTCAGGGAAAGGATTCATTGAGGCGATGTCGAAGTCCGCGTTCTCCACACTGTCAAGGGACAGACCCGTCCGCCGGATGATGACTTCAAGCATTCGAATCATGAATTCGAGCCAGGTCCACGGCTCAGAATTGCTTCGGAGGCACGTCAAGTTCTTGTGGATGCGGAGTCGAGCGGCAAGCTTATCTTGAGGCGAAGTTGCAGTGTGCAGTGCATTCTCGATATGCATGGCTGTGATTGTACAAATGCACATGTATCTGCAAAGAGGAACACGTTGTAAGTGCAGCACTTTTTGAGGCCAGTTTGTCAAAGGATAGTAACACTCACATGAACGAATGACAATAGCCAACCAGGTTGTGTATGACCAAACGATCAATGGTGGAATCTAATTCAAACATTGCTATTTCTTGCTTTTGCTTTGAAGCAAGCAGGCACTCCTTTTTCCAAGTTCGGTTGAGCTGTCGTATTGTCCGATAGAAGACGCACTCGAGTCGGCAAGCCAACGCCCGCAGCACCAGGATCCAGACATTCTCCACGGACCAACTGCGCACACTTTCAGAATGCAGTTCCAGAGGCAAGCCCTTCTGCCATTCTGCAATTGATTGCTCGAATTCTTGGCACCTTGGTATCGAGGGAGGATGTTCGTTGTTTCGAAACATACGGCAAAAGTCCGCACCTGTTAGATCTGTCAATCAGACGTCCTCTGGCTCAAATTGGGAACCTGCGCACTTATGTGGGATAATTTGGTGTTTTCCACATGGTAGAGTCTCTGAAGGCGCGTCACCGGTGGTAACACGTTGCGGAAAGCCTCGCAATCCCTCTCTTCCTCCCAGTCATCCTCCCCAACGTCGGGCATATCACTATCGTCGTCATTAATCAATCGCACATTACTGTGGCCCGCAATTGTTAAGAGCGTGTCACGGTTGCGAATAACAGACCACATTCGCCTGAAAAGTTTCTGAGTCGAAGTGTCCAAGTCTCGCAGAATGACTTTTCGATGGAGACCCATCTGGAAGGCTATTCGAACAGCATTACCGAACCAAAAGCGGTAATCCTTATTCGTGCGCCTGACTGTATGTAGCGAGCTGAGGAAGAAACAGCTCTGCAGTAGGTACAGAGGTGATCTCTCAGTGTCGAAGTCATAGAGGAGTTGGGCCCGTGTAAGAAAGGTCCGCTGAGCTTCCGCTCGAGTCGAAAAGCCCATCTCAACAATCAGGTCATTTGAGATAAAGGGCATAGCATTTGCCATCACAGCCTGCATGAGGACGATTGAGCACGAACCATTAGTATAGTTACGCATAAACTGTACTCGGTCCATCACAGGGGCGTAGGCGTGTACGCATTCGAAAAAGACTCGCAGAATTTTGTCACTGATTCATTAGTCGAGGGTTCATTGCAGTATCCGGAGCCCACTCACCAGGTGGCGCGACAGGGTAGATCGAACGCCTTTTGACTTCGTAAGTAAGTGAGCTCAGCCTCGCTCAAATGGCAACTCTCCGAGACTTCACCGGGCTTTGCCTCGGAGAGAATAAGTCGCACAAGTCGACGTGGCTTTTTTTGTCCAAAGACTTCACCTAAGATGGTCGTTGAATATATCCCATCGTGATATTCAATGATTTCGCGACCTTTGTCTCGGTCTCCCACCCGTGTGCTGGTGAAACTGTCGGTACGCCATCGAGACAGTTGCCGACATATCTCGAGCTCGGCGTCGACGTCTCTGACCGACTGCGACCGAGTAGTGTCGGGACTGCTTACAGATGCAGGGGTTGCGTTGTCTGGCACTGAGCGGAAGACACTCTGTGCAGTCGTGGAAGTGGCTTCCTTCTTTCACAAACTGTGTCAGCATGGAAGGAAGGCAGGGGTTCCAAGGGGCACTTATCACCTGGGCTGGCCTTTGACCCGTTCCGCTCGCTTCGTGCGAGATCGTGTTTGGACCTTGTCGACTGGGAACGACGTGGGCATTCTCATTCTCATCACGACTCACACCGGCATGGTTGATTCCACTCCTTGTGGAACCTGCCGGGTCTAGCTCGCTCCATTTCCGCTTACTTTGAAGACTTTGGATCGTCAGGATGTCGAAATTCAACAGCAGGAGCACACACAGTACGAACCTCCTGGACTTTTGGGGATATCGGCATCGATCTTCAAGTTTGCTCCTCACACATGTAGAACAAGGGAGGCCGACCTGGTCTGCATTGCACCGGACTTTGCGCTGGTGGCAAACTAAGCAAGCTCTTGGCTTTTTGGGGACAATCTGGCCACTATCGGTCATGATGCTCGCTTGACATAACGCTATACCGCGGCGATAGAGAACGAGGATTTTGCGTTTGGGTAATAATATTGACGAAGTAAGGGGCTGTGAGATTATGATCGCATCGAGGAGAGTACGAATGTGGGAGAAGTCGCCAATAAACCCCAGAGCGAACCTGTACTGCGGGAGCTAGGCAAAAGGTGCCAGCCACGCCCCGCTGATTCTCAGCCTGGGCATCCTACTATGTATGTCCGCTGAACCCCCCCCTCCCCGCATCTTGCCGGTATAGACTTTTTCACACAATCCCCGGACCCCGCCACTGGATCTGCGAATAGTCACTATGATCAGTCTGGTCCTTGCGGTGGAGAACAGGACATGATATGGACGTATTCTCGCCTACATTAAGTTCGATAATTTAGAAGCTGTAACTTATATCTCTTCCTGTAACTCCATACAGCAGCTTATATGATATGGTACAGTAGCGCTCCAGTGTCGATGGGCATACTGATACCAGTGATTCCGGTCGCTCCACTTCCAGAGAGGTAAACAATCCCTTCTGCAACCTCCTCAACATCTGTTGCCCTTTCCATCGGGTTGGATGCTTTTATTTGCTCCTCCGTGATGTTATGGGCTTTGAGAAGGGGAGTGACTGTCATTCCGGGGCATACGCAGTTGATGCGTATACTTTGATTTGCAAACTCTCGAGCGTCGCTCCTGGTAAGACTGACAACGCCATGCTTAGAGCTGCTGTAAGCTCCACCACGTGGCATACTGGACAGGCCAACTAGCGACGCGGTGTTGACAATACTACCCCGATACGCGCGCCTGACTCCCGGGACCTCAAGGGGTTCTTGTTTCAGCATCTGTGTGATCTCCCATTTATGACAATTGTATACCTAGAGATAGAAATCAGTCGAGAGAAGTGTCGGGGCAAATCAGCTTTGCTGGGGCTTCCTTGGGCTTCATCATGCTTTGCCATATAAAGTGCCAACAACGCTTGATAACTTACACCCTTAGTATTGACGTCGTGCACGCGCTTGAAGGTCTCGACCGGCATATCAGTTGTCAGAACTCCGGCTTCTGCTATGCCGGCATTATTGACGGCAAAGTCGACACGACCAAACTCCTTGACACATGCACCAACCATGGCTTCGACGAGGGCGCCCTTGCTTACGTCTAGCAGGTGCGTTATAACCCGGACAGCCGGGAATCCTTTTTGGACCTGTTGTTTTGTCTCTTGCAGCCCTGTGTCCGATATGTCCGCTAGAAAGAGCCTACTGCAGCCTTTTCTGGCGAAGGAGATGGCTGTGGCCTGTCCGATTCCTATCCTGTCTTCTCAGTCTCTGGAAAATTTCAAGAACAAGGTAGACAACATACCCGAGCCTGCTCCTGTTATAAGTGCGACGCCGGCTGCGATTACCGCGTCCATTGCATGTACGGTTGTAATTCTAGCTTATTCAAGTTGACCTCCTTGTCTGACTGCCAAAGAAAGAGTATGTACTTCGGTAGGGTTTTTAGATACTAGAAGCTATGTGTTGAGTGCTCGAATTCATGTAAGACGTATGGAGGTGCTTGCACAGCGCTTGAAGGTCATTCGTTAAGGCGCCGGGTGTGATCTCGGCGAAATACCCCTCGGCAGCTGCGAAGCAAAGCAATACCTTTTTTGCGTCCCATCACCTGCCGACGCCGGATCGGTTGGTTCGATTTTGTCTCACTCGGTCTCTTGTCATAAGGTAGTGTCGAAACTTGAATTCTGCACCTTGATAAAGCCTGCACGCCCTGAACATGGCAAGTCTCACGAAGGAAGACATTGTGGAATCGCCGAAGATTATGGCAAACTATTTCAAAGACGAGGTGGCCTGCATCACGGGAGCTGCTTCTGGTTAAGATCCCCCCCCAAAACCCAACCCAAAAGATGGTCCATTTGTGTCCAATAAATCTAACTATGATCCAGGAATCGGAAGAGCAACCGCACTGGCTTTTGCAAGGGATGGCAGCAGAAAGCTCGTCCTGGCAGACATCTCTTTGCCCGGTCTTGAGGGAACGCGTGACAGTATCAAGGCTAAACATCCAGATGTTGAGGTCGAGATCGTGAAGACCGATGTCACTAGCGAAGAATCAGTAAAAGCATACTATAATGCAGCAATATCAAGGTTTGATCGCATCGACTGTGTCGCCAACGTTGCCGGGTACATTTCGAAACACGGACCCATAACTATGCAAACTGAAGAAGAATACGAGAGAACGTTTAACATCAATTTACTTGGTGTGAGTCTCCTAGCCGTTACCTCCACAGCCGCGCTACTGACGGTAGTGCTACAAAGGTCTTCCTCTGTCAGAAATTCGCCCTACAACAATTCCTTCGGCAAGAGCCGTTGCCCGGCATCGAGCAGAGAGGAGCAATAGTCAATGTGGGCAGTTTATGTTCCACCGCTGCGATTCCAGGCATGTCGGCGTACTCTGCTACCAAAGGCGGTGTTTTCGGGCTTACCAAGAACGATGCGCTGGACTACGGACCTCAAAAGATCCGGATCAACTGCTTAGCGCCTGGGAACACATTAACACCCATGCTGGAAGGTGCATCTACGGAGGCATTCAGGGCACATTTCGCAGCCGGCACGCCATACCAGCGCCTGGCAGATCCTATCGAGATGGCGAATACCATATCCTGGTTGTGTTCGCCGATGGCATCGTACGTCACGGGCATTTTGGTCCCTGTTGATGGTGGTCTGAACCTGAACACGGCGTTATAGAGCGGTACGCGTGGCCATAGTCAGTCAATCGGAACGAGACCACTAAAAAATTCCGTCATAGACACCTCAGTGATGATGAGATCATTGTCGACTCACCTGGTCAAAACACCGAGAATCCATTTGCTTCCATAATATGCCAATTAGTCGGAGACATACACGGCGGCGAGGTGGATTGAGGCATGCTAATTCGAAACGGAGTTTCGCCCGCATTGCGTCCTCTGGTCCTTCGGCAACCTAGGCCGATTTCCCTTCTCGGAGCTGTCTATTTCCTATTTCCGAGCAAATTTTTGAGAGGGTTGCCGGCCGTGGTTTTTGTGGCGTCTTCGGTGTAGCCTCGTCGGTGTAGCCTCGTCGGCGAAGCCTCAGTCCTAGAGCCTTGCCAGGGTCCACCCATCTCAATCGACAAGGCTGGGCCGGAATTAGCGCGGAACCAAGAACCGATTTCTGAGACGTTGATACATCGAGAGAGCTGAAGAGACATTCAAATCCCTGCGGAAACCAGTTTTAGTACCTGAATGAACCAGCAACCGAGGGCCTGCACGACCGCATACGTCTGATTTCTCGGCGAACCTCTAACCGTCTTCCTCCATGGCCCAAGAATTCTGTCTCGGGAGCGAGCATGCTCCAACATCAAAGTGGAACAACTTGCTAATCACAGTCTATGGAGAGATGCTTTCTCGATATGTCAATAGCGCGTGGTACCAATACTACAAAATCATGCTCTATCCAGCGGGAGGGGGGCCTCAATACCAGTGGAGTCGTACAGGTAGATGTTATTTGGGCCCTGCTCGTGCCAACGCCCTCAAAAACTTGCCAAAATCGATTCATGGGACGAGATCGGCTATAAAACCGTGAACTATTTGGTTGACCAAATGGTGCATATGTGCTGCGGTCTGGAATGTTTCTTGTATCAGTTCAGCAGCAGGGTACCAGTGTAGCAGAAAGCGCCAAAGATCGAGAAACACGAGATTGTAGCCTGCTATGCTCAGACATGCTTCGAGCATGGCAGCACTATCAAAGGTCTCAAAGGCAAAACGGGATACCCCGACAAAGGAACTTATAATCCGCAGTCCTCATGTTCCAGCAAGCAAGTGGTATATGACTCGGGGCAGTCGTCCAGAAGGTGCCGTAGGAATTGGCTCGTTCATATCACCCTTCCCGCGAATTTTCGATCTCGACGACTTCAGGGTTCTTTCCGGTTATCGCAAGATCACTTCTTTTGAGCTCCTCATCGAAAAACCTCTTCTGTTCGACAGACATATGCGTGAGGTCAATCTCGACCTTCTCACCGAACAGCTCTGCAATCTCTTCCAGGGTGACGCCTTTCGTCTCGGGAAAGTATTTCCAGATGATAGGGATGCCGCATGCCGGGATAATGATGAATACGAGATAGAATTTCCAGCCAATTGTGCTGAACGCGACCGGTGCCACCTGAGAGAACACTATACCTTGGCGTTAGCAAACCGTGCAAGATATAATAAGGGAATTTTAAGAACGTACGCAGCGCTGGTACAAAATAACCAATGATACACAAACACATGCCGAAGGCGCGCATATAAGTCGGGAAGATCTCTGCACAGTAGACGTAACCGGTAACGTCGCAGCAGAACCCATAAAAAGTGGCATACAGGAAGACAGAGAGGACGCCGAAGCCTTGTCCAACTCGATTTGTGCCATCTGCGAACTCTGCCACCATCGCTGTGAAGAAGGCTACTGAGCAGACTGCACCAGTCTGGACCCCGTTAGCGATCGACCAGAGGCGGGAAGGCAGATCTCACCAATCCGAGGAGCAGAAGTGTCTTGCGGCCGAATCTGTCCACGATTCGCGCATTTGTGTAGTTACCAATAGTGGCCCAGGTGTTCCAGACACCTAGGAGACAGATTGTGACCCATCCACTTAGGCCGATGTTCTCAAATAAGATGACCTGAAATAGGGTGAGAATCCCGTTCGCCACAGGAGGTGGTTCAAACATACCATGTACGTAATAATGGTTAGAACACCAGAACACTGAAGTAAGACCCTAGTCATTGCGTCAGCGAAGATGGGAGCCGAATTTTCCGCTGGGAGACCGCACTGAGTCAAGGTTCCAATGGCAAGGCGCCTGCGAATGGACGGCTGCCTCAAAGCCTTGGCTATAGAAACGCCATTCAGAGCCTCGGCCTCGAGTTGTCTGCGAATTTGCAAATGCTCTTCTCTAGCAAGAAGATTGTCGCTGTCCCCAGGCACCTTGTGTAGCCGCTCCAGGATCCGAAGCGCCTGTTCATGGCAGTCTCGAGATACTAGCCACCGAGGTGATTCAGGAAGCCACATTACCGTAGGAGCCAAGATCAAAGGTGGAAGGCCTGTATAGAGTCAGCTGTAAGCTCGGTTGAATGAATGTTGCATATACCGCTTAGAGATAGAGGTAATCGCCATTGTAAGCCTTGATTCTGAGCGAAGGAGCAGCCAAGGCCTATCCAAATTGCGGAGGCCTTGAACGTAATGTCAGAGAGATTGGCTAATTGGAGGAAGATCGATTGGACTTACAGCACCCACTCCAAGCATGACACCATGCTGTCCAACCATGTGACCACGGCGGGATGCCGGACTAACCTCGCTTTGGTATATCGGTACAACCACCTGAAAGCCACCAGCGCTTGATAGCTTTGAGCCAGATATCAACTTCTTCTAGTCAAAGGAACTTACCATATCCCAGAGAATGAACGACCCAGTAGCAACATCACCACGTGTTGAGCTGCCCCGAGCAGAATGCCGCCCAGAATGCCTGCGATGCAGGTTGCAAACAACGCTCGACGGCGACCAAACCTTTCAGATGCCCATGCCCCGAGAATAGCTCCGAATATGGCACCACCACAATAGCACGCTGGGATTGCTAGGAGATTCGATTTAAGCAGGAGTCCACGAGGTTCGAGAAACTGCACACTTACCGCCAATCACTCCGGAGGTCTGAGTTACGTCGAGGTGGAAATACTCATAGAACGACGGCATCCCCAGTACGGGGCCAGTAACGTTGACGGTGAACCCGAAGGTGACTGACCCAAGAGCCACCACCACAACGATTAAGAAATTGTACGTGCTAATCTGCTGCTGCTTCGCCATTGTGAAGTAGGCACCGACCGGCAATTTGAAGATATGGGTTGATCAATCTTGGGAGATGAGAAGTCCCTTTTGTCCTTCGCGATATACATTTTTGCGTTTGCGGCCATTGGCCCTCCCCCTATTCATGTGACCTGACCGGTAATTGAAATGATGATTGATAGACTTCAATCAAGCAACGGCGAAAGTGTCCTCTCGCTCAACCGGGGTTTTCAAATGTCCGTCATTACGTTGCCAGCAAAGCAGGTAACCTCCAGTATCCACCTCCATTTGGACGAATCGGTGAGTCGGTGCCGAAAAGGGGTATCACCGTCTACCCGGGACGGGTTCTTAGGATGGGGCTGGGTCCTTGACGCTACATTGCCCGGCGAGCTCAACAGTGAAGGACCGGCACCAGATGATGGGAAACGGGTCTGGAACATTTACCCAGAACATTTTTCTCTGCTGACGACCCCCGTTGCAAATGTTAGGTGCCGAGGGTTGAGCCTATTTCAGAAACAAGGAAAGCGAGAGTCAGTCTCAACTATCTGGGATCTGGGGAAAGATTACGTGGTGCTCTGATCGATTTACGTGGATTTTTGTCAGATTCGACCGGTTAGACTTTCTGTTCCATCTCGAGAGACATCGTATATGTAAGACGGTGTACACTGTAGACCCCCTCCTCTCGGAATTCACTGCTTACTTGCCGCGATGGCAGCCTCGAATTCCAACTTCACACTTTCCATCATATCACTCTTCGAGTGCACCGGATTCCATCCATATTCTCGGGCGCAGTCTGCTTTGGTCAAAGCACTAAAACACTGCGGTCAGCCTTCACCCCCACCCTCACCCTCACCAGAAAAGGATTATAAAGAGACTTACGTCGACCCAAGTCCCAGTTCGCAAAACGTCGGGAATGGGAACAGTACTTCAGCCGCCTTTTCAGGGTCGAGGTGAGTTATTTCGTTCGTCTGCAGCAGCCCGAGCTGAGTCCCGGTCTCGGCGATGGTTTGCGCGAGCTCAAGCCAGTTGAACGTGCCATTCTCGGAAAATATAACGCCCATCTCCCCCGTCGCAATGTCTTGGCCAGAGAGGATCCTCGACAGGAGGAGCGAATAAAGTGAGCAGAGATCGTGAATGGAGACACAATTCCAGACACTCGATCCGTCCCCGACAACCACAGCGTGCCCTAATTTGATTGCGGCGCGCACCAATAACGGCGTCTGAACCGTGGACTGGTTGAATTGCCCGGTGCCTCTGCCAAAGATGGTAGGTGACATGATACTGCTGGTTTTCACACCTTCTCGCAGACCGGCATCCAGGACGGCCAAATCGGAGGTACGTTGGCCGAAAGCATCCACGGACTCTCGAAATCTCTGGTAGGCAAGGATATCTTCCTTGTCCGAGTATGTTCTGGTTTCGGTGAAAGCCTTGCTAATCGGCTGATTGGCAATGTTTGAAGTTCCAGATTGGTGGATATAGTAGACCTCTTTCCCCGACAGCTTCTTCCTGTCCCCTTGGCCTGCAATCAGGGCTTCACAATAGGATGGCTGAAACGTGAAAGCAGGGTCAATAATCACGTCGAAGTTTGCTCCGATCTTTTGCAAGTGGTTGGTTGCATCTCTTTCTTCGAAGACAACAGTGTCGACGCCCTTGTCTGCGAGCAGTCTTGCTTTCTCCTCGTTGCGAAGCAGAGCACTTATCTTCACCGGTTTGATCTGCGTGCCGTTGGATCCAAGAAGATAAGTCAAAACTGAGCCGCCACTGGTTGTCTCATATGTCAGACTCTGTACTGCCGGCGACAATGCTCTGAACGTACATGTATCCTGTAACTCCAGTCACCAGGACTGTGGTGGCCGCCATCTGAACTGGGTGTCGGTAGTATAGAAATAATAGATTGTTGCAGTAGACCTACGAGGAGGGCCGGTTGGTTTCAAGACAGTCAAGGCACAGTCTGTCCTATTTATCATCATACAGAATAGCAATCACATGCTGGCATTCAACGACGGCGTGACAAAATTTACGCTGCAAGGATCTGATTACATATCCCCTGGGTTGAATGTAGGTCTTCCTTGGGTAAGAAAAAGGAAGGCCGTGTCGGAACAAGGGCGTGACTGAGTAAACGAAGTGTTTCAGATGGCGTTAGACTGAACAAAACAATGTCATGACGCCGGCGTACCTCCTTGGTCCGCCGGCACCGGACGCTCGAAATCGGCCTTCTGGGCCACTGGAATTAATAATATCGCGGTGGAGCAGTCCTCAATGTATTCCGCATGTTGTCCAAGAATATAGCCTAGCAAAGAGGGACTGGTAGAAGCCCTCGACAAAGTTCAGAAGTGCATCGCACACCGAGGGGCAACAAGCCATGACCTCTGTGAAAGTCATTGTCGTCCCCGGTGCCACCGGAAACCAGGGCGGCTCCGTCGTCGAGACCTTCCTCAAAGAACCTGGATGGCACGTACGTGGAATCACGCGTAACCCTTCGAGTGTCAAAGCCCAGGCCTTGTCTGCCCGACGGGTGGAAATAGTCCAGGCTGACATGGACGAACCGAAGACTCTCGAGCTTGCCTTCAAAAGTGCCACAGCAATATTCGCCGTCAGCGACTTTTGGGGTTTGTATGGCGATCCTGCGAACAAGGATAAGCCAAAACCAGGAACTCCTCTCAATGTTTGGGCCGCGGGGCATGAAGAGCAGCAGCTGAAGAATGTCATTGATACAGCTGCCAAAGTGCCGACATTGGAGCGCTTCATTGTATCCTCCCTGTCGAACGCGACAAAATGTTCCAAGGGGAAATACTCTCACGTCTACCATTTTGATTCAAAGGCCCGGGCCGTCGATTACGGGCGAGGAAAGTACCCGGATTTGTGGAAGAGAACCAGCATCTTCCAAGCTGGGTTTTTCCTCAGCAACTACGTCAGAAATCCCTTCACTCAACCTCAAAGGGTATGAATCCTTCGTGAACACGACGCCACATTGTGTGCTAAAGCTCTGCAGAATCCAGAAGGCGTGGTCCAATTCATCGGTCAACTAGACCCAGATGTCAAGATGCCCATGATCGCCCCAGAGGAGGACACGGGCCCGGTTGTGAAGGCTCTTGTAAAAGAAGCCGCGGGCAAGAACGTCATTGCATACAGGGAATGGATAAGCGTGCGAGAATTGGCCCAGACCTTCACCGAGATGACTGGCTTGAATTCAGAGGTTATTATGCTCTCAAAAACTGAGGCAAATCTACTCTTGCCACCGGAGTTGAAATTGGAGCTCGACGACAATTTTGCGTATTTCAACGAGTTCGGATATGAGGGCAGGGACGATCCCACAGTTATTCACCCATCAGACGTACGTATTGAAGAAAGTTCTCGGTGATACATTCCTATATCTAACTACTCTGCCCGCAGCTGAGCTCGCCCCCAGATTTGGACAGTGTCGCCAACTACCTCAAAAAGCAAGATTGGTCGAAGGTCCTGACTGCATGATCGAAGGAAAGCTGCGGCTGATGCTCAGGAAACCAGGTTGTTTCGAAGACAGACTGCTGAACGTTCCAATCTCTTTTCTTCAAACCCCGAAGTCGGTGGACTTTGCGATAGTTTCCATCTCTGCATAGTCACGCCCCAAACGCTTCAACTTTTCGCCAAAAATGGCGTAACAGTCTGAGCCTAGCTGGATACGCAAGACTTGGTCTTTCTCATGCCCTGCCCACAGGTTCTGAAATAGGCCCCGCCCTTCGACAGCGTCAAGGACCCGGTTCCCAAACCGTTTAGGGTCACCCTGTACCATCGTTGGATCTCTGCCAGCCGCGTCAACAATGTCCATCCACTCGGTAATCTTCTCCTTATAGTCCTCTGTGACTCCGCCGTCTGCCTTGATGTTGTTTGCGGGAAATCTTGTCCTGAAACCCCCAGGCTCCACGATGAGTGTCTTGATCCCGAATGGTGAAAGCAGGGTGGCGTATGATTCGGTCAGCGACTCAGTCGCTGCTTTGGCCGCACTGTACATCATGTGTTCGGCTTTGCTGACGAAACCCCATATGGATGATATGGTGATAAGAGTGCCAGAACGATTACGGCGCAAGATTGGAAGCAGGGCCTTCCATATCCGGACGGCTCCGAATAGATTGGTCTGCAGATATTGGGAGATCTGGCCCTCGCTCATGTCTTCGACTGCTCCAAGAAGGGTATGCCCTGCGTTATTCACAACCACCCAATGAAGGCGCTCGTGTTCAGTGTCGGCGAGTTGAGTGACAATGTCCTGTGCCTCGGGCTGAGAGACATCCAGCTCCAGCCATTGGCCCCCGAGCCGTTTGAATTCGGGATTGTGCATGTCAGCGTTTTGGATGTTGCGACTTGTCCCAATGACCCGATGTCCTGCACGCAGTGCCGAAAGGGCAATTTCGAGGCCTAGACCCGACGAGGCACCCGTAATGAACCATATTTTTGGCAATGCAGAGCCGGACATGCTGATCTTATGATGTGTTCTGTCCGGATTATTGTCATTGACAGGCGCGTGGACATCGGGTTCCCTTTTATATTTTCGATGCACACCGAAGTGCCGTCCATTCAAAGAAGACCGAGCTTCTCTCGCACGGCCTACCCTAGGCGTTACGACGAGGATGCGGTGCTCTTTGCGGCTTGCTTCGCATTGCGGGACCAAAGTGGACACCGGAGCGGACACATCTACCACCTAAATCCGAACACAAGACTATAATTCTCTTCTTTCCACGACGCTGATAAGGCAAGGCCGAGGTGGGGCAATTCAATGGGCAGTCAACTGGGTCCTTCGCCGCCCAGGCTCGATTACTGCCGATCTACACAAAATCTCACTCTCATAAAGCACCTCTTGATTCGCTTCTACTTGTCCCAAATATCTTGATCTCGACTTTGTCACATATATTCCAAAGGTCTAATTATGGAATTCAAAAGAAAAGAAGTCCCTGGGAGAATGCTTGTACAGTATCTCTATCGAACCGGTCTAGCCTAATATACCTGTTCCAAGATTGAAGCCGCCATCGACGACTATGTATGCCCCTGTTACATAGGATGCCTCGGGTGAACACAGCCACACGATCGTGTTTGCAACTTCCGCTGCCTCTGCAATCCTTCTCAAGGGTAATTTCTCCGAAAGGTGATCTCTAAACTCCCGAGTTGTTGCAGCCATTATCGGAGGTGTAATGGTAGTCCCCGGAGCCACACAGTTGAGCCTAATTTTCTGCGGTCCGAAATCGAGGGCGTCAGATTTCGTCAGACCCAGCACGCCTGCTTTAGCGGCAGAGTACATTGACATTCCTGGCAAGGCGACAGTTGAGCAGGTGCTACCGACGTTCACAATGACGCCGCGCTGCTCCGAGCCTTGCAAAGGTTCCTGTTTGGTCATTTGACGGAGAGCGGCTCTTTGAGAAAGAAAGACCTGGAACAGGCTTTGTAAGCCAAGGGGTAGCTATCGAGGGAGGTGTTTCTTTGCGGACTTACTCCTCGAAGACAAGTTGCGTATGTTTTGTCCCATTCACCGTCATCTTGCTCTAGGATCGTTCCATACTTTGCGACGTAACCCGCAACGTTGGCCACGTAGTCGACTCTCCCGAACTTGGAAACCGCCGCACCATAGCAGATTTCCACCGAAGTCTCGTCCGACACGTCGGTGCATACATCTTCAATTGCCACACCTGGATATTTCTCCTTCAGATGCCCAGCGGTCTCTGCCAGTCCAGGGGCCGATATATCGGCCAACACGAGCCTTTTGCAGCCGCGCGACGCAAATGCCTCTGCTGTTGCCCTTCCGATGCCTGGAACATTGAGTTAGACAGATGCAGGCAATGAAATTATGCCCGAACTTACCAGAACCACTTCCTGTTATCAAGGCAACTCCGTGCTCAAAGTAGTTAGCCATTGTGACACACTGTTCGGTCAATACGCTTCCCTGCGCCAACTAGAAAATCCAACAGTATTTGAGGAAGTAGGTAGTCATGGTCAACTCGGCGATGCATTTTGTCCGGAGGTTTCTTCGCAGCAGAGAGAGGGACTCATACTCGTCTCGGTGCCGGTACACCGAAGTGTGGAGCAATATCAACAGTCACCCGGATGCGACCGTCTAGATCAGCCTAAGCATAGGCACCTTGATGGACCACATCGTCTGAGAAACAAAATAATTTCCTACGACGGACGTTGGAATCTGTCAGGAATTTTTTGCGTGACGAGGAATAAGTTGTATGATGTCCGAAAGAGCCGCCATGGATCCGGTCATATCCAGAGGAGTTGCATTGATCACAGGCTCCGGATCAGGTAGGTCTCACTGCTCGGAAGATTTCCCCCCAAAACTACATCATGGTTGCGTGTGTGATTCCCCTGTCGATCAAGCTGACCGATATCTACAGGGATCGGCCAGCAGATTGCTCTTTGCTTTGCAAAGAAAGGTTGCTCCCAAATTTTCCTCGTTGATCTGTCCGAACCAGGGATGCTGGAGACGAAGAGTTTGATCCGGGAATTCAGCAGGAAGGTGAAAGTTGTGATTCACAAAGCCGACGTAAGCTCTAGCGGCGACGTCAAGGCTATGGTAGACAAATGTGTCGAAACGTTTGGACGCAGTGGGTAACACGATGGCCCGCTACCGGTGTCTGCCGTCGGCTAATAAGTGTTTGCAGTTGACTTTGCAGCGAACAATGCCGGGATCACTTCTCCCGTGGGCTTGACTACGGACCTAGATGTTGCCACTTTCGATAAACTGCACAATGTAAACACGAAGGGTGTACGTTTCAGTTCGTCTCCGCGCTCACCAGCCGCGGATCTCCTGAGATGAGTTATGAAGATGGATACCGCCAGGTCAAGTTCTAATGTCGATGTGGATAGGTATACAATTGCCACCGACACGAAATCGGTCAAATGCTCAAGCAAGATTCTCTGACTGTAGAGGGTGTCAAGTACGGATATCGGGGCTGTATCGTCAACACGGCTTCGATGTGCGGCCTTGCCGTTCAGCCTCTCATGTCCGCGTACAACAGCACAAAACACGGTGTTGTCCTCCTCACTCGCTGTGATGCGCGAGACTTTGCCACCTCCGGAATACGGATCAACTGCGTTTGCCCGGGCATAGTGAATACGCCGATTCTGGAGACCGCGGAGTTGTCCCAGCATTGGATCATGGAACAGAGCCCCATGCGGCGGGTTACAGAAGCGTCAGAAATCGCGGAGGCTGTGGTGTTCTTGTGCGGGAGCGGCGCCACTGCTATCACCGGGATCAGCATGCCTGTAGACACAGGCATGCTATTGTATCACATCGTGTGACCGAAAGGGATGGGGCTGAAATGACCACTTTTGAGCTCGAACAAAAGTGCATATCCAAGAAAGCGGAGGTAAGAGGGATAAATCGAGTCTCTGGGCGAGCAGGTGCTATCGAAGGCGAGCGACGAAGAGGGAGAGAGTTTGAGAAGACCGATATTCATCAGAAATGCTGTCGAAATCCTCCATGGCCTTCTTCATCTCTGCATCATAATGTTCATTTATTTCTGCACAAATTCGACCATATATCCGTCTGGGTCTCTGACCCAGCAGATATCCCTATGGATATCCCAAAGTGCCTGATTCTCGTTATTGGTGGCATCATCCGAGGAAAGACCAAGACCGGCCGCGATCGAAGACCGGCCGTCTGCGTCTCCCGGTCTCTTCACAAACTCGACTCCAGCTAACTCAATCTTTGTCACGCTGCACCAAGGTGCGGAACCGTGAAACACAGCTTAAAAAGGCCGAATCCCGAATGTTGGGTCCCGTTGGTAAGCAAGGGAGGCGAATTCTGCTTCCTTTGTTCAGTCCTCTGTGCACGGGGTATGATGTTTTGCACAAATAGGTACATGGGCAATCTCTAATCTTCCCTCTCGATCAAGGTAGCCTGGCTCCGTGCCTGGCAGAGGTGGCCTTGGAAACCCTAGAAGCCATTACTGTTAGCGTGTCGAAAGTCATCGTCGCCAGCTGTTGCATCCCAACAACATCTCTTTAAAATGCGAGTGATTTGCCCGGATCTGATACGCGAATCCCAATGTGATTGAAGTTGGATCCATGGCTATAAGGGGTGCTGGGATTTAACATGCTTGGTTTGATCTCTTTGTCTCAAGGAAGGGTTCCTGTTTGCTGGAATGGGAAGGGAAGGGGGTCGATGTAGACTAAATACTAACCCCGATCGGCTTTTCCCAATGAGGCAATATGCACTCTTCTCATAATATTACCACGGCGCCGAGGTCGTAGTCAAAACGGCAATGACATATCGCCTACACGGCGTCACTAGGCCGCTTCCAACTCCGCGCCCACCCTCCTTAATGTCAGTGGCGAGTATCCCGGGCCGTAACAGTTCTAATGTCATATCAAATGATGGTCACCTCACCGCGTAAGGTCTCTGGACATAATATGCAGTACTAGATAGTACATTCCTTATTCCTTTCATTATCCATTTAACAGTGCCCGGTTTTCCAGCAAGAAGTATTGGTAATAGTAGCGATCGAGCCACGTGATTCCCTGTTCATCAGCAAAGCCCACCTCACTCGGATGCGTGCAAAGGCGGTGATACCACCCGCGTTGTCTCGGTCATCATTTATCCCTGCGTGCGAGTCCCGCCGTCCCTCTTCTCCTTCCACTTGAGACCTGCCCCGTCCAGCAGACTCCAGACTCTACATATCTTGCCCTGTTCCAGGGCGTAAAAAACATGCTCGTAAAACGTGTCTTGCGTCGTTGGTGTCGGCTTGTAGGTCAATTTGAGCCTGGCCGCGACCGAGCCGTCGCATTTGTGTGCACTATCATCCTTCTTGCTAGGAGTGCCAGCGGTGCTGGTACTTTTCGCAGCAGTAGCAGGAGTAGGGGAAGTGGTGGGACTAATCAGACTTTGATTCTTCTCCACGATGAGCATGTCGACCTCAAAGTGCAATCCGGGGAGGTCCCTTTTGCTGTCACTTATGAGGCTTGCATACTCATCGACCGACATTGGGTCGGAGCCGTTGTGGACAACGCCGGGCTTGACGAATTCGGCGAGGTCCCCCGCGCGACATTGGCTGTCGTTGATTTTGGAGATGTAAGCCAGATACTGATGTCTGAGGTCTCCATCGAAGCGTTTCACAATCGGGTTGTTTTCCCACACGTAGCTTTTGTCTCGTCATTAGTGGCTGAACGGGCGGTAGCAATTGAGCAGGACTTCAACGCCCAAAGAATACTTACTCGTCATCTTCGTCGTCGTCGCGGTTTCTGTTGCCCAGCACATATCTCGCCTTTCCATTGGGCTCGGTCTCTTCCTCGATAGCTATCTCGCTGAGATTCGAGATGATGTCGTCTATGGTGGTTGCAATATCCGTGTGGTTGGCATGATGGCCGTGGTGTGAAGAGTCACGGCGTGCGTCATGCGCATTATGGGGCATGATTTCCGGGACTGCGGTATCCCGACTGATTGAGAACTGTAGAGGAAGTTTATTCTCTGGTATTAAAGTCGAGGTTTGAGAAGAGATGTCGCGGATGAGGGGCGATCAAGATATTTCTAAGCCATATTCAATGGTATACGCGCCATTAACATTGGGATCTGCTGTGTCTACGTTATGTCGATCATACCACTTTCACGTGACTGTTATTGCAGAGCTGCTGGACCATCCAATCGGGAATATCTCTGGTGCTCTACCGTTGCGGTGCTTGTGACAATCTACTGTGCAACACTTTGCGGGGAGGCGCTTCACGCACAGCCACCCGTGGGCTCAGATGACGCAGCCCTCGACACCGGATGAAAGTAGGCGTGCTGACATGAAGATGACAAAAGGGGTTGCTGCAGCCTTGAGGCCACCCAACCTTGCCCCTCGAAGGATATTAGATTCTTAGATTCTTAGATCCAGCAGAAAAAGCCCCCGCCTCCTCCATCACGTCACGCAGGAGGTCTCTCGAGCATCACCGAGTATACATACCCAGCTTAGGGGCGAGTCTGAAGACCCCTTGACTTGGCGTTTCAGGTGGTTCGCTAGCTTTGTGAATCAAACGGCGGACCGAGACGCCATTGCTGGTCAATACGAAGCTGGAAAATGTTGTCGCGATCCTATTCGAGAGCCTGAAGAGTCTGCAGAGTCTGGCGAAAGCATCTTGCCTTTCTTCCCAGGGGCCAATTTACATGAATGTGGGAAAGGCTGGAGGCCTGAATGGGCCGAGGGCAAGAACACGAGGCCCTAGTGAGGCCCTGTTGCGCCAAGACCCAAGCCAAGAAAAGAAAGCGGCAAATACCCGCCCTTTTCGGTCTAGTGCGGGACGCGAACAGTCGCCCCACCCGCACCGCGCACGACGAGCAGCTCGCACTCTTGCGCCCTCCACCTCGTCTTCGCTCAACCCACATCGCCGCCTCAACCACCAAACTCGAGGCCTCCCTCGCCCTTCGACCTTGTAATTCAGGGAAAGCTCGACCGCAGAGTTGAGCCCAGTCGGGCTCACATATCAGGTCTGGATCGTGCCTGGATTTAACATCACTTAACCTCAGCTTCGACTTTCGTACGCCCGATCATGCCCACGAAGGTATACAAACACCACCAAACATCCCAAGTATCAGACACCACAGCACCAATACGCGCCCTGTGACTAAGCCTCCCTGCCCCCCGGTCTGAGGCCGAGATTGCAGCCACAGGACTAGCTGGCCAGACCCAAACTCCGTCGAACATGATGACTCCCTGGTCAATCGTTTCACTTGCGGCCGCAAACTTGCCATCGCTTGAGTCCCCTCATGCCATCCTAGATCATTTCGCGCCAATCAAATCCGAAGTCTGGTCTCCCCATGTGATACTGTATACTAATATTCTGGCCTTTTTGCGGCTCCTTTAGACTTTTAGCCCCAACCGGCTAGCATTCATGTCGGGCCCTGATGGTTATTTTAGAAAGTCCCGTTTCTTCAAAAGTCCTGCTGTCGCCATGTCCGAGATCCCTCCACGGCTTCTACCCTGTTTGTGGTGGACTGCTCGCCGCGGCGGCATCCTCTTCTCTGCGCATCGCACGCTTTCTTTGCAGCAGCCAACATGAGTTCACATTACTCTCGCCTGAACCGTCAAGACTCGAGCAGGGAGCGTATGGTAGACGGCATAATCGGATCTGACAACGATGTTCCACTGAGAAGTATGGAAGGGCACACTCCCGAAGCCTGGAGCCAGCCGGGATATAGCGACGATTCACTCAATGACCACCTGAAGGCTGGAGACCCAGAGTATCTACATGTGCGACCCGGAGTGACAGGTATGGCCGGCCGTGTGAAGGTCCCACAAATCCAGCGGTTATTGACACGAATCTCAAGGCAAATCCTACAGAACAAACTCTGGGTTCAGCATACCGTCGGTCGCATCGTCGCCCTGGGAACATAAACTCAACGAGAAACATCTCCGGGATGTGCCGACAGATACCGAGACTGTCAGATATTTTGATCCTCGCCGGCAGACACGCAGAGTGCTCATTGATTGTTTGATGATGTGGTTGTGGACGGCTGGAATATGTGGCGCCCTTGCAGGCACAATGTATGGCTTTTCCACCATCAAGCTCGGGCTCTCCCAGACACAGAAATACGTCTACAACGCCATGATCACCGGCCTGTCAATTGTGCTCGGTCTTGCCTTTGCTGCACAGTTCAAACAGTATGCCGAGATGATGCGATGGAGATTCCTCGCCTCGCAGTATCGAACCATCCAAGACTTTGAGGATGTGCTGGGATGCGACAGTTATCGAAGCACTTTGCGCATAATGTGGTCAGGTCGGCGCCCGGGAACGTGGTACCCGAGCAAAGCTCAAGTGGTTGCGGCCATTTGGTTACTCATCTTCGTCGTGTTCAACACTGTCGCTGCCCTTCTCGGTTTGACATATTCCATCGATGTGTCGGATGAATTTGTATCCGTTGGCACCGGTACGTTGTCAGGCGCTCCCTTCCAACTGAAAGCATTGGCGAACTTGGCCAGTTTCCTATACTGACGTTTCACAGGCCTTGTCAACGTCGCCAACCTCCAATACATTGCAAGCCGCGATCAACCCGACAATGGCAAGGGCTACTCAATGGAGTTCCAGAAAGCCGCCGCGAATCTCTGGGGCCAAGTAGGCCAGAATTTCCCCGTGGTCACGTCCACACTCGACACCTATGACCCTGAGGGGTCTTCTGTCTTCACTAATGCGGCGAGGGACTTGTGGTGGTACCGATTCGTAGACTACGGCCCGGACCTCAAGACAAATGTTGGTTCTTCAAGGACCGTGACGAGTCAAGCGCATTGTGAGGAGTACACAGTCCTTTTCGGCGGATATGCAGGGTACAATACCGACAACGCGACCTTGACCTATTTACTCGAGTGGGAGGATAACCAGGGCAATGATTTCGTTGAGATCGTGACAAACGTGGCAACTGCGTTTACGACTTGGATGGGCAATTCCAGCAGTCAAAATGTCGGCTGTGGCCCCCGATGCAGCCGGATCCTTGCGCTACAGTCGGCCGATAACGACACTGTGCCATATCCTCGCATATGGTCGTGCAACAACACGGTGGGGCAAGTGGAGGGTCTCGATGAGGCTGGCTTTCCTGATCCCGACCTGCTCAAACTACCCGACGACCAAGCCTTCTACCTTGCGGGTTCAATTGGCTGGACTGGTGTGGAGACAGAGAACGATGATCTCCAGTTTTTCCTTTTCGACGGCGACACTCCATTCAATCCGCCTGGCAATGCCACAGCCGAGACCATCGCGGAGCTGGTGATGAGGTTCACAGTGGGTGCGGTGTCGGCCCTGGATGCGGGGGGTGGACCACGGCAAAATCTCACTGGCAAAGCCAGTCCGCGGCCCGCGCAGGTCGTCAACGTGAAATGGGCCGACGCGGGGGCAATCCTGGTCGGGATCCCGGTCGTGCAGCTCCTCCTGCTCGTCGCCGTCGTGTGGTTCTCCGGCAAGGCCATCATCCTCGAGCCCAGCTTCATGACGGCCGCGCACTTGCTGTACCCTGTCATCAAGAAGGTCGGCAAGGACGGCTGCCTGTTCACCGTGGACGAGATGGCCGAGAGGCTGGGTGACAACTACAAGATCTCCTACGGGGTGCGTCCCGACCCCGCGGACCCGGGTCACCATGACACCACTTTCGTTCGCGATCTGGATGTGATCGAGGAGAGGGAAGGCTATGGCTACATTCGTGGCGCCTTCCCGGAGGGGAGATATGATTGAGTCTCTCTCTCATGATGATTTGTATAGCATTATGCCAGGGAATTGAGATGTGAACATAGAGTGTCCAGCGTTTTCTGTGAATGAAAAGCATATGGTCTGAACAGCGATGCAGCGTGACCGTCACAATCTTATGGGGCTTGCTCACCCAAATTAGAAAATAGCCGAACCCGCGATACCTCATTCGATTGCCAAAGGGTTCAACTATATCATTAATGGGGATTAACCCTGTACCATTCAATGCCGCCCCTATCTATCAGTGTGTCTTTTATATTTCCTCTATTGAGCCGATTTGTCTCGGGTTGGTAAATGAGCCTCTAGTCTACCCAAACTCCAAGGTGTACGTCGCAACTAGAACCCTCCAGATTCACAGCCTCGCAGTCAGGGGAGCGGCGTCGTCGTCGGCACCGTCTATCCGGCGGCCGATCTCGTCGAACTCGATCTTCTTGCCCGTGATCAGACTCTCTTGCAACGCGCAGCCGATCTTCACGGCGGCGACAGCCCCTTCGAGTCTGAACGGAGGCTCAGTGTTGTCGAGACAGCAGGCGGTGAACTCGTTTGCTTCGGTGATGAACGCCTCCCGGAAACGACCGTAATAATGAGGTGGGATCTCACGACGGATGCCGGATGGCTCGTAGATGTTGACGAGGTTAGACATCGGTTGCGTGTTGACGGCGAGTTTTCCTTCGGTGCCGGTAATCTCGGTGCCTAGATGCATGTGTCAGAAGACATCTTGGATGAATATAATCCGCTTTAGGGCAAATGGTAAGGTCCTTACTGTCTTCTTGTCCGGCCGCCATCATTCTACTGCAGTACAACTGAGCAATCTTGCCTCCGTAGAACTCGACGATTCCCAACGCATTGTCACGGTCGTTGTACTTTCGCAATTCGGGAGAGACGGCGGTGATGCCGATTGCACTGACAGACTTGACCACCGAGTCTTCGCCGAAAAACCACAAAGCCAGGTCAATATCGTGGATGGAGCAGTCCACAAAAATGCCACCAGAGAACTGCGCGTACTGCACAAAGAACCCGGACGGATCGAGCTTGTCGCAGGTCTGGGAGCGAAAGACAGCCGGGCGTCCGATCAAGCCCGATCGCATCTTCTGATAGGCGTCTCTGTAAGATGCATCGAAACGGCGGGAGAAGCCGCAGATGACTTTTTGGTTGGGGTAACTCGTCTTCGCTGCCCGGTATGCTGTGACGACTGCCTGCGACTATGGGGAGGGAAGAAAAGTCAGCATGCTGGCTAAAAGGCACAGCGACGCGACAATAAAGAAAGACCTTGGCCACGTACGATTTCTGGGTTTGTGCTGAGAGGTTTCTCGCACAGGACGTGGAGACCCTGTTTGATGGCTTTGATGGCCTGCTCCGCGTGAACAATAGTCGCGGAGGCCACGACAACTGCCTGCAACTCCTTCTCCTCTTTCAACATCTGGTCGTAGTCCAGATATGTCCGCACGCCTTCTAGGTTTCGGGTCGCCCATGCCAGCTCTTTAGGATCTGGAGACGAGACCGCAATCAGATCGGCCCGGGGCGTCATGGTGTGGAAATGGAGAGCATGACGGGCACCCATGCGTCCCAATCCCGCAATCGCGACCTTGAGCTTTGGCGAAGACATTTTCGGGAGGGAATATCGTCTATGGAAACTGAAGACCGAAAAAGAAAGGAGAGATTGAGCAGCAAAGTGGAGACGTAAGGAATTCGCAAACCAAAAAGTGACTGGAAACACTCTCTCGCCACTGTGCAATGAGCAGAAGACGACAACCTTCAAGAACGGCGCATCAGCCTATATACCCTGGGGAGAGATTTCTTTGTTGACATGAACAATTTTGGTTGAAAATGTTTCGTGGGCGGTGAGGAGAGGCGTTGGCGATCCACGACTGACTAGGGGGACGCGCTGCCCCGCGGTTTGCTGTTTTCCCTTCTTTCTCACTCCTCACCAACCTCCCCCTACCCCGAACAAGCCGCGACTCACGCCAGACTCTCCGACCATCGGAACAAATTGCCCTATTCTAGACTCCGGAGGCTTTTTGCCGCATTGGACAAGTCGCAAGCATACCGCAGCAGAGGGGGATCAACGGGCCACAAGACGCCCAGCGAAGCCAAGCGAGGCGGGGAAGAGGATCATCAAAAACAGGCAATTCTCCTCCGGCTCTTGCATCCCAATATGCTTCCCAGCTTTCTGTCTCCTTTGAACTCCCTTCGGCGAAGATACAGCTTCGCCAAAGCCGACCCATCGTCGCCCATGACTCCGTCCGGGTCGATTCTCAGGCCATGGAGGCTTCAGGTATTGACCACCAGCAAGAAGAGGGAGATAACCGCCTAAAGGGCAACAATGGGGTAGACCGCGTCACAGGCCGGAGCAAGCGCAAGGCAAGAATCAGTCCTTGCGATAATTGCAGAGGTGTCTCACTCCCTCGCCCCCCTTTGCATACGCATACTATTCCCCCCAAGCATTGTCCACTCTCTAGTTCACACATCCCTAATTCACGTGACGTGCTGACGGTTGTGGACAGAGAAACACATCAAATGTAGGGCGGTGCCTTTTATGCAAAATGTGACATGCTTCGTTGGTCTGTATACTGAGAGAAACCAGGCGATTTGATCTCGGGTGTTTGCAGAAGATGTCAGAGAACTGGCGAGCGGTGCATTCGCAGCAGGACTGGCATCAGGTTTCGACATGGGTCTAGTGCCAGATACGACACCAAGGGTTTCTCGACGGATCAGACTTGGTTGAAACCAAAGAAGGCGCTGGGTATGAACATGGTCTGCTGGAAACGCATGCTACTGACACTGGCACAGAATTAAAGTACATCGACGAGACTGCCGAGTTGACGGCAATCTATGACCAGGATGCAGAGTTTGAGGATGCCGACGAGCTGGACGCTGAGGACGAAACAGAACCCGGGCCAGCTTCGTCCCTAGGTGAGGGAGAAGGAGACAAAAGTGCGGCTGGCCCTGCAGCTAGCGTCACGGAATCATACCACGCAGACGATGGCACAACAGCCTTTACAAACGCGGAGCTGGCAGACACATTGAATGCCGGAGTTAGAGTGTGGCCGTTACAAACGACCAAACAATCTGGCCTCGAAAGCGCCATCGAATCGACTATGGGCCCTTCACCTACTTATATGCGCAGTCACTGGAGTTCACAAGGATCCCTGCCGTTCTCCTCCCCTCTTCAGACCAGGCAAGAAGAGCTCGAGTCCCCAAGTTCACCGTTGTTTACTGGCCTGGTGAAAAGGCCATCAAGGTCGTCTACCCAAGCAATACATACGGTGCTGGAGGTGATCCTTCTTCGGTACTTTGTGGACCAACTTGCTCGGTGGTTTGATCTCTGTGATCCGGAAAAACACTTCGAGTTCATTGTCCCTCAGCGTGCGCGCTGGTGCCCGCCACTACGAAACGCGATGCTTGCCGCCTCAGCCCGCCATCTCACCCGTGTTCGTCATTCGAAGTTAGGGCCAGAGAACGTCTATTACCTAGACGGCCAGCCAGTTGCGGATTTGACCGAAGAGACGGCTTTGCACTACCACAGCGAATGTATAAAAGATCTGCTCAAGCGAAGCCTCGACGCCGAGCAAACTAGAGACGAGAACCTCTTGGCAGCAGCCATAATCCTCCGTTTCTACGAGGAGATCGATTCGCCTCTCCGCGCCGACGAAGAAAGAGACAGTGAACTTTTCCTTCGGGTCATGAACGTCTTCATTGACGCACAGATTCCCTCGTTCCCTCTCGTTCCACACAGTTCACCCGTCATCAACGGACCCAAGGTCGGCCCGATTGCAAGATACAGTGCTGTGCCATCTCCCGGAGCTGTGCATTCGCCTACTGTGCCCGCAGTCACATCTCCGTCACAGAACTTGGGCGGTTCGGTTGATGGCCAATCAAGGTGGCGGGCGGATGGTCTCTGTCAGGCCAGTTTCTGGGTGGCGTTCCGTCAAGAGATATACTCGGCCTTCTTGAAACAGCGGCCTTTCAACCACGATCTCTCCCGGTGTGAAGCATTTCGATCTTTCTCACCGGCCGAGGACGCCGTGTGGGCTGACCGGCTGATCATTTTCTGCGCGGACGTCCTCGAGTTCTGCTACGGGAACAGTAACTCGAGCACGCGACTCGACACCAACCTCTCGACGACGGACAACTGGCTCTCACTTAAGCAGTACGAGGAAATGTGGCCCGAGGTATTGCCCGCCTCATTCGAGCCCATCTACTACCGTGACCCGGACAGGTCGAAGGGCGAGGTGTTCCCCGAGGTGTGCTATCTGGCCGATTGTCACGTCACCGGCGTGCAGCACGTGGAGCTGGCCAAGATCCTGCTGGCCGTCTATGACCCGACGAGACCGAAGCTCGGACCGGGCCACGTGGCCAGCATGAAGGCGTTGAGCCAGGACCTGAGGACGATTGTACTTCGTCTCTGCGGCATCGCCATGAGCAACCGCAAGACGCCGCCGGGGCTGGTGACGGCGCTGTTGGGCATTGTGGTCTGCGGAGACCACTTCGAGGACAGAACGGAACAGGATGCCCTGTTTGGGATCCTGGATGAGCTGGAGTTCACGCACGCTTGGCCCATTGGGAACACGAGGAAACTGCTGAAGGACGCGTGGGGGAGGACCTGAGCCGCAATGGACACCTCCCCTCTTGATGATCGATGCGGTATGTCTGCGGTGGTGCTTCCAAGGTTGACCACCTTCATGTATGCTATGCCACCAAAATTTCCATCCTTCTGAGTTTGGCGAATACCATGACTGGACATCGTTTGCAATCCCACACCTATGACGGCCACGCGTAGCTGGAAACGTAGCGAGCAGCACGTCTGTCGCGTAGACTACGCCGAACACGAGGTTTTGATCCGGGGACTCTCCAGCATTTACCGTTCCTGGGGGCCGCCAACCGCGCAGCTCGTCCGGGAAGGAAAGAAGCTAGAAGGAGCGTTTTCCCTCCCTACTTACTATTTGGAAGTATAATCCCTTCCACAGAAGAAGTGGATGGCAAGGGCTGTTCTAGAACGAACCCGGAAAAGGGAGCGAGGAAGGACTCCACCTTTTTTCAGCCTCGCCGACAAATTTCCCTTTTTGTCAAAAGGAGCAGCACGTCGCCGTTGTTCAAACCTCTTTCCACCTAAACAAACCCACACCACTCGATCCTCTTCTTCGACGAGCAATGGGCATACGCCGCACTGAATATCGATTCCTCCCAGGGTATCGAGGCAGCTATTCGTCCCACAGTGCAGACTATCCAAGACCGCTCGCTGACCTGGACCACCATAAAAAAATTGGGTCAGCACGATGTACGTGTGCGTATATGTGTGCGTGATACATCCAAGGCCCAGCCAGGAAAAGGGTGAGTGAAAGGAAGGACGAGCGAGGCTGAGTCGTTGTGCCCCTCTCCTGTATTCCGGTAACTGCGCTCTTTTTGCAAGGTCGATTGTGATATTCCTTGCCCCTCCCTGCTGATCTATAAGTCCCATTCTGTTTTCCACACCCATAATCAGCGTGGCGCTGAACAGCCTCGGAAGAAAAGAAGAGGAAAAAGAAAACCGAGATGCTAGGCGTCGCCGTCCTCCTGTCCACCCTCGTGTTCGGCGTCTGCTATTTCGTCCTCGTCCCCTTCTTCACCTACTTACGCGACCCCAAGGGCCTGCGAAAGTACCCCAACCTGACGTTCTGGTCCGGGATATCGGACCTGCCCTTCATCTACGAAGCACACAAGGGCTTCCGGTCGCACGCCCTGCTCGAGGCCCACCAGAAATCGCCAGTCGTGCGGATCGGCCCCAACTCGCTCTCGTTCTCCAGCCCCGAGGCGATCCGGGACATCTACGGGCACGGCACGAAATGCACAAAGGACATCTTCTACCAAGAGCTGGCGGGGAGCCATTTCCACCTCGCGGACGTCGTCGACAAGCCTGAGCACGCGCGGAAGAGGAAAGTGCTGTCGAGTGCCTACGCCATCAAAAATCTGGAGGGTTGGGAACACAAGGTCGCGGATATGACCGGGCGGTTGATTAGGGCGTTCGATGCTCGATGTACTGCACCGCTACCTGAGGGACAGCTGCCGACGAAGGAAGATCTTACCATCGACTACCGTATGTGGACGAATCTCTTCACCGTCGCAGCGATCGCCAATATTGGACTTAGCGAAGATCTGGGCTTCCTGGACCGCGGAGACGATCTGGTCACCTCTGAGGCCGCCGATGGAACCCTGAAGAAGGTTCATTTCAGAGAATGCCTGCACGCCACGGCGTGGGCGCAGTCAAATCTAGTCTGGTCCTACGGCTCGTACAAGACACTGGTCAAGCTCAGCAAGATCTTCTCCCGCACGTACCGAGAGAAGTGGCGGTTGAACCAAGACTGGGACGGCATCGTGCGAAACCGGGCCACGACGAGATTCCAGCGATACGTGGCTGGTGAACAGTTGGACGACTTTTTCACAGCTCTCTTACACGACAAGTCGGGCAGGCCGAACAACCTTGAATGGGGTGAAATGGTGGCTGAAGTCAGCATCATGATGAACGCGGGTAGTGATACAACTGCCCTTGCAATGAACAATGTCATGTTCTTGCTCCTGAAGCACCCAGCCTGTCTGGCAAAGCTTAGGGAGGAGTTGGACAACGCCTTGGAAGACGACGAAGAGATCGCACCGTACGACAAGATCAAGCATCTCCCGTATATCCGCGCCTGCCTTGACGAGAGCTTACGGCTCCTCCCGCCCACGACCTTTGGGCTTCCTCGTCGCACGCCACCGGAGGGAGCACCCGTGGCGGGTGACTTTATTGCTGGAGATACCTCAGTGTCCATGTCCTCATATGTGGCGCACCGGGACAAGACTGTTTTCCCAGATCCGGAGCAGTACAAGCCCGAGAGATGGTTGGGGGAGGCGGGTAAGGAGTTGCAGCCATACTTCATTGCCTTTTCCGCTGGGGCAAGGGGATGCATTGGTCGCAATATCAGCTATTTGGAGCAGATGGTGCTGTTGGCCTCTGTAATACACCGGTTTGAGCTCGCTCTGCCGTACCCTGGATGGGAGCCGACGAGGAGGGAAAACTTCAATCTCTCGGCAGGGCCTATGCCACTGAAAGTCTGGAGACGGAAGAAAACGCATCAGTGAGTGTCTACCAATGGCATGACATGTGGGTCGTGAAGGATGGAGTGGTCGTCCTTCCTCGTCAACTTTCTTTGCATGTGTCTGTGTTGAGTAGGCAAAGAGCGAGCCTAGTTCGTAAATTCGATAGATGGGACGCCGCCGCGAGCGTCACTGATGGCCGATGTATACATCTCTTTTGGGACCCTTCATCCCTCTTCGATGATCACCAAATCGCCATACGCCTCGTATTGCTTCATTTCCGTCCCAACAGTCAACCTCCTTCAAAGCATCCCAAGAGGTCATTCTGGCTATGCGACAGTGATCGAGATCATGCCGTATGATCGTGTCGTCGGACCTCGTATTAGGACGCACCATCGATGTTCGCGTCAAGCTTGTTCTCTGTCAGAGGAGTATCGTCAGCTCTTGACTCGTTCTGCTCTCCCCCAAGGCAAACCCGGACATTCTGCGCGGCAAGAGGAGCGGATTGGATGCAGGTCGCCATGGCACAGTGTAGAAGCCCAAGCCCAAGCCCAGGTTGACTCTGTACCTGCTGGGGTGAGCTTTTGCCGTCACGACATGGTACCCCGTGTTTTCCCGCCCACAGGAGACATGATACGAGCCAAAAGATGGAGAGACATGGGGGACGGCCATGACGGCGTGGACTTGGGTCTGGGGTACGGGCGAAGAATTGCCCAATCTGACATTGTGGGGATCCTTTCGCCGACGTTTTGAGATTCCGCGCAGCCCAAAAGGCCATACTGTGAGGACGACCAACGGCATCTTTGCGGCGGGTGGATGGTTTGTGAGGCAAATTCCCGCCGGCCGGCAAATCAACACACAACACACACTCCTCTTCCAAGAAACTCTCCCCCGGACATTCCCCCCTTCCTCCCACCATGGTTGCAGCAAGCCAACTCCGCGAACGGCATGGTCGACGATGCCCACCGGTTCCAGCCTCCTTAGCCTTTCGTAATTGCGGCCAGGCCCATTGGCTCCCACTGTGCGGAAGAACTCTTCACTGGCCCATGGTGAGTGGCTGCAGTGGCTGCCATGGCTGAAAAAAGAGGCAATTCGACATCATGGCCCCCTCCGATCGACCGGCGAGCACCACGGCTTTTCCAGAAACATGTATCTATCACAATACGGGGAGAGGAGGCGGATTTGTCTATATAACCTCAGAAATCCCCCCGTGTTTGAGACGACTTCACCTCATCCCAACGCCCTGAGCATTGAGAGAGGGTCAAGACTCGAACAAACCACCATCGATTCACCGACTCAGAGGATCACCTTTCCATACCTTCTTTCTCTCTTTCATCCCCCAAAAAGAACTTCTGATTTACGATGGCGAGCCGAGAGCATCTCTCAATCGAACAGAAGATCCAGGAGAAGACACATCACCATGAACATATCGAGGAACCGTCCCGACACGCGGTGCGAGGGAGTCTGCGTGCCGACAGCGTGACACGCACCTCGTTTGACCGCCGCCACTCGGCTTCCATGCCGGGCACTGGGAGTCGCCGTGAAAGCATTCGTAAGAGCTTCGACAGGGCCAACATCGCAATGGTACGTCAGATCCCCAACAGGCACTCAGCAATACAAGGCTGCTTCCAAAATGAATCGGAAAGCTAATCGAAACATATCCAGGTCTTCCCAGATTCGACCCACGTCGAGATGTCCGACGATGACATGGGCAAGAACTCGATCGACGACATCTCCCCATCCTGGTTCGTCTGGCTGGTCGCCCTGACCGCCTCGATCGCGGGCTCGCTCTTCGGCTACGACACCGGCATCATCTCCGCCGTGCTGGTCTATCTCAACGACGACCTGGACCATCGCCCAGTCTCGTCCAACGAGAAGGAGCTCATCACCTCCCTCTGCTCGGGAGGTGCTTTCATCGGTGCTATCATCGCCGGTCTGACTGCGGACAAGTTTGGTCGCAAAATGGCAATCTACGTTGGCTGTGCTCTCTTCACCATTGGCGCGATTCTGCAAGCTGCCGCATACTCGATTGCTCAAATGTCCGTCGGAAGACTCGTTGTTGGATTTGGTGTCGGTTCGGCTGCCATGGTGGTAAGTTCTTGCTCTGAAGCTCGTCCACAGCGAGAGGATACTGACGAGATCCCCCAAAGGTCCCCCTTTACATTGCCGAGATCGCTCCCACCAAAGTCCGTGGAAGGCTCATCGGACTGAACAACATGTCCATCACCGGCGGACAGGTAGTATCGTACGGGATTGGAGCCGCCTTCGCTCACGTGTCCCACGGATGGCGATACATGGTCGGCTTGGGGGCTGTCCCTGCCATCCTGCTCGCGTGTCTTTTGCCGTTCTGCCCAGAATCACCCCGTCAACTCGTCTACCGCGGCAGAATCCCCGAAGCGGAGGCGGTCCTGGCAAAGATCTACAAGGGAGCCACCGCCGAACAAGTGCGAGCCAAATGCGCCCTGATTGCAGCCGCCTGCGAGGAAGCCAAAGAACTCAACGAAGACCAATCCCGCTGGGGCAAGATCAAGCAACTGCACACCAACCCTGCCTACTTCCGCTCCTTGGTCTGCGCCTGCGGCTTGATGGTCATCTCGCAAATGTCCGGTTTCAACGTCCTCATGTACTACTCCTCCACGCTGTTTGATATTGTGGGTTTCTCGAACCCCGTCGCCGTTGGTCTCGTTGTCGCCGGCACAAACTTCGTCATGACCTGGGTCAACATGATGCTTGTCGACCCGATCGGCCGTCGGCGACTGCTGATTGCCACCGTCTGGGGCATGAGCGCGGGTCTCGTGGCCGTCGCTATTGCATTCAGCTTCATCCCCATTGACACCAAGACATTGGCCATTGAGACGACAAAGGTGACCACGCCGGCTATCGTGGTGCTCATCTTCATCATCTGGTTCGTCTTCTTCTACGGCGTCAGCGTTGGTAAGTTCTATGTACCCACCCTAGCAAAACTCACAAGGAATCTTTCTGTACTGACCGATCCTCTCCTTTTAGGCAACACTGCTTGGATGTCGACCGACTTCTTCCCCATGGAAGTCCGCGCCATGGGGACCATGTGGCTCACCTGCTCGTGCTGGGGCTCCAACATCATCGTCTCATCGACCTTCCTGTCCATGATGAAGGGCCTCACCCCGACCGGCGCGTTCGGCTTCTACGCCGGCATCTGCGGCGTCGGCTGGCTCCTGATCATCTTCTTCTACCCAGAGGTGTCGGGCCTGACCTTGGAGGAGATTGGCGAGGTGTTCGAGCACGGCTTCGGTGTGCGCTACGCGAGCAAGCTGAGGAAGGAGAGGAAGGCGGAGATCAAGCAGCGGATGAAGGAGCGTGGGCGGACCATCGCCGTGGGACACTAGATCGCTTGCTGCGTAAATGGGAGGAGAGACGGCGGGCAAGGGATATCTGTTGGGACGTTTGCCCACTTTCTCGCGCGGTCTACGGCGCAACTACCTGGTCTGGTTGTGCTGCCAGATACAGCTTCGCTGGGCTTTCATTGGTTGGCCGACTGGCTGGCTGGCTGGCTGGCTGGGTTATCCGGAATAGATGAGGATGTTGGTCCCGTATGCACACACCCATCCCAGCACTTGCACATGTCTGCCCCCGTGGAATGAAGAAATTTTTGGCCCTTTTCCTGCCCCCACGTTATGTTCCCTTTCTTGTCTGTGGTCCTTTCGCCTTTCTACTCCTTCGGGCGGTCTGCTCGTCCATTGGCCTGTAGGGGGAAAGTGCCGAAATATGCCGTGCCAGCGACGTGCCATAGGGACAAAGGGGGTGGTGAGTGAGTGTGTGTTTGAGAGACATGCTTCTTCCGGATGATCTCTCCAGAATCTCTCTCTTCCCCCCCCCTCTCCCTCTCTCCCCTGTCAGGCTTAAAACGGATCTGCGTTCCCCCATGGCACCGCCCCCTCCATCATCCCATGGGTTTGGACCGTTTCCCCATCCCTCAGCCCGGCCCCCTCTGCCTGGAGCCGAGATTGTAGTTGTCGTCGGCGGACAGGGCGGGACCGAAGGTCTTGGCGCAGCGGAAGGACCAGTAGCGGGAGAGGGCGTACCAGACGTAGTTGTCGGCGTTCTGGAGGGACTGGGAGTTGCCGGTGCGCGGGTCGGCGGGCAGCTGGTTGATGCGGAGGGCGTTGAAGGGCCCGTACGCGCCGGGGGCCCAGGGCCCGTCGTAGTCCCAGATGCGGTGGTCGTGGTCCGGGACGCGCGCCGCGTAGTCCGGCACGCTGAGGAACATCCACGGCCAGTGGAACAGCTCGTGCAGCACCGTCGCCCCGATCACCTTCATGTACGCGGTGTCGCGGTCGCCGAGGCCGTCGCAGCCGAACCCGGCCAGCGGGGTGCCCGAGGGGTCGCCGCCCGCGCGCGCCCACGCCGGCGGGTCCTCGGTGTCGCGCAGCGAGAGGCGGTACTGGAACAGGCCGGAGTCGGGGCACAGCGAGATCAGGCCCGAGAAGCGCGCGGCCGGGCTCGTGTCGTAGATGGTGTACGCGTTGTCGCCGCTGTCGACGCACGAGTGCCCGCTGGCCGCCGGGTTGAACGGGTTGTCGCCGTACGCGATGCACAGGGCGATGAAGTCCGGGTTCCACGTCGCGGCCGAGTTGGAGGACGAGAGCAGCGGCCCGATGTCCTGCGGGTTGATCTCCATGAACAGGTCGATGTTCGCGATCGTCCGGAACATCCGCTGCACAAACGTGAAGTCTTGGGGCTGGAAATACCGCAGAAAGGCCTGCGAAACCAAAGATGGAGTTAGCAGATTGGGGGGGGGGGGGGGGGGGGGGG